>NW_021628935.1:295878-653558 GCF_002157705.1 Plasmodium gonderi
CATAAATCCTAGTGATAATACAAATAACAATTTTGACATGTATATTTCCTTTCCCCCATATGATTCTGTTTCGAATGTATTGCATCATTTGCATATCGATGATTTTAGTAAAGAAATCAAGATAAATAAGGACGTTATAAGAAAATCCCTGATGTTGCACTTTGCATGTTTCGCGAAGCAACTAGAAGAGAAAAGTACAGAAATAGCACTTCAAGAAAATGGTGTATTAATTATGCCTCAGAATGACGACCCGTTTTTAGAATACATACTCGATCAGTTCTTCCCGCACATAATGTATATTGCCATTTCTAGCACGGAAGAAAAAGAGTTGCAATACAGCCTTTCATTGAAGGTTCATTCAAATGATGAAACAGAAATTATGAAAGAAGAAAAAGCAAGAGATAATTTTAAATATTCATCTACTATAAACAATTCAAACACGATGAACTGCACAGCTATAAACCCTATACCAAATTGTAACAATAATCAAACATTTATTAAATGCAATAATTGCTTAAAAGATATTTTAGAAAATAATATGAATATGCATCAGATTCATTGCTTAAAAAATATTTCCATATGTAATATATGTAAAAAGAGTTTTTTAAAAAAAGACATTCTTAATCATACGCATTGTGGAATATGTAATGAAGGTTTAAATGTATCCGATGTGGATAAACATAATCATACATGGCATACAAAAATAAAATGCGTGTGTCAGAAATATTTTTATAAAAAACAGTTTATTTTTCATCAAGCGTTATTTTGCCCGAAGAAAATTATTTTCTGTTCGTATTGTAACATATTTACCATGTCTTGTACAAATATGTATAATGAAGATTATATTTTGGCGAATTTTTTGGACAAATTTGATCATAAAGAAAATTTTATTGCAAAATCGGTTAATTATTATATTCATCTATTACATACAAATTTTTCATATTTTATAAAATATATCAATCATACGGAACATGAAAAATATTGTGGATCCAAATCTGTTAATTGTACACTTTGTAAAACGAATATGTACAGAAACACCTACTTAGATCACTTAATGTTTTTTCATAATAAGGATAAACAAGAGTCCTTTACCATTATAAATGAAAATATGAACGTATAGGAAATTTTATTTCCTTTCTATACGTTTACATTCACCAACGAGGGATAACAAATCTCGTAGGTCATCAAAAATATAGGACGTTCGATTTTGTCCTTATCTGTGTGTATCCATTGAGTGTATTTTTTACAACACTCGAGCACATCCATTTTTCCCCCACCTTCCTTTGTTAGCAAATACATACATATGATTATTCATTTTACTTTATTTCGTTTTATTTTATTTTATTTCATTTTTTTGTCCCCTTATGACCCATTTTGCTGCACACGAAAAAGCATTTCAGTTTCGTCACACATTTTTGTTTGTGCTACATGAACAGCAAGGTGTTATTACATTATTGTGAAAGTAGGTAGAATGGAGAGCATAAATACATTTGTGCTTTATGTGGTATGAACTTTTTTTTTTTTTTTTTTTTTTTTTTTTCATTTTTAATAAAACGATATAGAACAATGGTTTAGAAAAATTTAGGGAAAAATTGATTAAAACATTGGAAATAAATTTTATGCAATATTTATTATGAGGCATGTTTCGCTACATTTGGTTATAAAATAAAAGACAAAATAATGTTTACTAAAATGGGTAAAAAATGTTCTGAATATGCAGGCAAAAAGTTAATAAAATAAAATAATAACAAAAAAAAAAAAAAAAAAAAAAAAAAAGTAAAATACTAAAATAATCTCAACCTTCGCTCGCCACTTGTTCGTATTTTTACAACATTAGAAATTTTATCACCTCTGGCGTTATTATATTCCTTACCCAAATTTCAGAAAACTACAGCGCATTTTTTACTGCAAATATGAACGACAGAGTTTTTAGCTTTACTATTTTTTTGTGTAACACATTTTATTAACTATAATTCTTTGTATCCCTTCCGTATCCCTATTTCTACTCATTTACTATTTCTCTTTTTTTTTTTTTTTTTTTTTAAATTTTCATCATAGAATAATTCACAAAAAACAAAAAGTGAAAGAAAAAAAAAAAAAAAGAAACAATAAAATTGAAATTGAGTTATAGGAAAAAAATTCTCTTTACATATTAAACAAAGCTTTTCCTCCCCCCCTCCCCCATCCCTCGTTCTCCCCCTTTTTTTTTTCTTGTAATTAAAATAATTATGCAATTACAAAAAGGCACAACGCTTATAACAACATCAATCGGATGGGGTTCATAATTTCCAACCCTCGATGATCCTTCCGAATATCCCTTATAAAACACGTTCTAAAAAGTAGATCGCTAAAAACATGTTCCTTTTGTTTAAGATATGTAAAACGTATATGTGTATATATGTGTGACCCCATACAATTTTGTGCCTATATCTTACGTGACGAAACGCTACTTACAAGTGGGGGAGGGGACATATAGCTGAACAGCACTGTGCATTTTATTATGTAGAAAAATTTTATATGCACATGAATAGTATTTTCAATTTGCTAAGGCGCAAATTTTTCGTTTGGAACAAGTTAAAAAAAAAAAAAAAAAAAAAAAAAATCATACATAAATACATACATAAATACATACATAAATATATACATAATAAATACATATTAAGTGCATACATACATAATGACAGTGGATACATGTACTTAAAAATTTCCTGGAATCTCATAAAACATAATTTAAATCACAGCCTCCTCCCCAAACACTTGTTCAGTTCAGTTTATAACTGTTGTTGGAACAAATTTTACTTTATTTTTACTTCATTATATTATACTATAGTATATATATATATATATATATTTTTTTTTTTTTCCCGTGATTCCCACCATTTTGGAGTCAAAATATATGCATAGAAAAAGGGATGGGTAAGAAAGAATATTATTAATAAAACAAATGCAGAAAAAAGCAACTGTTTAATTTTACCATCTTTTTAATTAAAATGATTTTTCGAACAAAATATAATTTCCTCAAATGGAATAAGTTTTTTCATTTTTTTTTTTTTTCTGGATTCATTTATTTTCTCCCCCGACACCTTCCCCCTACACCCTTTATAGCTTGGCATATATAATTAATCTACGTAAAAAATTTTAGCATAACGATGGTTCTTCGCTTCCTACTTGTGAAAATGTTATGAGTTAGGTTCTTCAAGTTTACTTCCCTATAGCAATGAGAGATAAGTACATATAAATATTACATATCCAAGACGTATTTACTTCCCCCACCTAGCTCTCACGTAGACAGCAAAAAAATACGTATTCAATGACAGTGACCAAGAATTCATTCTAAGACATTGGTAAATCAGAACGGCAGTTCACATATATGAACCCTTCTTACCTTATTACCCACCCTCGTCGACCACATGATCAAATTTTTTCCTTCCATTTCTTGCTAACTTTATATATGTATTTGTATCATATATATCACAGGACATATTATAACACCTTCCAGCAAGATATATCACTTGTAGACTCATATAATTTATACCTATTTGTGACATATCATAAAATGGGAGCTATACTTTCCAAAATTGCGTCAAATAATGAAGAAGGTCGATTATTACTTTCGAAAAATAATTTACTAAATTTTAAAAGAAAAGATTCAATTCGTCTTAAGCATAAATTAAAATTATTAAAAAATAGAATAAATAATATTATAAAAAAAGGATTTAAAACAACATCTTGGGTGGTTTGGGTAGCTGGTGTATCTGTTGTTGTCTTGGTAACACCAATTGCTTTTCAGTATGAGAAAGAATGTCAATTATTTGAAATGCAAGCGCAGTTTTTACAGGCTCAGCAGGCAGCCAATGTGCCACAGTTGAACTGAAAAATTTAGAAAGGATAAAAAATACGTATCATGTAAAAAATGGAACGAATATATTTACATATCTCGCAGTTGCTACCAGAGAGAAAAAGGTATTGTATATTTTTTTGGGCGGGGGTGAGGAGTGATGAGTATTAAGAAGAACCATGTGGTGTAAAACAGAACTGGTGCCCAATATTGGAATTCCCAAGTAAGGGGTAAACTCATAATGTGAATTTCAAAAAAAAAAAAAAAAAATAAATAATAAAATAAAATAAACCCAATCAAACCTTTTAAAATAGTCTCCACATATCAAGTTAACCCAATGAATTAGAAGAAAATATCTCTTTGCATGAGTTTAAATTATTTACCCTTTTCTGTTTCACTCGCTTTTTCCTTTGTTTTACAACCAATTGTGTGGGCCATTTTAAATAATTACACATATATATATATATATATATATATATATATATATATATACATCCACATATATGTATACATGCCCGTGAATATTACAACGCTGCTAGTGCTGCGTTATTTTAGGCACATTTTTTTTTCCCTATATTTTTTTCATTTGCTCCTTTTCCCCTTTGGCTCAAAAAGTGGTTTCCCTAATTTTGAAAGCTTTTAACATTGAAGGCTTCAATTTTGAAGTTTTTAATTTTGAGTATTTGTATAACTGCATAATTGCACAATTGAACACTTGTCAACGTCTAAACTTCGTAACCATAAAATTTCTCAATTTTTTAATGCCCACCTATTGTAGCGCATAAAACATTCTTTTTAATTAACAAAAAAATGCATTTAAAAAAAAAAAAAAAAAAAGGAAATGAGCTTGAACTGAAATTAAAGGAAATAAAATGAAGTACTGTTTTGTTGTAAACATTTTTATTTTTCAAAAATGAACTGAAAAAAAAAAAAAAAGAGCAATTTTTAAAGAAAACATGTATAAAAAGGGAGTAGTATAACAATTTGGAGGTATAATAAATGCGAAAATATAAGGCTTCAAAATGTGGTGAAAGAGTTTCAATTGTGCAAAAAATAAATATATATATAATAAATAAATAGATAAATAAATAAATAAACAACAATGTAGGCGAATGTGTACTTGTCTACACATATAGGAACAAGAACATTGACCTACACATTCTTGTATATACATATTTATATCAAATGGTAAAACTTTGTTATGATAATTGGTCAAAGTGTTTACATGCTGTACTGAGATGAATGTAATTATTCTGAACATAAACTAATTGCAAATATGCTTCCTTTTTTTTTTTTTTCTTGTATTTTTAATAAAGCATAAACTTCGTGCGTAACAAAGGCTAGGTGCGTAGGAAAAAATAAGTGTCGAATGTGTTGGCGACGAAAAAAAAAAAAAAAAAAAAAAAAAGCAAATTGAAGGTTAAAAGGAGAGGAGTGAATGAGCGTTATATATATATGTGTGTGCATGTACGTATGCGTATGCAAGACGCGCTGAGAAATTTTTAGCGATGCAAGGTTTATTTCAACTTAACGGTGGCCCCAGCCTCTGTGAGCTTGGCTTTCCATTTGTCAGCCGTTTCTTTGTTAATTTTTTCGAAAAGAGTTTGAGGTAAGTTGTCCACTATTTCCTTAGCCTGCTTTAAATTGAGGTCCTTTTTAATCTCCTTAACGATTTTAATTATGGGTATTTTTTTATTGGGTTCTATATTTTCTAGAATCAAATCGTATACCTTATTTTCGTCGTCCTCTTCCTCATTAGCGTTTGCATCTTCTGCATTTTTTTTATTTTCCTGATCACTGCTAGATACACCTATATTTTGTCTCGTGTCAACCGAAAATGTAGCTTCAATTTGTTTCACTAATTCACTTGCTTCTAATAATGTTAGCTCTTTTAAACTTTGAATAATTTTATTTACCTTTTCACTTTTTAAAGCAAACTTTTGTTTTTTATTAAAGCCATTTTTTTTTAAAATTATTCTATTTTTATAATTTAAATAATTTTTTCTACGATGGTTATCATTTATACTTTTTTCATTATGTATAAGATAGATGTAACTAAATTTTTCTTGCTTTTTCAAAAGCATAAAACATGTAATCCCTTGTATGCAATATGTTAATATATATGTAATGCAGAGGATCCAAACGATCTTCCTGTTAATTTCTCTTGGACGTTGATAAAGCAATTCCGTTCTCTTCACGTCGAACTCTTTGGATATATTTTTGTCCAATTTTTTATTCATTCTTCAAAAATTAAGCATTTTTCAAGGCCTTTCTTTCTTTTCCGCCTATTGCTAAGAGTGAGCATAAAAATATATGTATGTATATATATATATATATATATATATATATATATATATATATACATACATATCTGTACAAACTTCCTCAATTCAGTTGCGCTATTATTAATCGATCAAAGGAAGATTCATGAGTACATGCACAAGTAGTGCAAGTGAAGTATTTTCAAATGGCAATGTCCTTCGTAAAAGTGCACACTTGAGATGATCCGTACGTTTTACAATTTATGCTTTATGATTTACAATTTACTTTTTCGTTTTACATTTACAATTTACATTTAGGCTTTCTTTTTTTTTTTTTTGCTTTTCTTTTTTACCCCGTTCGGTGTTAAGTGGTCTCTATTGTTGCAGGATTCCCCTTTACAAAAATGGCGATGGTTTAAACCAAGTTGATTTTCAAAGGTGTGCGTGTATGTGTGTATTTGTGTGTGTATGCTTATGCTTGTGTGTAATAAATACATATACAGAAAAAAAGGCCGTCAATCTGTAGAAATAGCAAAATGGTTCAATGACTGAAAACTTGTGAAGTTACGTACAGCTTCGTTAGTCACCAATCGGTTTTACACAATTATCAAAATGCACTTTATCTTCATCTTTCTATTTCATCTTTCTATTTCATCTTTCTATTTCATCCTTTTTAATTCATCTTTCTTTTTCATCTTCCTCTTTCCCTTTTTTTTGCATAACAATCCACACTTTGGTCCCACTTCACCCTCTTAATATTATATGCTCAATTTCCTAGTTTTCCTCAAAGGCAGAGTGAAACATTTGACTAATAAACTAAGTTTTCCTTATCATGTTATATATTTCAAGAAAGATCACGTACACACGTATAGGATGAAAGGCAATACATTCTTACCCAAATGTATATATGTATATACGTATATATGAGCGTGTGTATATGAGTATGTATTCATGGGTATGTTTTCATAAGAATTTGTTTATACATGTCCCTTTTTTTTTTTTTTTTTTTTTTTTTTTTTTTTTACTTTCCAAAATTTCTACTAAAACCCATTCCGGAAAAAAAAAAAAAAAAAAAAAAAAAAAAAAAAAAAAAAATTTAAAAAATTTAAAAATTTTTTTTTTTTTTTTTTTTTTTTTTTTTTTTTTTTTTTTTTTTTTTTTTACCTTCCTAAAGCTGCTACCTGATACCCATTCCGGGAAAAACGAAACAATGACAAAATGAACATAAAAAGGTAGTTGTATAAATTTAAAACATTTTTTTTTTTTTTTTTTTTTTAATTTTTACTGCGGCAAGAGTGTTTTTTCTCTTCCACCGTTCTGTACCATTTTTGAGAAAAAAAAAAAAAAAAAAAAAAAAAAAAGCGTTACCCGATGATATACACAATATATAATTGCCAAAAGAAGAAAAAAAAAAAAAAATGGAACAATCTTCGCATTGTTGCAAAAGTGGATTGTAATTACGACGTATTCAGTATCACAATGATACTGTGACATTGAAAAAAATAGTAAAATAAAAAAAAAAAACCTTTGGCTTACATGTGAACTACACATATATGTATTACACTACTAAAAAAATTAGCAATTGCCTTTAGCAAGAAAAGAATTTATTAAAGGAGACTTATTTCTTGAAAATATGTATAGGGAATATTTAACAATTTTTTTTTTTTTTTTTTTTTTTTTTACTTTGGTGCATTTTACAGGATATATTTTGTTAAGACTCGATTAGGTGTAATTATATTTATGATTTTCTTTTTTTTTTTTAAATTATGATTTAAGACATTGCTTAGTGTCCATAAGAACTATTTCATCCTTTTCTTCTTCTCCCTATTCTTCGTTTATATTATATAAAGAGAATAAAGGGACAAAAGTATGGAACGGAAAACTGATTTGGAAACGGAGGTTTTAGTTGTTCCCTCACATTTGTAGAAGGTCCCCAATCAGTAAGGTTCAACTTTGTTACTAGAAAAAGTTTTTCCATCTTGGTTACATATCTCCCATTGAGGATTTTTTCTACTGGTGATGTGCGGTACAGTAATGTTCATATCGTTTAACAAAATTTTCTTCGCATACGAGTTTTTATTACATGATGACATAAATTTTTTAATTTTGAATTCCAAATAATCTTCTTCATAGTGGTCATCGTTTAGTCTTATTGGATCGCAAAATGCATCGTTAATATCATCCACATCTTCTGTTATGTCGATATCAAAATATTTAACAGTTCGTATTCCTTTATTTGCGAGTACATTGGTATAATAATATACCATATCTTTCTGGTCATTTATAATGTTCATCTTTAAATTCTCTTCGCTTGAAATCTCAAAAAGTGATACATTCTCCTGCGCCTGTTTGTCTTCTCCGTTGTTTTTCTGTAGCATACTTGGGGCGCTCATTGGGAAACTGGTAGGAAAATTTGATGGTATTCTGGTCTCCATGTTTTCTTTTTTTTTTTTTTTAACACATTAGAAAGTGTAGTGTAAACAGAAAAAAAAGTATACCTCTCTTCAATCTCTTCTGTTTTATATTATTAAATTTTATAAAAATAACTTTTTCTCTCTTTTTTTATTTTTTTTTTTAAATAAAATACTGCTTACACTGAGAACCCACTTTTATGCATATTTTTTCAACTCCAAAAGAGTGTTCGGTGGTGTTGGTTTGCGTTACAGCTGTATTGGTAATCTCACTTCAATCACTGTTAATCTTCAGTTTTTTTTTTTTTTTGTCCCCTTTGAATAATGGTTATTTGTGCACCTCGCTAACATGAAGGTGCCAACTTTTATACTTGTCTACATATATACAAACGAAAAAAAAAAGAAAAAAAAAAAAATTACAAACATTAAAATTTGCTTGAAGCATAACATTATACAATTGAACAACTATACAAATTTTGAAAACACATAACTCTGAAGCATCGGCGGGAATTTGTTATAACGTAGAAATGAAATATCTTGAAGATCTGCTTCTCTCATCCTTTTATTCTATTTCCCTATTTCGTTTTTGTCTTTCTATACCGTTTCATTATAATTTCTGATATTTAATAAGAAAAGAAATTTGTTTTCATGTGTTTTTACTTTTTCACACATATGTTTATTTTTTTAAACATAAATCATAATTACGACGTTTGAAATGAGGACTTGTAAAAGTTGCCAATTTTATTCACTGCTCATGAAACATCATTATAGGTGGATACAAAACACAAACAGAATAAATAAAATAGAAAAAAAAAAAAAAAAAAAAAAAAAAGAATTACTCATATATATGTACATCCCAATTATGGTTACAAATGATGAACGAAACGGTCTTATTTTTTATGAAAAAAAATCATTTTCAAAAAAAATTAGGTTCAAAGCTTATAGGAACCAATAGAGAAAAAGTTATGTATTTACTTATGGGGACAAAACGACGACAAATGTATCGAAAAAAAAAAAAAAAAAAAAAAATTAGCTAAATGTTCACATTTGGCAAAAACAAATCAACTGTTCCCAAAAAAATGGGGAGTATAAAAAAAAGAAAAAAAAAAGGATATTTCTGATAAATTAACTTATCTTATTTCTCTGCAGTGAATAATGTTGTATTGAAGAACTCCCAAAGAGGAACAGTGTGTTGCGTACTTTTTATTTCATGATATAAAAATGTTTGTTAACTAAAATGTAAGAAGTAGAATAGATGATTCTTAATTAACATGTGGATTTTGAGAAGTCCATTAGTTGTACTTGAAGGAAGTTCCCTTGAGAGATTATATATATTATACAAGAATTGCACTGAACTTTTTGTATGTGAAGATTTAGGTATGATACAGCATTACGTGTTTTCTCTCCATGCTTAACAAGGAAAGAGGTTATTGTATATAAAAAAAAAAACGTAGTGCTTAACACACATATGTAGTGCCTTTAGATATATATATATATATATATATTGCATACCTCATTTAAGTGCGCATGTGATGAAAGGAAATGAATTTATATCCATTTTTACTCTTCCTTTTATTTCACGAAAAAAAAGTGGAAGAAATTTAAAACCTGAATTGAATGCATGTTTGGTACATATAGGTTTTTTCTTTTTTTTTTTTCCTGAGGAGCATTACTATTACATCGCGTCGTCATTTCACCATTTAGGCATTTCCCAATTTAATGAACCTTAAACGTGTGAGCGGATGACTTACTCATGAGGAGTAATGTTTTTTCTTCAAATATTTTAAAGGCAATCTCATTATGTATTCTTCTTCCCCTTACCCTTTTGTACACAATTTATTTTTCAGTTTTTAAAAGATAACTCTTTTTTTTCCCTATTTTTTTTTTCTACTTTTTTCTCTACTTTTTTCTCTACTTCTTTCTCTACTTTTTTCTCTATTTTTTTTTCCATTTTTTCTCCATTTTTTCTCCATTTTTTCTCCATTTTATTCTCCATTTTATTCTCCATTTTATTCTCTATTTTTTTCCTTTCGACCACTTTCTCTGCATAGCATTTGTAAAGTACACGAAGCACAATTAAGTAGCCTACAGTAAAGGCAAATTTGCCAATTTTAAGCATCCAAAAGAAAAGATGAACTAAAAGGAGATTTCATCAACTTTTTACTTCAACTTGTGTAATAGTATAAAAGATATGTACCCTCATAGCAACTACTGATACTTTTCAAAATAACTCTCAAGGCATTGAGAAGTAGTATAACAAATAAGCAAAAAGATATAATTGACCATAAGGGAAACTATTTTCCCTTCATGTCTATCAGCAGTCGTGGAGATTTCACAATCCCGTACTCACTGAAGCATATGAAGCCAACATATATTAATCAGCAAAATAAAGCTACACATCATACACCAAAAAAAAAAAAAAAAAGAAAAAGAAACTCTGTTCCACTTAATCACGTGCTCCATTCACAAGCTACATACAAAAGAAGAATAAAACTTATTTATACTTTTTTATTAACAGGAACAAGTTAAAAAGAGTGGAAATTTTTCAAGTAACATTTTCACTGTGGAAAGTAGAATTTTTGAGAAAAATAACTCTGTAGAAACATTTATCCAATTTTGTTTGGTTCAAACAACACATTTTTCTCCAACATTCCCTCATTTTCCCCACCTCTCTATTTTTTTTTTTTTTTTTTTTTTCTTGGCACAATGTCGATCCTGCAAAAAATAGCTGATATCGAGGCCGAAATGGCCAAGACACAAAAGAATAAAGCAACGAATTACCATCTTGGGTTGTTAAAAGCAAAATTATCAAAATTAAAGGCTCAGCTAATTGAAGGTGGAAGCAAAGGTGGTGGAGGAGAAGGAGAAGGGTTTGATGTCTCAAAAACTGGAGATGCAAGAATAGGTCTTGTTGGTTTTCCATCTGTAGGAAAATCGACATTATTAAACAAATTAACAGGAACATTTTCAGAAGTAGCTTCATACGAATTTACAACTTTGACATGTGTACCTGGAATTTTTAAATATAAAGGAGCAAAAATGCAATTATTAGATTTACCTGGAATTATTGAAGGGGCAAAAGATGGAAAAGGTAGAGGAAAACAAGTTATTGCTGTAGCAAAAAGCTGTTCTTTAATTTTAATTGTCTTGGACGTATTAAAACCATTAACATACAAAAAAATTATAGAAAAAGAATTAGAAGGATTTGGAATTCGATTAAATAAAAAACCACCAAATATTATTTTTCAAAAAAAAGATAAAGGAGGAATAAACATAACTCACACAGTTCCACTGAATAATTTAGATGAAGATATGATAAAATCCATTTGTCATGAATATAGAATTATGAGTGCAAACATATCCATACGATGTGAGGCAACTGTAGATGATATTATTGATGTCATAGAAGGAAATAGATTATATGTTCCATGTATATATGTTTTAAATAAAGTCGATCAAATCACTTTGGAAGAGTTAAATTTAGTTACACGCTTACCTCATAATGTTCCAATTTCTGCACACTTAGAATGGAACCTAGATGGACTTTTAGAAGCCATTTGGAATTATCTAGATCTTGTTCGGATATATACAAAACCAAAAGGTCAAATACCAGATTATGAATCACCAGTTATTTTAAAAAAAGAAAGATCAAAGGTTGAACACTTTTGTAAAAAAATACATAGATCCTTAGTTAATCAATTGAAATATGCCTTAGTTTGGGGGAAATCCGTAAAACATAATCCCCAGAGGGTTGGAAAAGATCATGACTTGAATGATGAAGATGTTGTGCAATTGGTGAAAAAATGAAACATAACCCGTGCAGGTATGTCTAATTTCACATTCGACTACTTTGGGGGCAGAACAACTTACGAATTAGAAAAACAGAGCGATATTATTTTTTTTATTTTTTTTTTTTTTGCAACTGTGACAAATGTTTTATTTTGTTATGCACGCAATATGTATGCATTTTTCATTGGAAAGATAATTGGATAGCAGGCATGTCTCCAAATTTGTGATTAGACACTTCCTTATTTTGTATCATTTCTTTTATTTTGTCCATTATAAATTACACAGGGAATAGAAGATATTTGATTCGTTTCCCCCAATTTGATGATTTTTTTTTTTTTTTTTTTTTTTTTTTTTTTAATGTATTTTTTTTTTTTGGCTGCCACTCTTCCATCTCGCATACATATTCGGGTGCTCTCTTTTTGTTTCAAACCTGTCCATGGGTTACTCACCTTGACAATAATAGCTTACGGGCAAAGGATTGTTTATAAATGTTTATCAGACGTATATCAGACGTACATCAGACGTACATCAGACGTACATCAGACGTACATCAGACGTACATCAGACTTATATCAGACTTATATCAGACTTATATAAGACTTATATCAGAATTACTAATTTAATTCATATTTTGTTTGCCTTGCTTTTTTCTTTGCTTTTCCGTGCCTTTACTTGCTTTTCTTTATATAAATTTAATTTTTTTTAAAACATTAAATAGCCTGTCCGCCTTCTCCTGCACAAGTGCAATTTTCAAAACTTTATTACAATTTTAACAAAAAAAAAAAATTCCATTATAATGTGAAAACTACCCTATCAAGTTATGAACAATTTTTTTGAATGCTAAAAAAGTATCTTCAGTTTAAATTTTTAAATGCTTGGATGGTGAACAGGAGACGTTTCAGTTTACACAATAATTCCATAGGTTAGAAAAAGAAATTGATGCAAAGGTATAAAATAATTGCATATATTTTCGACAAAGAGTTATAAAAGACTCAATAAGAATATTTCTTATTTTTCTACTCTATTACCATCTGCACATATCAAATGGTATGTCTCATCCTTTTATAATTTTAAAATTGGAATTTGCTTGAAATGCGGTAGGATGTGAAAAAAAAAAAAAAAAAAAAAAAAAAAAGAAAAGAAAAGAAAAGAAAAGAAAAGAAAAGAAAAGAAAAAGCAAAATTTTAGTGATGTTGTAAAATTTCTCCCATGATAAATGTGCACTTGTGGAGCGTTCTACATGCAATGCGAGACTAGTTCAATAAATTCTTATCAATTTTATTTGAATCACAAATATATTTTTCATAATTGTTACACAATGGCGACTTTGTATTACCCCCTTTTCCATTTTGAAAGGGATATAAAAAATAAAAAAGGATTCATATCAAGATAGGTTGAGATTATGGGGAGTCGGGAAAATATCCGAATATTTTTTAAGTGGCCAAAATGTATCTCCAGAGTAAAGAAATAAATAGATGGGTCATTTTTTTTTTTTTTTTTTTTTTTTTTTTTTTTTTTTTTTTTTGATTTATGGATGCAGAGATACTTCACAAGATGTTAGCATTTAATTCCTATTATACACATATTTGTGGTTAAATGACATAACGCAATTTTTTTTTTTTTTTTTTTTTTTTGTCCCCCACAGTAGTGTATATGCACATTTTCATCCATGCCATTTGAAGTTCATAATTAACTACAAATCTGTGTTGAATAAGTAGCCTTTTGCATAACTAGTGTGTTACTAGAACATTGCTGTTACATTGCTAGTATATACTATACGACTACTTTGAGAAAAATAGAAAAAAAAAACTTTTTCTTTTCTTATGATAATATCAGTATAAATAAAACTACATAATGGCCACTATACCTCATATCGTTATATTATCCTATGAAGAACAAAAGATAAATAAATTCGTTTCATACTTGACACAAGTATTTGAAGTAATAGAATGGTATGAAAATTCAGATAAGTATGAGGTCATGTTTGACCACAAGAATATCTCTAGTGACATTAATTGTTCTTTTGTTTTTAAGCAGATTGTAAAGGTGCGCATTGTGAATAAGTACTACAGTGCTCAAGTTATTATTTCTTCTTGTGTAGTTGAATTAAAAGGACTTGATATTCATGAACAGTTACATGTATCACAAGTTAAGTCAAGAGGAGAGAGAAATCCTGAAACACAGAATCATACATGTGATATCCCCAGAAATAAAGAATTAAATGCAAAGGACATACTTTGTGAAAGCGTTATATTTTTGTTTAACGATTTTAGTGAAAAAGAAAAAAAACTTATTAATGAAAACCCATTTAGGAATTATGATGAAGAATGTGTTGAATATATAAAAGACCCCAATAATAGTCAAAAAATCATACGAAATGAAAATTTTGATTTTTCCAATTTTTATAAAGATGTGGGTATAAAAATTTCCATTTTCCCTTTATTTCTTGAAAAAGACAAAAGAGATATTGTCAGTTTTTTTAGTGACTATTTTATTGAATGTTTGTACATAAATTATGAATCCGATTTTTCGACAGAAAATATCCAAATGCTGCAGGGAACAAATGAGATCGACAAGGAAAACAAAAAAGTAAAAGAAAGAAAAAAAAGTCAATTCCACGAATTTGAAGAAGAAGAAGAAGAAGACAACGATAAAAGGTTGGTAGAAGCTCTTCACTGCCATATGTGGAAGGGTTTGCAAATCACACGTGACAGGTTAATAATTCAGAAGGGAAATTTCCCTATGGGGGAACTGCCTAAAATTGAAAAGTGTTCACAAAATGGGGAGATTACTAAGGATGAAAAATGTGCACAACATGGGGAAATTACTACGGATGAAAAATGTGCACAAAATGGGGAGATTATTACAGATAAAAAATGTGCACAAAATGGGGAGATTATTACAGATAAAAAATTTGCACAAAATGGGGAAATTATTACAGATAAAAAATGTGCCAAGATTTCTGAAGGAAAAAAGGAAGACTTGTTCATGGAAAACTTTAACAAGATTGTCGAAAAAATAAAATTAGCAAAAATTGAAAATAAAAATTGCACGAGCGATTCGGCAAGGAGAAAAAAAGCAGAAGATATAATTTTCGAACTGCAGCAGTATTTTTGCGAAATTGATGAGGACTAAAAAGTGTGAGATCCTTTTTTTTTTTTTTTTTTTTTTTTCATAATCATTCTCTTATATGTTTTCATAATTGTCCCCGTAATTATCATGGTATTGTTCCTCTTTTTAATCTCATTTTTTCGCATTTCGATTGTTTATATTTTCAATCACACTACTTTTCCCACTTCTTTTGAATGTTAATTTGAAGGCAATTTTTCACCCATGGGGTCCCCCGCTAATGCGACACTTATCTTTTTTGTATTTTTTTTGCGTAGAATTGGAGAAAAATGCTGTAGGTTTTTTACCAACTAAATATTGTACAATATATAAAAGAAAAGGGACTAATAAAGACCAGCATCACATGAACACAGAATTTTTATTCATTTCTCAGTTGTAAATTTTTTAACTCGTAAAAATATGGATTATCTTTAACGAGTTGTAAACATATGAATTGTAACATGTTACACATATTTGCATGTATATGTAGTTATGTGAGATTGCATGCTTTTTCCCTTTTTTTTTTTTTTTTTTTTTTTTTCCATATTTTCGCAAGAACAAACAAATAAAGTCCTGAGAATTAAAGCTTTCGAAAATTGCAAACTTTTTAAAAGCACATATATAGTAGAAATAACAAATCTTAAGAGTCCACTCTTGTTTGTTCTGAACATGAATCTAGGAACGTGTGCACGAACGAACATTTGTGCATGCATATTATTTGTCCAAGTTTTTCTACTTCTCAACCATGCTATCTCGTAAATCTATGCGTTTAAGAGCAAAGACACGTTAGCATGCCTATGTAACAAGGAAAAAAAAAAAAAAAAAAAAGAAAAAGAAAAAGATAATATGATGTGACACGTTTATGTTTTTAAAAAAAAAGTCATGCAAAATATTTTTTGTAAAACTTTGTTATTATTTCTAAATTGATGGACGTTCCGTAGCGAACAGTTAAAAATGGGGAATTTTTTTTTTTTTCATAATACTTAATGATTGTTGCATGGGTGTAAATGGTGCAATGGAAAAAAAAAAAGAAAAAAGAAAAAGAATGATTATGAAGGAATGCCTAAAAAGGAATGCTTAAAAAGGAGTGCCTAAAAAGGAATGCTTAAAAAGGAGTGCCTAAAAAGGAGTGCCTAAAAAGTAGTGCCTAAAAAGGAGTGCTTAAAAAGTAATGTTTCAACCCTTGTCCACGTTTGTTTTACGATTTGTTCTTTATATGTTCACACCAATTCACACCTCTCCTTTTCCATTTATACGAAAGGAATAACCAGGATCGACTGAAAGACCTTAGCAACAAAAAAAAAAAAAAAAAGAAAAAACAAAAGCAAAAGCAAAAGCAAAAAAAAAAAAAGAAAAAGTAATTCATATTCGAGTACAACCGAAAGAAGGAAAATCCTCTTTTTTACCCACTTCATGATGTAAGCAAAAGTGGCTTCAAATATTCATTTGCATGCATAGATATGTTCAATTCATATACTTGTAATTAACAAAGATATATCCATTTTGTCCACAATAAAAGGGAATTAATTCATATTCCTTCAGTTCCAAAAAAAAAAAAAAACTGCTCTTAAGCTTATAACTCTACATTAATCGAAATCTAAGAAAAAGTCTATTGATCCTTATAGAACATTGTTATCAAAATGTAAGTCAAATCCTTGTTACGGGTGAAAATTGTGATATTAGCATTGATTAACAGGAGATCATATATATTCAGACATTTGTTTAATGTGTGCTTTATCTACCTCCTGAAACTTGAAAATTATTCGTACACACGTAATCACCCCCAATAAGATTTTATTATCGTGCCAACCTACATCAACCCCACCACCCCTTTTTATTCAGTAAATTTTTTAGACTCAGAACAATGAACTTTTCTCACGCAATAAATAAACTGATAGCATCCGTTGGAGGAGTGCTTTTAGTTGCTTACGAATTTATAAAATTTTATAAAACTTATGAAAATCATATATATGATAATACCTATATAATGGACAATCCATATGTTCCCTTTTCCACATTTTTGATAATGAGCTTTACATATCTCTTCTTGAACATTTTTTCACATTCAAAAAATTCAATAGCAAATGCTTTAAAAGGTATTATTTATGCACGAAAGGGGGTTCAGCATGGAGGGGAATCTACCCATATACATGAATAAACTCACAAATGTACAGTGTGCAAATTGCAAAACGTCTCAACGCACTTACATGTATATACATACACATGTACATATACATACATTTGTTTCTCTCTCTGATGGCCCAACACATGTAAGATTCTACCCCCTTCGTTCAGGCTTCTTGGGATGCTTTTTAATCACATACGCCTTCCTTTTTTTTTCGAATCAACTGTATCTCACATTAGGTAATGCAAAGACAGTTTTTTTTTTTTTTTTTTTTTTTTTGTGTCCTTCGCCATTCAATTGATTCCATCATCTATTCCCCATTTCATTGTTTCTCCACATTAGCAGAATTCGGAAAATCAGAACCCGATCTCGTAAGAGACTCTACCTATCTGTCCATTTTTCTACTTGCCTATTTCTTCTCACTATGCATCGAGTCCTATTGGAATTTATCAAGAAGCATCTTAAAAAAGGAAAATCGAGCAGGGTCTATTAAAATAGAAGTTTAAAGGAGCAACAAATCAATTTTCAAGCGCCTTTTCCCTCTCACCCCCCAATTAGTGTCTATGTATGTGTTCGTGTACATGTATACATTTACATTCGAGGCAACGCGTTTTTTATCAGAGGGACATTGGCCACTCACACCAGCCTATGAAAAACCGTAGTAATGAGTGCATATAAGTAAAGACAATATGACCCTATGTAAATAGGTTTCTCCATATGTGTACCTTCACACACATGTGCATACATCTCATAAATGTTCACACTTTACGTTCTATGTCAAACTCTTTTGCTACCTTCCAAAAAAACAAAATAAATTCATACAATTAGTGAAGTATTCTTGTGATAAAAAATTATTTGCAACTTTACAAAAAAAAAAAAAAAAAGAAAAGTTCTTCAAATGGGAACACGCAGAGAAATGCAACATTTGAAAATTTTGCAAAAAAAAAGGGAAAAAAAGGACAAAAAAAACAAAAAGGGCAAAAAGGGAGCTAAGGAAAAAAAAGGGAAAAATGTGCATACACACACTACTCTTTCATTGCCATTCATTTACATTTTAAACGAAGATACGAGAGAAAAACCAAATTGACATGTGTCAAATGAATATTACATTATGATAAAAAAAATAAAATAGCATGCGATGATTCGTCACTACAATGTTGCCATTTGAAGACTACCCACCGCGCCCAAGGCTCCTCTCCTTCACCCCCCTTTGATGTTTGTGTCTTGGATTTTTTTCCTTAAAAATAAATGAATTAAACCACTGCCATTTCCATACGCTATTAGGTAATTTTTGTCCAAGTTAGCAACTGATACACTGAAAGATTGCAAAAAAAAAAAAAAAAAAATTATTAATACATGTAATTATGAATAAAAATATTCTTCATATACACCAAAAAAAAAAAAAAAAATTACTAACAAATAAAGTTAATATTTGTGTATTGTCTCTTTTTTTCGTCATTTTTTAAACTATATTTCTCTTACCACTTGGGAGTTAATGCTATCGTTTTCTTGTTTATATTTGTCTCAAGACATTTGGATCTCCTGATAATAATCCCATTTTTAAAAATATTCTGTAACCCCCATAAATATTCATACAACAATATACGTGACACAGACTCAATTTCATCACACTCTTCTGAGGTAATACTTAATAATACATCGGGATCCATCTGAAAATTTGATGTTTTCCACAAAAATAATTCACTAATTTTAACCTTAGATGAATTTCCCTTCAATTTCCCCTTAAGAACTGTACCATCATCAAATAAAAATAGATACATATCGTTTATAAGTGAACTATGTATACATACAATATCTGTTTCGACATTCCACGGTTTATCAATATTTAAAAAATATTTATTCTCAAAAAGATGTATGATGCATCCTTTTTCTTGTCCAAATGATATGCAACCATTTTCATGCCATTTTATATGAGTCATTGTTTCTGTTTTTCTTTTAAAAAAATAAAGTTCTCTGTTGTTTCTTATGTCTATTATTATCATTTCTCCCTCTTTCGTGCTAATACAAAGAAGGTACGAGTTAAGGCATGGAAAAAATGAACACACTGATATTATACCTTGTTGTAAATATAAAACATCTTCATAAAAACCTACATCATACGATGTTTCTCCTAGGTTATTTAGTTCATACCTGTTTACTACTATCGCGTAACGCTGTGCATTTGTTTGCAGATCCTCCTCCTCAGCTTCCACTACTTCAACCGCTTCAGTCTCCATATCATAATAAACAGCAAGGTCATTATCCTGACCAATAATTTCAACTGGAGGATCTTTAAAATGACTACGCAGATAATCTGCACATGCGTGTATAGATGCATTTGTTGTCTGTTCCCTTTCAATGAAACGATTAACCTTCGTAGCTTTATTTATTTCTCTCAAGTAAACACTTACAACTTTTATTTTGGTGCTGTTAAACGTTAAGGCAATTTTTAAAAACCTTTGATTATCATTTATACAAATGCAGTATGAAAAGTCACTCAATGGTTGTTCATTATGGTACGTAAAGACTTTTTGAAATTTCTTGCTTTCAATTTTTTGTCTTATATAATCAATTGGTTCTAATGAATTGGGTTCATTCATTACAGAATCGTATAATTTATCAAAAAAATTATGTTTCGAAATGCTGTAAATATTTATGTCATTTCCAATTTGGCATAGTAGCAGATAGATATACGTTTCTTCATTTTCTTTTCCATTTTCAACCCTGTCGAAAAACTTTATCCACTCTAGCTTCTTACATATATGGCTAACCTCAATGATATCAAAAAATATGGGCTTACTATAATATTGAGATAAGAAATATATAAAAATAAAATTTCTACTCCTTTTCGATGAGCTATAGAACATGTAACTGTTTAAATAACTGCATGTACTGATAGCCAAAAAATTACCTTCGAACATTTTCTCACATATTGTTAGTAGACCCTTCATTAGTTCCTGTAGCATTAACTCCTCTCCATTCTCCTTCTTTCCATTTTTCACTTCTCCATTCTCCTTCTTTCCATTTTTCACTTCTCCATTCTCCTTCTTTCCATTTTTCACTTCTCCATTCTCCTTCTTTCCATTTTTCACTTCTCCATTCTCCTTTTCTTCACTCTCCCTTCCTTTAACTTCCTTCTGTGCTTTCTTTCCTCTCCTTGTGTGAAGTGTACTACTATTCTCTCTTTGTCCATTTATATAATCATTACGAACATCGGTTACTCCTTTTGGAAATAATGAGTCTAAGGTATCCCTTAAACAATTTACAAAATTGATATTACTGCTGAAGTCTAAGTGAATTATTGGGGCGCAAAGACTCAAAAATATATTTTGCTCCTGCACTGTTTTTACCATTTCTAGTTCCATATTTTTCACAATTTTCTTCAAGTTAAAGTATGCACTGGGTTCTTTACTGTTCCTTCCTTCCACTGTTGCATCTATATCGTTTTGCTTATGCCACCCTTGACGATTTTGTTCATCCCTTGCTACCAAATCTTCATTGTCTTCCTTATCCTTCTCATCCTCCTCCTCCACCTCTTGATAGTTTTCACATCCCTCCTTTTCTCCTCCCTCGATTTGGTCTCCCCCTTTTTTGTCTCTCGCATTTTTACTTGTCTTTTTTCCAACCCCCTCCGAATCCGCATACAAAGAATTGCAAAAAAGAAGAAAATACAAAAACTGCGTAACCTCTGAATTTAACGAAATGCAATATTCATTTATGTAAACGTAAGAATTTAACAAATTGTCATTTTTACAATCTACCCATATTTTCAATTTCTCCATCCAAACATAGGTCAAGATGTTACTGTAATTAACATGATCACGTAGTTTTAATTTCCTTTTCGTGCAATAGTTTTTTTTCCTAATTAATGAATTTTTTGTATTATTATCTATTGCATCAATATCATCAATAATGGTACTTTTAAATGGGGAAACAGCTAGCTTTTTTCCGTTGAAGTCTATATTAATATTTTCAAAAAAAAACATGTTTCTTAAATTTGTTTCATCATAATTTTTTATCCGTTCAAAAGATATTTTGTCTCTTATGCTATTTTTATTTTCAATATCCACACCTGTTGCAGATGTATAAAAATCATTTCTACATTTCGTACTTTTTTGCACTTTGATATTTTTTTCTTTTTCTCCTTGTTCATAACTTATCTTTATAAGTTCATCTAATATGGATCTTATAATGGCATATCCTCTTTTTCTGTTCTGCGAACTAATAGTTTTGACAGATCCATCATACATGGTACTTTTCCCATTTCCTAAACTACTGAAGTAATAAAACAGATCCATATCATAATTACTGATATTGTCTTCATAAGTGAAATTTTTAATTCTATCATTTATCTCGTTTTTGACCTTCTTCCTTTTTTCATTTGTATGTTCTGATTTCATAATTAATGCTTTCACGTTGTCTCTTACCTTTCTGTTTTTCTTCTTTCTCGAATAAGTAGGTTCCTCATATAGAGAATCACTGTCGTGTTCTTCATTTGGTGTGGACACATCGAGTAAATTGTCATGTGTGTAATGCACCTGTTTTTCAAAACCCACTTCATCAGTTAAATTATTTTTAACATTATTAATAGTATTGTCATAACCCTTACTACTATCTTTCTTACCATGATTAGTCAGATTAATTTTCTGATCATACATGTGATGTTTTTCTTTCTTTTTCCATTTCTTATGTTTACTCTTTTCCTTTTCGAGAAACTCTTCAAAGTTATTATTCATTTCTGCATTCAGTGTGTCCTCTATTACTTCATCAAAAATGGTAAATTGACAAGTTTCTCCTCTTAACCTGTCATCTTCCCTCTTTTGATCTCCAATTGGAAGAGAAGATTTGGAATTCCCATCCTTTTTCCTTCCGCTTGAACTTTTCCCATTATTGTTACATTCTTCAATTCTGACCTCTTTTTCGATTTTTCCAATTTTTCCTTTGCGTTCGTACTTCTTTCTAGAAGAAGTGGAATAATCATAAATTTCACATCTCGCTAAATTCGTCTCTTTCCTCTTTCTCATCTCCATCCTGTTCACAAAATTAAATATAGAATATCATTCCCTATTGTTTTGCTTTTCATTAAATTTTGTTTTCACTCATTTTATTGTAAAAGGGGAGGAAAAAAAAAAAAAAAAAAAAATATTTACAAAAGTTCAGGCAAAAGGTGCCAAATGAGATATTAATGGGTTATGTTCCCTTTTCGTACGTTGGAAAAAAAAAAAAAAAAAACTAAAAAACAAGTTCGTCTTTCCTTATTTTCTCCGCTAAAAACGAAATGGATAAATGGGAAACTCATCACCACTTTTCCACACTTTTCCACACTTTTCCTCACTTTTCCTCACTTTTCCTCACTTTTCCTCACTTTTTGTTTATGAAAGAAAAGTATGTTTCTCCAATATTAACATCCCCCTAGACCCACTTGGTTCATGTAAATGGAATTTTTTTTTTCTTTTTTTAATTTTACTTCTCTTCCTTATGAAGTAAAGAATATGCACACCATTAGCAGTTCAATCATTAGGGATCCAATAATTAGCGATCCAACCATTGGCAGATCTCATAACATAATAGGTGTCTCTTCAAAAACTTCGCATACATTCGATGACACCACAAGCACAAACTGTTCAAGGGAGGAACACATCCCTTTATAGATGACATGCTTTTTCCAAAATACAGAAAAATTACGTACAGATTTGTTCCATTTTATAAGGTTTTTCAAATACTGCCATGAGAACAATTAGAAGTATCTATCGGATGATCCTCATCACATTCTGTTTCGTTACAAATCAGTTTCTCTAAAAATTGTATATTGGAAAAAAAGAAAAAAGAAAAAAGAAAAGCAATCTCTTGATTTCCAATAAGGGTATATAAAGCTTTTTAAAAATATTGTAAAGCTTAAACTTGGGGAAACGAGAAGTTTTAACTATATATATGTATATACATATTATTTCCTATAATCAAAATGTTGGAGATAGCACAAAATTAACCTTAGAATGTTATTTAATGAACATGTGGATACTTCTACATTCATGAAGTTTTTTTTTTTTTTTTTTTTTTTTTTGAACCACATTTTCATATTTCCTTGGAAAAAGACAAATTCTTTGAAAACTTGTTGATTTCATAAGGAGAATGTGGAACATTTTTCCTTTCTTTTTTCAAAAGAAACACCTTGGACGTGCAGATAAGAATATCTACCTCTACAGCATGTTATATGGGCAACTTTTTTATAACAAAAAATTGACACTTCAACGGATATCGGACAGTGATAAAAAAAAAAAAAAAAAAATTAATTTATTTACCGCCTTATACTGAGGGTACAGATATATCAGTATATCTGTATCTCTCCTCTTTCTCTCCCTATATATATATATATATATGCATATGTACATGTATATATGTGTCAGTTTTGCGTGCGGGGGTTAGTAGTGACCCACTATCACCACCCCCGGGGGGCTGCAAATAGCAGCGAAATTCAAAAACTTGTAAAGATTAAAAATATAGTTTTATATGTTTGTTTAAAATTGTTTAAGCTAAAACGATATGGAACATATACATATGCACTGTTCGCATGTGCATATGAAAACATATATATATAAATATGTATAAGTATATATATATATATATACGAGCACGTAAGCATAAACTTAAATTTCACAAAATTAACGTGCAAGCATAAGGGGTTGATGTTAATTCTTGGATATAGCACATTGCATACATGTAAAATTGGAGTATGTCATATGTACTTGTTGGAAAATATATATGCTTCTACGTTTACTTTGGTGCACATAGATGAAAGTAAAAATGTAGGTAAGGGTGAAAACTATTTAATTAGCATGCGATGAATAGGGGAAAAATGGAAACGCAATAAAACAGGGTTATTATATGTAGCTAATATATAATAAAATCGAGTAGAGTTTATATATAACTGTATATAAAACGTATATGGGCATAATATAACTGTGGAATTTTTACCTGTGGATATATTAACTGTGGATATATTAACTGTGGAAATTTTAACTGTAGAAATTTTGACTATGGAATAAAGAAAAAAAAAAAAAAAAAAAAAAAAAAAGTTTACACATAGTGGATATATGCCTTGTATGTGAATGGATATCTTGTTTCTGGTATCGTGTTCATTTCTTCATGAGCATGCTAACAAGGAGCTAGCGCAAATATATGCTTGCAGTCGTGCAAATGCAATTTGGTGAAGGTCAATGAGCTGCGCTTCTACACTATGTGTAAAATTTATTCTTTTGGGGATTACTTTTTTTTATATTATGATTTTTTCTTTTTTTGAAATTATTCAATTATTTATATTTTTGTAAATTTTTGCATTTTTTGTGTTTTTTGTAAATTTTTGTATTTTTTGTGTTTTTTTTATTTTTTGTACTTTTTGTGTTTTTTTTATTTTTTGTGTTTTTTTTATTTTTTGTGTTTTTTCTGCTTTCTCTATTTTTTGGAAAAACTTCAATGTTGCCAATGTTGTGAATCCGGCAAGGGCGATTGGATAATTCTTCCCGAACTTGATGTAACTTCCAGCTTGACCTCTTTTGATTGAATGTGTAAGAGATCCATCTCACGCAATATTCTCCAATTTTGTTGTGTCACACGGGGTTTTTTTCCTCTTCATATTCTTCTGTTTTCCCTCTTTCCTACGAGATATCTCTCTCCTCTCTCCTCTCTCCTCTCTCCCCTCTATTTATCTACCAATCTATCTATCTACCTACCTATCTACCTACTTACCTATTTTCTTCTCCTTATCCCTTTTTAAAAACCACTATTTTCGGCTAGTGTTGACAATATTATTCAGTTTCTTGGCCTGCTTGTTTGTCAAGGCAGAGGAAGCCAAGTTGCTTAAATAGGACTGATCGAGGGAGTTAATTAGGGAGGCAATTTTCTTGTTACAATCAGCATCCGAAAAATCTGTCTCGTAAATAGTTAAAAATATTTCTATAATTTTTGCAGTATTGGAATTATCCTTACCAAAAAGTAGAGGATGATTTTGAGAAACGAGATCTATTAAATTTTTATGGACTCGCCTTCCCTCAGCATCATCTTCTTTAATTGGTAAATTATTTAACCACAATTTGATTAGTTCTTCAGCATTGTTAAATTTGGATGTGTGCATTAGAACAATATCACCCAAGGCAGCAACAGCATTATCAATTGCTGAAATAAATTCCTTTGGCTTCTTATTTGAAGTATTTTGATGAATTAATTTCAACAAATAATCCACAGCAATATTTGCATACTTACTGAATGCTTCAATTTTTGTTGCTTGTATAACTCCATAACATGCAGCTTGTTTCACCTTATCATCTGTGTGATTAATATTTAGTAATAATGGATTCATAAAATATTCCCAAAGACATACACTATTTTCTTGTAAGAACTCTAGTAAATCATCACATACATATAAAGCTAAAGCAACATCTTCAGAGTTTGGAGAGTTCAAATATGTGTTTATAAATGTGATACAAATATCACAACAAGTATTTAAGAATTGTGTTGAATGGTATTTTATTAATACTCCAAGTATATCTAACAAATTGGTTCTATAATTCTGTTCTAATTCTTCTTCCCTATCAATAATTAGCAATTCATCTTCATCTACATCATCATTATTTTTTTTCTGGTTATATATTAACCTCCTATCTGTTGAACATTGTAACAATTTGAATATTTGATTAAAAAATAGTTTCAATGTATTATCAGGTAATACATTTGCACCAGCTTTTTGTAAACACATGTACAATCCGTTGGATTCTATTATCATTACATCTAAAATATATTCATAATTATCATCTAACTTTGTTTCTGATAAGCTTTTAAGAACCTTTTCTGCAGCGGCTGTTAAAATTGCATGTAACATGGTTTTGTTATTGTCCGTTTTTTCTGATAAAATTCTTGCTGCTTCTATTAATTCGCTGACTGCTGTTAAAGCCTTCTGCTTTATTTCATCTGACAATTCATAATTCAACATTGGTAAAACAGCAGTGGCAGTTGCTTCTATGTAATCTTTATAATTCTCCTTCAATACTTCAATAATGATAATTAATAAATCTAAGGCTTTTTCTTGGTCTTCTAAAAGGGAAGTTTTTAGACCAACATATTGACCGTTCGAAACCATTGTGATAGTTAAATCTTCTTCATCATCTGTTAAAGGTTTTGGTAACACACTTAAAAGGGATAAAATAGTAGGAACTATGCTGCTTAGATATGGGAAAAAATCATTTCCTAAAGCTCTGCATATTCGACCAATAGCTTCTTGAATATATTCCTTAACTGTATCATCTGGATCCATTTTGGTGCTACTTATTTGAAGTAATGCATTCATACATTCTTTTGCATCTTCTAAAAATATTTCTTTTCCTACAGATAATCCTATTATAGATATACATTCAATAGCTTTACCTCTACATGTCCTTTCTTCTTCTGAAACAGCCTTCTGAATTATATCTTTCATCATGGGCACAACAGTAGCATAATATTTTAAAAAATCTTCTTCAATGACTCCTGCAATCACTGCTATGGCGGTTACGGCCTGTTCTCTTACAAGTAAATAATTGGATGAATTTAATTTCTGTAAAAGAATATCAATTATCATATCTGCAAAAGGTAGTAATGCCATTTTGTCTAATTCTTCTGCATAATTTACAAAAGCTGCAGTTGCGTGAGATTGAACTCGAAGGTGAACGTCATTCATAGTTGTTATCAAAG
Organism: Plasmodium gonderi; assembly: GCF_002157705.1. Taxonomy (NCBI): domain Eukaryota; phylum Apicomplexa; class Aconoidasida; order Haemosporida; family Plasmodiidae; genus Plasmodium; species Plasmodium gonderi. Next base: position 323,131 of record NW_021628935.1, read on the forward strand.
CAGTTATTATTTGTCTAGGATATTCTTTTTGCACATATGGTTGATGATCTAGAGAGATCTGACCAATCGCTTGACAAGCAGCATACCTAACTCTAACATCTTGATCTAGCAAAACTTGTAATAACATTTTTATTACATGTTCTAACTGATCTTCTATTTCATCTTCTGGCAAATATTCAATTGTTTGTGCTATAGCCATAATAGCAACATATTTGTGTTCCCATGTATTTTTCATTAAAAATTCTGAAACTTTATTATACAAAATATGAATAAATTCTGCTTCTTCAATTTCACTAAATGCTTTTCCAACTCGATCTAGAGATTCTTCTCCTATATCATACAATTCTTGATTATCATCCTTTCCTTCTTTAATTGAATTCATCCATTCGTTAAATGAATCATTATTTATGTCAAGCATGAATAACATTGAAAGGTGAATAATTTTATCTACAAAATGAGGTACTGATAAGGCCATTTTAGGTCTTCTTTCAGGAATAGTGATGAGTGCTTCAATACTTAGCGATTTTAAGCTACTATCAAAATCGTAATTTAATTCATTTTCTCCTTTCATACATATACTAAACAAAATATCACAAAGGGTGGAAATATGTTTTGTAAAAAATTTTGCATTGTAATCAATCATTTTTCCAATGGCTTGAAGTACTTTTTCACATTCTTCTAACACAGATATATCTGAACTACTATTTTTAACCATCAAACTTAGAGACTGTAATATTTGAGGAATGTATGGTTGTACACTTTTAACTAATATGGGGCTATTATCTTCAACTATGCATGAAATTAAATTTATGCATTCTCCTCTGACTTGCACATCTGATGAGTTTAACCCCTTCATACAAACAGATGAAACTAACTCTCTTTTTAATTCTAATTCATTTGGGATACAACTTAAAATGCCTCCCAATATTTTAAATCCACTAATCAATACATCGTTGTTATTAGAATTACAAAAGCCCAATGTGACAGATAATAATTCAGGCCACTGCTTGTTTATAAGTAATTTGGATGATAAATCAATTATGTTATTACACAAATTACTTCTTACCATTTTATCTGTTTCAGTGCTTATATTACTTATCAGTTCTGACTTTACAATATTTTTTAAATTCTCTGGTAATAAATCCCAATAATTTTCTTCTTCTCCATTTCCTAATGAATTCTCATTGTTTTCTTTCTCCCCTCCTGTTTCTACATTTGATGTTTTGATATAAGCACGAAATATATTCCTTATTAATATAGCACATTGTAACCTCACCTGGCTATCCTTATGACTTTTTAACAATTTCAAAATGGACAACACTGTATTATTTAGGTCATTCTTTTTATAATAGTTTAATGTGTTTTCACATTCATTTCGTACATGGCTATCAGAACTGCTTAATCCCTCAATTATTTCCACGATTTTTTCCATTACTTCTTATTTTATCGAACTTTTTAACTTTTCGTTGGGGGACCTCCAATCACTTTCTAATAATGGATCGACAGATAAACTGACACTCAGTATACGGGGTCTTTCTCTCTCTTGCGTTCAAAAACGTTTAGCTAGCTCGCTCTTCAGCTATCTCCGATTATAGATCGGCACGTATCTTCTTCTATGATAAAAGGTACATATATGCGACGACTTGGGTGGTAAACACACGGCGCTTACCGCAAAAAAAAAAAAAAAAAAAAAAAAAAAAAAAAAAAAAGATAAAAAGGTAAGATATACGAAACATGAAATATGAAACAAGAAATATGAAATAATGGTGCGTAGAAACGGATTCCCTTTAACGCATTACAAATTGTTTCTTCCTCCTACTGCAACAAGCATGTAAACAAAACGGTTTTTTTTTTGTAAGTATATTGCTATGAATATATAGGCATGTGCGTGGGGATTTGTCGCTTTTACTACACTGCTGCTTTTGTATCGGCTGAAGCGCTCGGCTCTTTAAATGAATTGTGTTTAATGCTGATGATGATGATGATGCAGTGCGTAACTTATATATACAATACAAAGTGTTCATACGGGATGAGAGTACGTGAGTTTGTAGGATTATTCGTTGCGCATTAATGTATACGCGCACATACAATTATCCATTTAAATATGTATATAATATATATTATATGCATATGTATATATATTTTTTTTCTGTTCACATGGAAAAAATGTATGTTAATAACGTTCTCCTTTTGTGCCTCCCTGAAGAATTTTATTCTTTTTTTTTTTTTTTTTTTTTTTTTTTTTATTAAACTCCTCAGTTGAGAAAATAATTATTCTTTCCTTAATTATGAAACAAAAATGTGTTGCGTATACAATTTGGATACCACTCCAACAATTAAAAAAAAATATATATATATGTTTATATATTGTATTTATTTTAAATCCCTATTTTGTTCAATAATTGACATTGTGTGGGTGGGGGGGCTTAATTGTAAAGAGAACAATTAAAAGGAAAAAAAAAAATTTCATGAGGATAGAAAAAAAAAAAAAAAAAAAATATATTGAATAGGGAAACTTTGCTATATATATAAAAAAAATTATACATGACACAAGCATATATATAAAGGCTTTTAAACAGAAGGAAGAATAGAAAAAGGATTGGGGGGAAGGTGGAGTTTAAGAATACACTATAAATGTGTTATAAGTGCAAAGATGCGAAGGTACAAAGCATAAAAAGGATAAATTAAGTTCAATTATGTAAAATACATAGCTATAAAAAAAAAAAAAAAAAAAAAAAAAAAAAATTAATTTGAAGATTATATAAACAAAACCTTTCATATGTAGTAACGGTGTTAAAAAGAAAAAGAAAAAGAAAAAATAAAATAAAACAAACGTACATTATTATATATAAAAGAATTAGGGGGGCAAAAGAATAAAAGGTGTTTTTTATATTGTGTTGAAAACCCGAAGGGGCCTTGAAAATTACACTTGGTGAATATATTTATTTGTATCTTTATATAAACCTTATAAAAGTATTTTTACATATATAATATGTATACGTAAATATATGTATATATTTTGCTATGCGTCACTTTTGGTACTTTGAGTTCATGTGGATAATCACACGTATATATATGCTCACATGCATTGCATATATGGATTATAACGTCTCTTGTGGCAATTTATTATTTTCTCTCCATATTTTACACGCTATATCATTTTGTATACTTACAGTTGTTTCTTATTTGTTGGAATGTATATATTTTAAAAGGGAAGAGAGCGAACATTTCAACAGAACTTTTGGATTTTCTGTATAACCCTTGTGCACAAGCCCCTCATTATATATGATGAGCAAGATTACTGTGTGTTTTTTTTTTTTTTTTTCCTCTTTTTCTTTTTTTTTTTTTTTTTTGTTATTTTATGCAATTTTAGAAGCTATATATTTTCGATATTGTATATGCTATTTATATTTTGGAATTTTAAGATGCTACATTTTTGCAATTTTAAGATGCCACATTTTTGCAATTTTAAGATGCTACATTTTTGCAATTTTAAGATGCTACATTTTTGCAATTTTAAGATGCTACATTTTTGCAATTTTAAGATGATACATTTTTGCAATTTTAAGGTGATACATTTTTGCAATTTTAACAGCTTACAGTATTTCTACTTGAAGCTTCTTATTCTGCTTTATTACATGGTGTACGCATTTACAGGTGTCAATATGTACTTTATTTTTTTTTTTCATTTTGCCTTATTTTTGCTTCATCCCTACCCATTTATGTACATTATTTTATCCCCCTAATCTTTGTACGCACCATTCGATAGCAAAAAAAAAAAAAAAAAAAAAAAAAATAGCAGTGATTAAGATCAGGTGATATATAATAATAATACGTGTAAAAAGTATGCGATAAATGTTTTTTCGAGAATTGGGTTGTATCATTTAAACAAATGAATATGAAAATTTTCCCTGTTTTTTTTTTTTTTATATTTTTTTTTACAACCATTTTCAGCACATTATATATATGCATGGAGAATATGTATCACATGTAGATATATATATATATATATATATATATGTATATGTGTGAATTAATGCATATGCACATATAAATGTACTGTTCCTTATACATACAAGTAACGGGGGGTATGTACTTATGCAACGCTTGGTGTACCTTTTGGGTTCATAAATATTAATATGTTCAAATGGGTGTATAGAATAAATAAATACATATTGCTGCATATATAATATATATATCAGTTAGTGTGCTTTTTTGGAAATACATGAATGAACAACTTACGTTGGCGGATCTATGACGTGTACATATTTATGCCTCCAATTTAGAAATTTGACTCGAATGGGTTATTGAAGAAAAAGCTGAGGTCCGCTGTTCTCCTTCAGGGGATTTGTGTAAAGCATATGTATGCTACTCATGTTCTTACATATAACTGACATTATTTTAAAAAGGGCATAGCACGCGATTACGTTAATTGTTGGACGAAATGAAATTTTCACATTAAGTGTTTCCTTCTCATACATTTTTTTCTTTTTTTAAAGTGAAACAAGATCACCATAAAATATTTTTATTTCCTTTTTCCCTTACAAGCATGTTCATACACATTAATAGGCATTCTTTCAGTCGTTTATCCACTAATTCATTCAGTCGTAATTTTATTTATTCTTTTTTTTTTTTTCATGGGTAGAAGAAACAATTTCCTTATTTTTTTATTTGCCCCAATTTGTAAAGGGAAAAATAATAGGGTGAAAGTACATATGCATAAAGTTCAAATGGTTACGATTGCGACATTATTTGTGGATATTTTTCAGGTAGACTATTATTTGTGCACATGTTGAAAGTGCTAAATGTATATTGCTTTCCTTTTGGGGGCATATGAATGCGACGAGATCATTTGTTTTGTACACGGATGTGGATGTTGTGTCTCGTGTGTGTTGCGAATGGTATGAGTAAATGTTAGTGGTGGAAGGACATGACCTGCCATGTTCATATATCTTACATATATATATTTGAAAGTTTGAACTTTTTTTATTATATTTCAAATTTTTCTTTTGGTTTATATTTTCTCATACATATGAGAATAAAGGTGAATCGTGTTACTAAAATAACTTTTGATACTGAAAAAAAAATGCAATTTTATCAAACACGGAATTTTTTTAAAAGAGGGTCTTATAATTCGCTATTAGTGTTTTCCATGCTCGTTCCGTCAAAATTGTCACTAATTTTTTTTTTTTTTTTTCTTATTTTGTTCAACTTTTTTAACCATTTTGAATGTACAAAATTCTGCTGTGAATGATTGATAAACTGATTAAACACAGTTTATTTCCATCACGTCATTTAGAAATATTAATAATATTTCCTACTTCGCACGATAAATTGCATGTTCAAATTAATTGTTTTAGTTGTGCATATATAGAAAGATGTCCCAATGAATATGTACTACATTTATGCCTACAAGTTGCATATATTTTAGCCTCCTTATCATTTTTTTAATGCTTTTTCTTTTTAATTTTTCTCTATTTTTTCATATCGTGCCAATCAAAATCATGGCCTGTGAATAAGCAAGGATTCAGCCATCGAACAAAAAAATTAAGCGTCTAAAATTACTCGTGTTTAAATATCCATATTGCCACGTGAATATGTGCTCATGCATGCATAATCTAGCTTTGTGAAACTACTTTTTTTTCCCCTCCTATTCTACTTTCATATATTTTCATATTTAAATAAATGAAACGCCAACGTGAAAAAATAGATAAAACGAAACACACCACTCATTATCTCCACTGGAATTCAAAAGTTGTTTGCAAATTTTTGAAAAATTATAAAGCTCTTTTTTTTTTTCTTTTTTTTTTTCTTTTTTTTTTCTTTTTTTTATTTTTTTATTTGTTTGTTTGTTCCTGTGTTTAAAATGGCTTAAAGTAAATTTGTTTTTCACAAAGTAGCCCTGTGTGGTCCATTTGTGTACTTTCTCGCACGTACATGTGGATCATACATGGTTTATATTATGTATGCGTATATGTTTGAGCTCGAAGATATATACATATATATGTGCACATAAATATATATGGATCCTCGGTGCACATATGAATATATACTCATTTATGCCTTTTTTTTGTTAATGCATGTATTATAAAAAATTTGTTATTCCTTAGAATATTAAAACCCTTTACCTCCTTTTTTTGTTGAACCTTGCAACTTTAAAAAGAGGGAACGGGGCCCCAAAATTGTACAAAAAAATTTATTTAACTTAACCCTTTTTTTTTGTTCTTAATCTTTAGAAAACAGGTGTTCAAAAATATAGTTTAGCACATATAAAAATACTCAGTTCTCATTTATTCAATTATTATATAATTTACCTTATTTTTTTTGTTTTATTTTCTTGTTATGTGGATATTCACACATAAATGTATAATAATAAAAACAGAAAACAAAAAAAATGTGTTAAATGTGAACATCATATATGTGAATTTTTTAGTTATTCCCCTTTTTTTCTTTTTCTTTTTTTTTTTTTTTTTTTATCTATTATGATTTGTTTTAGTCTTTTCAACCTTTTTTTTTTTTTTTCATTTATATGATATAAATGAAAAAAACATACATATTCCTACCGAATTGATAAACCTTATACCAATAAAACACATTCAGGTTGTGAAATATGAAGAACCGATTGAAGAGGTAAAATAGGCCAATAAGTTTAAAAATCCTTAATGATATATATATATGTATATTTTTATTTTATCCTTTCCATAAATTGTTCATGTAGATAGTGATTATGTTTCTGTTGTCGTGAATCCATAGTGAGACGTATATAAAGGCAGTTAACAAATCGCAAACTATTTTCCCCACATGTGTAAACACAAAGGAGGCCAAAAAATAGGCATTGTTGCTAGTTAACGTTTCTTATGTTTACTTTCACCCGTGTAGAAAGTGCACTCTGTCTGTAAATATATATCTATCTCTCTCTATATCTATATATCTATCTATCTATCTATATATATATATATATATACACTTGTTCAACCCTTTTTACTCAAGCGGAACACCTCTTTATGTATCATTTTGTGCAAATACATTTCAGAACATTTGTGCGCTTCACAAGTAATAAATGTTCCCTTTTCTATTTTGCACCTTTTTCTAGGATATACATTTATATAAAGTCGAATTTGAACAATATATCATCCATAGCAAGCATAATTTGTCTAATCGATTGTGTTTTAATTCCTCTTATTACTGTTGTGATATCTATCTTTAATGTAGTTAACAGTTCTGGAAATGGACACGCAATAGAGGATCATTCGGAGCATTCACATCCTGATGGATGGCATGAAATAGTGGAGAAGGTAATAGAATGCATGCTTGCGCTAGTATGTAAAAACTACTACGCATTTGCACACACATTTGCACACACATTTGCACACATATTTGCACACATATTTGCACACACAGTGACTATACCCATTCTCCGTTACACGCAACCCCCCCTAATGTCCCCTCTGCAGGTTGCCTTATACATTATGACACCCATAATTTCGATGACAACCATTTACAATTTTGTTCAGCTAAGAAATGTTCCACTGCTACTGTTCACGCTCGTGGGGCTTGCCATGTTTGTGCTTTCGCACGCACACATCAATTTTAACAATTCCAGTGTAAATAATTTGTTCAAAAAAATGCACATTCCAATGGCCATATTAGCAGCCATTTTTTTAATAAGCTCAAATTATAGAGCTCATGAACTTTTGAAGGCCAAAAATTTACATCGATGTTGTAAACATAAAAAAGTAACAAATCATATGGATGAACAAACATGTGAAGATCATCATGAACATTACGATTTGGAAATGAATGGGCATGATTTTGTTATGCATGACCATGTTAGAAAATTTGAAAATTTTTACAATATTGGATACACGCAGAATAGCGATCATGAATTAGTGAGTTTTTTATGAAGACAAAATATTTTAAAAGGGATAGTTATATCGTATATACAATGTGTATACGGTGTGTATACAATATGTGTACAATGTGTGTACAATGTGTGTACAATATGTGTACAATGTGTGTACAATGTGTGTACAATATGTGTACAATGTGTGTACAATGTGTGTACTACCCGTATACAGTTCGCATATAACCTTGCATTAACACAAAATGAAATCGATTCGGCAAGAAAAAATATTTTTAGAAGATTTTTTTTTTTTTTTAAATATAAAATGTTTGATGCATTTTACTAAGCAGTAATTAGCTGTTTTTATTTTTTATGTCTCAGCTTGTATTGTTGTTCCTGCCCTTGTTTATGTACATGTGCATATGTATGTATGTACGCGCACACATATGCGCAGACAGAAAGGCCTTTTTGCCTCGCAGACCAATCTCACCTCTTTGTATTTTTTCGTATTTTTCGAGTTCCTTCACTCTTTTACAATGAAGGGACTTTTTTTTAAAGTGATCACAAGAAATGTCGCCTTTTTTTTTCAATTTTTTTTTTTAAATCGTTTCCGATGTTCTATTTTTAATTTACTTTTTTTTTTTTTTTTTTTCCTTTTTTGCCACTCCACCCCTTTTTTTCTTTTTTTTACAAATGCGCCATATGTATTACCCACGCAATCATCTTTTTTTTGTTACAATTATGTCACATATTTAAAAGCTTTTTTTCAACCAAAGACAACACATTTTTAACTATACCAACCTTCCCCACGTTATGTGCACAATTAAATACGTGTTCATCACATATGCAAATGTAGCATTAAAATTTACAAATTTTTTTAAATTATATTTGAGCACAGCGTGCTCCAAATATGAAAAACGATAAAATTTTTTATTTTGCGCACAAAAAATGTACCCTATGACTACATATAGTTTTCTACCCTTAAAACTTTGCATGCGCATCAGAGTAGGACATTTTGAAATAAAAAAAAAAAAAAAAAAAATGATAAGGTAGAGAAATGGATCAAAACCAGCATGTTCCACACCTTTTAGTTAAAATTTTCTTCTTTTTTCATTACATGGCAACATCTTCTCTTAAACGGTCATAGAGGAGGTAGGACATTATATACATGTTCATAGTTGTTTTTATTTTTCCTTATCATTTCATATAAGTCTAAAAAAAAAAAAAAAAAAAAAAAAAAAACGTACGGGAGTTGATGTTACATTATTCTACCGGGATGGATAAATTCTTAAAAAATTTGTTAATATCTATAGAGGCAACATTTTTGGTGTCTCTCGAATTTCCCCAACAAAACGGATAAAAACGTGCATAGGGGGGTTATCCTCACTTTTCCATATCAAAATATGTGCTCAAAAATAGGTTGATCGTGAAAAAGGGTAGAGAATTTTTAAAATCAAAAAATGTAAACGTTCGAGCCACATGCTGTGATAATCTGTAATAATTCTAAGCTATGCACTATTCATCAATTTTTCAATGTGCTAAAATCGTAAAAAAAATAAAATAAAAGTCTAAAAAATCTAAAAGGTTTAAAAAGGGTAAAGAGTATGGAGCCATTACGTTAATTTATTATTATACGGATTGGCTGTTAAAGTTACAATTACAAATGTTAATTCAGGTGAAGACATGCGTTTCATGAAGAGGATGCCGGGAAATGGGGGAAAAAAAAAAAAAAGTAAAATATATACATATATATATATGTACATTAAAAAGTAAAAAGGATGTTAGAAAAGGCATTCACAAAATGGATATGAAGTGAAAGAATTTGTGACATACGAATATGAAACGTACATAAATGTATGAGTCCTGTTGAGTGATAAATGGATATGGATCGTAGTTACCATGGTGTACGCATTAAATGGATGAAAAATTGAGGGGTGTGGGGGGGGGGGGGGAGTGGCTATGGTGGTGGTGAATATATTATAAATTGGTAAGTTAATGATGTATATAATGGGCACACGTGGATGAATAAATAAAAGCATAAATGGAAGATCACATAAAGGCATAGTGTGTAGGAACATATAAAAGTACAAAAAGTGTGTGTGGCAGATGATATGAATGCACAAGAGGTAGGGGAGTGGAGGACAAGCGATCTCCTCCACTCTGAAACAAAGTGGTGAAATTCCCACACGTCAAATGAACAGAAGGGTGGGTAAAAAGGGCGCATCCATCTAATTTAATACATATACATGTATACATACGTACATATACGTCCATACATACATCTATATATACATATGTATAGGTGTACAGACATATATGCATGTATGTATACAGTTCCATACATGTGCACATGCGCACTCTTGCACTGCTCCCCACCCACCCACACACACACTTGACCTTCTCTCTTCTCTTAAAACTGACGACAGTAGGTCTTGGTAATTGGTAATTTAAAAAAAAAGTAAATGAACGATAAATAAAGCAGTGAAAAAATGATGGAAAAACAAACAGTATATATGCTTGGCGCTTTTTGGATGAAATCAAAAACTGTTAACATAAGGTTTGCAATTATTATCGAAATAACAATAACGAAAACAAAAAATTTTGAAAACTTTGTTAAGGCAAATTTTCCTAAAACATTTTTATGAATACTAAATCGGTATAGCGGGACAATCGCCAACGGTAAGAGAAGGATTTGGATAACATTAATAAAATTTGTTAACTGATCAATGCTATATTTATCATATAATAAGAATAAATACATAATTGAAAAAAGAAAAAATCGGAATGATAGTACTCGTAAAAAGGTATTAATTTGTTTATTTAAAAATCCTTCCACTACAGATTTCGACGCATATTCACACATAAAACTTGAATTATTACCACTACTTAGCAAACCAAATGACCATATATACATAGATATTTTACCAAATGACTTTTTCATAACTTCATATGCTGTAAAAAGATTATATGCATCTCTTCTGTCATTTGCATTTATATTAACCTCTGCAAAGGTTAGTACAATAATACAATTTGTAACACATGATAGAAACAAAGAACAAGCAGATTCCACAGTTCCTAACGTGTTATATCTCTTTAACATTCTATCATTAAATATTACTGATTTCTTTTTTGAAGTTAAATTTGTATGTAAATAAAATACATGTGCTGATATGATACTCCCTAACAATCCCATAGCATCAAATCCTTTCCCCGCTGGTATTCTTGGATATATAATACTGTAAGCTACTTCTTTGTAATTAATAGGAATCATAAAAACATTCACAATAAAACAAAGGGCTAATAATCCAATAAGTAAACTTAACACATTTTCTAAAAGACTAAGACTCTTATTTTCTAAAAAGCTATATATTAATGCTTCTACCAAAGTATATAAAATCGCAACTTTGACAGATATTCCAAAAATTAAATGTATAGCTACAAAAGTCCCTACAATTGCTTGTATATGCGCACCCCATATAGCTATCTGAACACAGATATACAAAATGTACGAATATTTTTTATCAAATTCTTTGTAGCAGATAGATGCTAAATCTAATCCAGTTACATGTCCTAGTTTCATTGATAATACTTGAAATATAAAACCAAGAATATGACCATATGCTAAAATCCATAATAAATGATAGCCTGTATAATCTTTTACCATATCATTATTCATATTATCATCTGATGATCTTATTAATCCTACATTTAAATTACTGCATAAATTCCCTGGATCCAGATAAGCTATTGCTACTATCCAACCTGGTCCAAAATAATTAAAACACATTTTCAGTTTTTTAATAAAAGAGATATTCTTTTCATCTGTGCTTAATTCTTCTGAATTATCCGATAGATAAAAAGAATTATCAAATGGTTCTTTATTATCACTTTGTTCGTTACAAAATTGCTTATTGCTCAAATGATTATTAATCCTGTCATCTAACCTGTTAATTTTCTTTTTGATTATTCTTTTATTTATGTAATTATAATTAAAATGTTCCATTTCTGTATCCCCATTTTGTAACTGCATCAATTCTGTTCCTTTATAATTATCATTATTCCCTTCAATATTCATAGTGGATAACGTGGAGTTTAATTTTTTTATATACATATTATGTGACTTCGGCGTATCCATTTCGGCATTTATAGCACTTGAATCGTCGTCCTTATAATTGTCAGATGTAGTATTACTATTCATGTTTGATTTCTCATTATTTAATTTCCCCAAATTACACACATCTCTTTTTGTATATATTGAATCATACGAATCATCATACTTTGATACTTTTACTCCTCCAATTCTCTGATCTCCTATATTTTCTACATCCTTTTCTTCTCTTCCACTTTTATTTTTCGCATTCATTCGATAGCTATATACATTGCTCGAATTTTCGTTTCGTATATTTTGCACGTTTCTCATGTGTTGTGCTCTGTTCAGGTTATTATATTGATTCATTCCCTTGTTATTAATACAGTCATTCTTGCCTGAATCACTTAAACTGTTGATATTCTCGTGTGTTGATTTCATTGTCTTCTTTGTATACGTGGTTCTATAATGGATGTTGCAATCCTTTTTGCAATGTCTCTTTGGAATGATCTATTTGGAGAAGTCTCCAAGCTGACTTTCGTTTGTTTGATTATGTCTTATTGAAAACGTCTGTTTGATGATTTCTATTTTGGCTATTTACACCTTGCTAAGACCACCTGGACCAATTCCCTGGTTCTTTCTCACTCTACTTCTTAGACACTCTGCTTATTTCTCACGCTACTTCTTCTTTTTTCTTGGAACCGACAGAGAGAAAACGTTTCATAAATGTGCACTGTTAAAATCTTGTAATACCAACCTCTCAAAGTTTGCTCTTTTATTTGTAGAATAATTTGTTCAGTTTGTAAGCAACCTAATCTGTCCTGTCATTTACTCCTAATGGGACTAACCAATGCATGCAGCCGCATGTGTCCCCTTCGAATCGAACGACATACATGTATGTATATATACACGCACGTGTTTTTTCTTTTTCTTAGTATATTGTGTCAACCTCTCCCCCGTTGCTTCGTTAAATATACACATGTACATATATAAGCATATGTATAGGTAAACATTATCAAATAACCATTCTGAGATTTGTGTACGATTTTTGTAATTAACACATATGCATATCACACATACACACAACTAACACTCTTTCAAACATTCGAAATCACAACCAACAATAAAATATACACTTTTTAATAAAAATAATATAACATGCAAAGTAGGGGTGGGTAGGTAATATTGGTAGTTGGGGAAATTCTAACTATATATCATTAAAAGCGTTTAACACTTATTTATTCATAAAATGAGATATACGTGTGAGGAGGATGGGGATAGTAATGACTAAGCCTAATAGAAATATATACTTTTGGTAGCATTCTTATATTAAATAAAAAAATAAAAATAATCCATTAGAGTAATCTATCCAACGGTTATCCACATTGATATGATATGAAGACATGGAAATATAAAATAAAATAATAAAAAAAAAATATATATACCGTGTTCTGGTTTGATATGAATTAGATAGTTTCTGGAAGTAGGATTCATGGTTACGTCTATAGGATATATAACTATCCCTTAGTGACAAGATGTTTTAAAGAATTTTTGAAACATGCAATGATTGCAAAAAGATCACATGCATGTTGTTCAAATGGTCACATTGTAAGGCTTTCCTATTTTTCTAGTTTGTCGATCTGCCGACTTGCAGAACCGCTAGTCCCTAGGAATTTGCATGACCATGTATCTCTGCGAATATTTAGCCATTTACATAGTGGGGTATATGGCTAAAAGGTATGTTAAAAAAATAACGGTGTGGAGGGTTATCCATCTATTTCTTCTATATATTGTTCATATATACATATAGGTATTATCTACATATATATTACAATACATATACAAGTATACATATATTATTAATATGTATGTACAATCATATCCATATATAAAACAATAAAGCAAACTAATTTAAAATGGAATATTATTCATTCAAAAAATATTATTACTAAACGAATTCGGCTCAACAGATATAAAACATTACTATTATTTTTCATGTGACTAAAAAAAAAAAAAAAAAAAAAAATTTAACTTATTCAAGTTAAGGTGATAAAACTATATAATAATTATTTCTTATGGTTTTAACTTGGTACATTTATATGGGCGATTATTATTTCATAAATTTAATGAGAAAACATATAAACATAAGTACATTCGCGTTATATATATACATATGCGTACATATATATATATATATTATATATATGAACATATAGCAGCAGTAATAATTAAACTAAAAGTAGTGCGTGGAAAAAAAAAAAAATAAAATAAAAAAAAAAATGATTGTAAAGGGATGATAATGATGATATTATAAAAATTCTAGCTTTTCAAATTATATTCATTGATATAGAGTCTTCTCGGAAACAAAAATGAAGAATTTTCGTGTTTTATTTTTATACATAAAATTAAAAAAAATGTATAAAATATATACCATTTATTCACTATTTTATTATTAATTATTTTGAACTTCTAAAAATCGAAAAAAATATTTAACGTTTTCGTAAAGTTTCTTCATTTTATATATATATCATATTCATATGTATATATTATATACATATATTTTATTATTATATATATAATAGCTGCCATATATGTATTCTACTTTGTTAAAACTAAAAAAAAAATAAATAAATAAATATGCCATGTTGGTGCTACTAGAATGTATAATTTCTGTTACATGTACCTAATTCATATAAAAATTTCTATGTATACCTTTTTTCTATCAATTTATAATAATTAAATTTTACAATAAACGGCAAAAAGTAGATGATGAATTAGGTAAATTAAGTATATATATGTATATATTTATATATACAATAAATACGTAGATGAGAGTGATTGGATGAATATATGTAGATGCATGAATAAATGCATAGGAACTTGAGATTCTATAAAAATTAAAAAATGTATGGGGCACAGTGGGTGAGACAGAACACGCCCCTTTTTTTCAAGTGGAGGTTTATTTAACAATTAAATTGTCGAAATGGCATAATGGAAAATTACTGAATAAATCCATTAATGTAAAATTTTGCGTTTCCATGCCCTAGGAATGAACCGTTTAACATGGTGAAAACACGCAAGCATATATTTAGTTGCATAATAAAAATACACACTTATTTGTTGCATTATGCATACCTACAATTATATGTATATAATATATGTAAAATAAAAATCGATCAAAATTTTTTCTTATTGTTCAATTGACGGCACCATGGATGATAATGGGTATCTATAATATAAGCGTAGACTCGCGAAAAGGCGCAATTTTATACTCGTACGTATATCGCACATTTATATTTATTTTGCTAAAATTTTGAGACGCTTAGAAGGATGCTTGACTAAATTTTTTGCTTGCTTAATCAAAGGGGGGCGGAATAAGCTAATATGTGAAAGGTGGAGACGTGAAAATGAGATAATGGGGAAATAGAGAAAATAGAACGGTAGAGAAAATGGAAAAGTAGAAAAAATGGAAAAGTAGAAAAAATGGAAAAGTAGAAAAAATGGAAAAGTAAAAAATATGGAAAAGTAGAAAAAAGGAAAAGCAGAAAAAATGGAAAAGTAGAAAAAATGGAAAAGTAGAAAAAATGGAAAAGTAAAAAATATGGAAAAGCAGAGGATATGGCAAAGGGGTTGAATATCGGGAGAGAGTCGTTCTTTTTTGAGAGGATTTAACACTCCGTACTTTGTAAGTATTACACAATGATTAGGTAAAAACGTGTGAATAAAATCCTGCTTTTGCAGTTCTTCATTTTGCATGTTCAGCTTTTCGCAGCTTTTATTTTTGTTAAAACACGCTTTAAAAAAAAAAAAAAAAAAAAAAAAAAGAAAAGTGTGGCATTTAAGCGCGATTCTTCCAGTTTTTAAAGTACATGCACATGTATGTATTTTTGATAAAAATAAAATTGCTATAAACATACCCATTGCTTTTATTAGAAAAAAGTGAGCATAACTTTTTCTCCATTTCTGTTACAAAATGGTTACCCATCACTTTTTAATATATCTCTCAACATAAAATATTGCGAAAATGAAAAAAATGATTTGCTGACGCAATTATGAATGTACATTTATTCTCCCCGGTTCATTTTTTCTCAAGATTCTTTTTTTTTTTTTTTTTTTTTTTCCTTTTCTATATTGTCATAATGATTAGCTGAGAAATTAAACATAAAATAAATGAAAATGTAGGAAATAAAAATGGAAGAAAGAGAATACTTAAAACAGAATAGTTTTAGGGGTCGATATGGGGCAAATGAGACTGGGGGTCACCTTACACTCGCTAAAACGGAGCTGTAGAAAATGAAAAAAAAAAAAAAATGAAAATTTTGTTGTAAGCTCATTGCAAAATATATGTAACAACGTTTGTAGTACCTGATATCACGACTTGTAACAATATTACACAAACGACACCAAAACGCAAGTAATTTTTAATTTGCAAAAAATGACGGCACGCAAGGGGAAGAAGCTAAAATGAAGCTGTTATTATAAGGCAATTGCAAATTTATGACAACACTGATTCAGATAGATGCTTCATTTGGAATATGTAATTGTGTGTGAGAACAAGGGGGAGGGGAAGGATAATATTCACTATATCTTCATGTTGTAATGGCTTTTCTCCAGATTCCTATATGTAATTAATACGTGCAAAAAGGTTTTCCCATTTTTACCTCATCATTGCCCGTGCTCATCCCAGTGAAAAGCATAGGCTCTCCCGTTTTATGACGGAAATATACATATATATATATATATATATATATGCATATTGATTTAGTCATGCTCACAGTTAATTACCCGTTGGCAAAATTCGGTTTGGAAAAAAAAATGTTTTTTTTTTTTCATTTTTTTAAAAAAAGAAAAGAAAAAAAAGGTTGCTTATGCGTTCTCCACACTGTGATTACTCCCATGAGCAACCTTATATATGTATATATATGTATATATATATATATAGGTAGGTAGGCATGTAAGTAGATATTATAGGCAGATATTTTCCCCCATATATTTTAACAGCATACTAATAAGAAAGGGATTGCCCTTTTTAAGCTACTTTATACATATCCCGTTCAGTAAACTACGGGATCCTGAAATCCCCAAAATAGCCCCCCCCTCTATGTACTAATCATAACAAGAAAATGATTTTGATGTCGTTTTTGAATGGAACAAAAAAAATATGCGAAAGAAAAAAAGAAAAGTTAGTCATATGGACAATTTTTCAAAGTGGAAAAAATTTAAAGAAAGCTTTTTCCAACTCAAGTAAGCATAAATCAAAAGGTGTTCCCAAAAACCTGAACGGTAAGGATAAGTTCATACAGCTGCATCATTCCGATAGTGCCACCAGGTTAGGCAGACAAATGTGGTTTGTGGGGTGTTGGTGTAATATAATATGCAAGTATATTGACGTAGGAAAATGCCAACGTACAAATTGGTAAACATGCACAAGCGTGTGCATAGGTATTCGTTTTCCATTTCTCACCTCACAAGACCAAAACTTTAACATATGTGCATTATTTGTATAATTAACATTGATTGACATATCTCATTTTTATAAACGCACCACGCACACACAATAGGCACGTATTAAATTTTTTTTTTTTGCATACTCCTGTAGGTATCATATAAATGGAATAATGAAGGCAAATAATTGGCCCAAGAAAAATATTTCCAAAAAACAAAATGAATTATATATATTTTTAAAAAATAGAGACAATAAAAATGTAGACTTTCATGAATTAAATATTGTATTAACAAAAAAAATAGGGAATATGCAAAATTTCAATGAAGTATACAAATTTATTTACTACAACAAAGACATCTTAGTCCCTATAAATTATGTAATATGCATTTATAAAATATACAAGTTGACAAAAAAAAAAAATTGTAGCATAGTAAACTATAACATGTATATAAATAACAGTATAGTAGGATTAAACATCGATCAACTAGGTCTAATGGCTGACTTAGACCAAGTGAACAATTACGAGGAACTGAATCAGAAGTTGTCCATACCAATGGAAAGGAGAAGCATTGAGAGTATTGCAAATAACAACATTCATGATAGAGGGGGAAAACATACCGGTCTTACCAAAAAAAAACCTAGTTCTTATGAAACAAATCAGTATGAACTAGATAACTTTTGTTTTGACTATAAAAACGATATATTACAGTACGTGTTGGAAAAATTGAACAAAAACTACTTTATAAAAAAGTTAACGTATCGACATTTATCAAATTTGTTATTTGCACTTATCAATTTAAAATATTACAATATAGTAACATACATGGTGTATGTAAAGTATATAACAAATATGTATATTCACTTGTCATCTCAGGCAATCTCCAATATTACACACTCATATGCATTACTTTTTAATTATTATTCAATTGATTTTACAACATGCTATGAAAATTATGTATATAAATATTACACACTATCGGATAAAAATATAAACTTGGGAAAAAAGCATGACCACATAAATTTTATGTTTTTATTACTAAGTCGATGGATGTGTATCAAGGCAATTACACATTTTAACAAAAAATGTAACGCAAAATATGATATGGATATTTTTTATAAAGGATTTTTATCAAATACAGAAGAATTAAATGAAAAAGAAAAAAAATATAATGTACAATTTAATTCGGAAAATGTCAAATATGAGAATGAACATTTTTTTCAAGAATTTTTTATTTTTTTATGGAGTATATCAAAACTGAAAATTAACAATATCTACATCGATTTCATGTATTACATAATACATCAAAATAGGAAATATATTTTTCTTAAATTAAATGAAAAAGATGTATGTAATTTTATTCAGTCCATATGTACCTTTTACCCAATAAAAAAATTGAGACAAACGTACGTGTCTAATGGAGGTAATAGCAGCTATGCGTTTTGTCTACGAAATGAAAAATTTCCTACGTTCGACTATGATGCTTTCTTGAGAAGCTCCCTCCTTTTGGCCCTCGTTCATTTGAAAAAATGCACATATCAGCACTATTCAATAATCTTCAAAATCCTTCGGAATGTGCAAAATTGGAGCCAGTCGAATTCCGAGGGAGTGCCTAATTGGGGTGACCCTAGAACTTTTTCTCAGTCAGCAGAAAAAGAAAATGAGGTATGCATATGCATGCTCAGTGAAGAACTAGACCCATACTCAAAAAATAATCCATTATACAAAAAAGGGGATATCTTTTTGAAGGAATACGGAGAAAAGGAAACCCTATTAAATTGTCGTAAAAGAAATTCAATTGAATATATTATAAAAAAATTAACAAAAGTTCTTGTAAAATATTTAATTATAAAACTTGAAAGTGAAAATGACCAATTGCCTTTTGTTATTAACTATAACAAGTATAGCTCGTCGTTAAACTTACAACACTTGTCCATATATCTATACAATTCATCTATAATGGATGAATTTTATCTAGAAAACAAGATAAGAGAAAAATTAACCAAACTTTTAATATCCATTTTAGAGAAAATAATAAAACATGTTCACACATTTGACAAAAAGTGCACAAATTTAAAATACATGGATGATTTTTTGCAAAAAAATTATGAACATTTAGTTTGTTTAAGCAATATTAACTATGCTTTAAATAAAAATAATATTATTAACGAATCTATAGTTTTACACTCATCTATACATTTTTACAAATTGTATCACGTATTTTACAATGCCTACAGGAACACAGAAAGATCCGAATTATTTTTTAATTTTCTTGAAAAAATAAATGAACGAGTGTTATCCATCTATAATTGGACATCGTCACACACATGCATGTCACTTATGCCATTATTCAGTTTAATTAATTACAACTATTTGTATATTTTATATAAAAAGGACATAAAAAATAAACTTGTCCTTTTAAAAAAAATGTTACTGCCAATAACGATATATAACAATATTACTCTAAACCAGCTCCGTCTCACCTTGAAGATTTTAATTAATTACTACATGTCTTACCTAGAATGCACTGAGGATAGTAGTAATAATTATTTACATGAATTGGAAAATAATCATGATGACATCTTAACTTGCATGTATAGCTTATCTTTGATAATAACAAACATATCACATAACATAAGAAAAACAAATAATATACAAAAGAACATAAAAACGAACAATGACAAATGTGAACATGTCTATTTTTACATAAACATTGCAAACATTTTGTTAAGAAAATATTTTTATAAATTATATAGTTTAAATGTAGGAAATATAAAAAAATATATTTTGTCTCATTTTAAAAATGAAGAAATAATTATGAAATTCTATACCTTTTACTTATTCGTAAAAATTAATATGAATAATACACCTTTAGAGTATGATAGAAATACTATAAAGAAATTTATAAGCTCCATTACTATATCCAAAAAGGGGTTTTACTTCTTGGAAAAGTTAATTTCGTCTTTTTCTCAGCAAAACGAGGAAAGTTCTTTACACAGAGAAAGTGAAACTGAAGATTCTAAGCAGGTCCATTTTGAAAATAGTGAATTTCTTGCACAAGTGGGAAATGGAAAAGTGAAGGAAAAGATGAACAACGACAAGACACAGACAAATGATAATTTCCTGAATGAAGAAGTCTACACGCAAAGCACTAGTAAGAACCGCATGAACAAGTTCCCACTGTACTCTAACAATATAAACAATAAAAATTATTCACCAAGAGAAAATTTAGGCATATTTTTTTTAATACAAAAAAGAATTCATCAGAGTGAAATAAAAATGAATAAAAAGATCTTCCTATTTTTAAAACACCCTCATGTATTTCCAGACATATTTAACCCAAGCCTTGATAACGAATTGAGAAAAGTAGAGGAACAGGTCCTTCTAGCATTTAAACAAATAAAAAGCTCGAAGTCTCATTTAAAACTATATGATTATATAAAATATATTTACGAAAAGAAAAAAGATGGAAAGAAAGAAAGTTTTCACATAAAAAACGAATACATAACAAATAAAAACAACGCACTTTTTGTTGTAGATATTTATGATGAAAACACGAATACAATATTCGAAATTGATGGAATTAGTCATTATTCAAAACAGTACATACCAAACAAATCCTTCGATTCTTTTAACTATTTTTACAATTATAAATCATGTTACATTTTTAAGCATTTGGTTTTAAGCAAATTTTATAACATATTACACTTACCGCTACACAATGGAAAGCTATGCAAGAGCATAATTTGTAATCACTACAGTGAGAAGAATGAAAATATTCAGTAAAAAAAAAAATAATAATAATAAAATAAAATATACGAAAGTGGAATGTAAATATAATCTGTGAAGGAGGGGTTCCCTTTGTCTAGATATAAGGACGCTATATATTTATGCATATACATGTACATATTTTAATTAGATGAACACATTTATATGTGCACACAAAGTATGATTATAATAAACGTTATTAATAGCGTTACTGTAACCATATATGAAAACTAAATGAGAATTTCTTCAAACATTTTAAGAAGATTTGTTTCTCTTACAAAAAAGAAAAAAAAAAAATTACAAACATATTGATATTGACGAATTATGCATGTATTTTGTATGATGCTTTTTCTTTTTTTTTTTTTTTTTTGTCCTCACATCCCTTGTTTTGTTTAATATTTCATACATATTAACGTATATACGAACAGCTAGCTTTTTTTATATTTTTTTAGTAATTTTTTTTTTTTTTTTTGTCCACATATCCCTTGTTTTGTTTAATATTTTATACATATTAACATATATCAGCAGCTATCTTTTTTTATATTTTTTTAGTAATTTTTTTTTTTTTTTTTGTTCTTTTGTTTCGTTTCTTTTAAGAAAGAGGGGGGTAAATATCCCCTCCCTATAGATGTTTGTTCATCTCACATTACCAATACCTTTATTTCATAAGAAGAAATTATATTTTCATCTAATTCCATGTTCAGCTTTTCCTTACATGTTACAATTAGTTACACATTTTTCCTTCGTATGGAGAATTTGTTCACACTGTCATTTTTGTATTTCACTTTTTCGCACGAAATAGTGTGTGAAGTAGTAAACACATAAAATGAATTTGTCCCACATTATATATGCACGACAAATTACACGAGAGCGCAGTTATTAATTAAACATATATATTTTTCGAAAAATATCATCATGGTAAATAAAATATCTGAATAAGTATCCTTGTCCTTTTCACTGCCCTTTTAATGGACTATGTTTACATACACCAATATAAGCATGAAAGTACATGCGTTTACGACATTTTAAACTGATTTATTTATGCCTTGCTCTTATACTACACAAAAATGACTTAAATTTTGATTAATTGTTAATTAGGCTGTCTTTAAAATGAGTTAAATTTATGTTAATTTGTAGCACATACATATAGATGCATTGATGTACCCTGCATTCATTGACATATATAATAAATTATTAAAAAAAAGAGTTAAACTAAAAAAAAGGGGAAAAGGACGAAAAAAAAGAAAAAAGAAAAAACCAAAGAATCTATATTCATTCGTAATTTAATCACACATGTACACTATTGCATGTAGAGTATATCTTGTTATGCTGTCTATATATCTCTTTTTATGTTAATCCCTTAATATTCTAGCCCATTCACATTTTTGTAAATCTAGTGCCTTATCTTCAAAAACACTAACTTTTAATCCCGCCGCGTAAAAAACATTTCGAGCTACGTTTTCATTTTCATTTCCCTCATAATTTAAGTCTTCTATAATTAGGTCATTCAAAAAACATACAGTAAATTTCTATTATGTCGTAAGAAAAAAAAAAAAAAAAAAAAAAAATGTGGTAGCTCTTTATTCTCTTTTTTCACGACTACGTTAAATGGAATTTCGCAGATGAATAGTGTTTTTTTTTAATATTTTTAACACATATTTTTTTTTAATAACATAATAAAAGACGCATATTTTTGTCCGAATACACATCGTATGTATTTGCCTTAAACGTGAATGCTGCATAAGCAAGAGGGTCTCACATTTTCTAGTTTCGATTTGATTCGTTCACTCCTGATGTTCTGTGGAAGAAAAAATAAATAAAATAATAACAAATATAATAATATAATAATACAATAGTATAAAATAATAACAACTACACACGTTTGTGTTCTACATGGACCACGCTTATATGACTAAACGTGATGTAAAACAATGTGTTTTTTTTTTTTTTTTATGTACCTCACAACATCTTTCTAATTCCCTTTTTTCGTCGTCATTAAGTCTTTGTATTATATTTGGATGTATAGAATTAATTAATCCATTTACATTAATGGCTAATTCGAGTATAAGTCTGTTTCTAAAATTTCTATAAGAAGCATAGAAAAAAAAAAAAAAAAAAAAAAATTCTATGGTGTACTTGGTTTATTAATTTTGATGATGTACATTATTCTCTATCTCATTATAAGTTCTGTCATATTTCTAATAATTTTTTAGTTTAACATGTATTCATTTAAAAGTTTAGACGCCTGTGAAAAGAGGACAGCATAATATTCACATCTCAGTTTAATTGTCATTTTTTCTTTCCTTTGATGTTCATCATTCATCGATCCGTTAAAGTTAATTAATTTCCTTAAAACGTGGAGAGAAGTAATAAAAATTTATGTTAGGGGAGAATACATAGACACACAATAGAGTCCACAAATGTACACAAAGATCTTTTTATGCAGAACTATACTATGAATACCATGATGCAAAAGGGAAGCGTATACATAATGAATTATTTACACTGATAAAACAAAGTATTCTTATCATGTTATGATAAATCATGTCGAAGCAGTATATTTCAAATATTACGTTGCGTAAATTTTGTATTGTTCAAAATATCCCTTCAATTCTAGGTAAGCTTTTTTCATAGTTTCTGTTGGGAATGTTTGGATTCTATTACTTATTTGTTCTTCCCTGAATATAAATGGCAATATTTCCAAGCAAGGCGATTTTATTGACATTTTTTCTAAATGGTTTTGGAAATTTTTTTACCTATGTTTAGCTATTTTTTTTTTTTTTTCGCCTTTCTTTTAGCCCTATTTTTGCGTTAACTGGAATTCTGTTTTTTTACAGGGTTAATTAAAAATAAATTTTAAAGTGAAATGAAAATAAATACCAAATTTCATTTAAAGAAATCAAAGTCTTTGTGTTAGGGTAAAGCATGACACATTGTCATATTAAGCGCAAAAATAAAGAAGATAAAAAAAAAAAAAAAAAACAAAAAACTTGCGCGCATCGGTGAAGTAAAATTCCGAGAATGGAAACAAATTGCAGGAAGTGATAAATGGTAATAAAAAAAACAGAAAAAAAAATAAAAAGAGAAAGGGGAGTGGAGGGAGCGCGATATGGATAATATTTATAACTGCTACACACAAACGTTACTTACATTACGTAATTTAATTAAAAATTTGTTAAACTTTGAATGCTTGCTAAGATGCCAAAAGTGTCTTCAAATGTTATCTAACGTGTTCAGGCATATATATTCTCTATAATAGAGTGATATAAATAAAAAAGAAAGAGGAACATATGTTTTTTTGTGTTCTTTATATACTCTTTTCTATTCTTTTTGCTGTCCTTTTTTATATATAACACGTATATGTATTTTAATTAATCCAAAAGGTGGAATGTTTATAAGACATTCAATATTGATTTAATTGTTATCAACGAAAAAAAAACTTTGTTGTTTCTTTTATTCCCCATACAATAGTTATTCCCAAAATGGAAAATTATGTTATATACCTTCTTTTTTTTTTTTTTTTTTCCTTCTTCGCTAAACCTCACTTTATTTTACGAATCAATTTTGCTTCATCCCTTTTAAATGTTTAAATTCAAAATTATTTAATTTTGTTTTTCTGATCTCACCAATTTTTCAGCAGAATTCGAGAGAAAAGGAATGCACACAACGAATTTATTCCATAGTCGATGGTATTGCAAATTTTGAGAAAAAGAAAAATACGATAAATGCGTAAATGAAATTCCCAGACAAGTTGCGCTAAAAATTCCACAAAAATATTTCATTATTATACATGTACATACTTAATGTTACAACGCACCATCTACTTTTTATTATTGAAACATAAGACGTTTTGAGGAATAAATCTTACTCCAACAGTGAAGTAAAATGAAAAAAAAAAAAAAAAAAAAAAAAAAAAGTTAAAAAGTAAAATAATAAACTAATATTCACATTACAGTTGTAAAATGATCAAAATACAAGATACACGCCCAATTGTTTTCCAGCAATACAAAATAGACGCTCCACCACCCCCCATTACTATAGCTAAATAGGACTTTTAACTATTTCCCAATTGGTTGATTTTAATTTTATTTCCCAACTTTTTATCATACATTTTTTTGTGCCTTCAGATAAATCAATGGTCAAATGTCATTTGTGAAACATGCATGGATTTTTTGTACTCGAAAATGTTACCCCAGAAGTATATAAGTAGACATGCATTTATTTTGAGAAAGTAGAATATATACTACTCACACGTTCCTCATTATAATGTGGGAAAAAGAAAAGAAAAAAATTCCCCTTTACATCCATCTACTTGTGTTGTGTTGCTGTGCCTTCACAAAAACCTTTCATCATACTAATAACTCTATTAAGGAATTTTTTTTTTTTTCACCATTAATCATATAAATCTTTGTTTCTTTGTTTTGATCTCCCTTTCAGTAAGTTGTTATATTTTAAAGAATACGAACACCGAAACATCTCTCAAATTATCAACCTACTGGGACAAGGGAGATAGTCATATACAGCAAAAAAAAAGAAAAAAAAAAAAAAAAAAAAAAAAAATACATACACACAGAAACACTTGCAACCAAATAATCCTTAAAATAAAATTAAAAGAAAAAACAGTCAACCCTTTTGACATAAAATTACGTGACCAATTTTTTGTTTTTTTTTCAGAGTACCTCCAAATAGCTTGGCCGAATGATATAAAAAACTGTAACTTACTTTGTTATGTTAATATCTATATTTTAAAAATAGCACAAGCTGGCTAAGTGTGCTTACATATAGAGAAAATATGGAAATAGGTAAAAGAAAAAAAAAATATATATGAATAATTTGAATAAAACATATTTTAATATGCGAAGTCGTGTTTAACAGAAACATAATAAAACAGCGAGATATAAGATACATAAGAAATGTGTGAAACTTTTGTGTACATAGTTATAATGTTTGTGTATATATAATGGCGTAAAATCATATATGTAAATTTAAAGTGCTCTTATTCTACAAAAAAAAGAAAAAAAAAAAGAGGGGTAATAATTTTACGTATATAATATGATAACGCTAGATATTGATTATCTTCTTCGTCTTCTTCACCCTCCTCATTGATTTATTTGCATTCCTTTTGTCCCCTTCATCTTTCGCAACACAATTTCAACTTTAACTCACGCATTCATATAAATTATGTGCACACAATGGACGTTATACATACATTTATATGTATGTGTATATATATGCATACACGTATATATATATATATATATATATATATATATATATATATATATATATATATTTAACGTTATACACAATGATAGTTTTATGTGTATAATTAAAAAAACTTCTTTTTTTATAAAGGTAACAATTTTACGATTACGACGAGAAAATGAAGCATAAGAAAAAGACGAATAAGAAAAAATGGCCCACAATGAGTTTTAATATGCACACATATATACGTATCCATAGATGTACAATTGTATCCATAAACCCTATACATATTTTTGCTTATTCAAACACTTTAAAAACATTTTAGTGTCTATTTGATAAAAAAAAATGCTATTATTCTTGCAATTTTCTATGATTTTAAAATATATAGTTGTTGAAAATTATTTTGGATACTAAAAAAAAAAAAAAAAAAAAAAATGGGAAAAAAAAAAGGATTCACTAAAACGAGGATGTTATATGGACATGACAAATTCAGTTGTACTCGTCGTCCTGCCTCTGGTATGCCCTAAAATAGAAAAACGGGGGGAAAGAATTTTTTTTTTTAAACTGGTACATAAAAAGAGCTCGAGCGCATGTATGTACGGATGTATGGATGGATGTAAGTATGAGCATGTACATCAGTTTATTTATGTATATATATATATATAGATAGATAGATATATGCACACGTTTAGTGTAGATTACCTCATGCACGCATCTTCGAATAACTTCTTAGTATCCGTTACTTCGTTGTTTTTCTTAAAATCCTGAATAACCTTTTTCATAATTTTTGCTAGAGTAATAAGGGACTCTGCTCTGGTTTTTCGCATGTTTTCATCGACGGACATGTCGGTAAATACCTTCTTACACACTCCTTTTATGGTTTGATCAATGTCAATTAAACAAATATTTAGCATCGTTTCCACAATAGCTGGCAAGGAATCTTCAATTTTTTTATTAACTTTGGCAGTTTTTTCTAAGGACATATCTTCATCTTCTTTTTTCTTGATTTGGCTAGCTAAGGAACTAGTTTTAATTAAAGTCTTTACAAATTTAAAACCAGTACCTATAACTCTTTTTTTTTGTTGCATTTTATAATATTTTCCACTAATTCCAAATAAACTATATTTATCTCCTAAAAATTGGTTGGCACAATTCTCATAGGACCATGCAACATTTTCTAAAATTACATGTCCGAATGAAGTTTGGCATAGATCTTTAATTTCATTTTGAAATTTTGTAATATATTCCTCTTTATTTCCATGAATATAATTATTTAACATTTCTCTCAAATGTAAGGCTAACTGAACTTCTCTTTTATTTTGTTCTTTAACAATGATTCTTTGTACATCTTCATCTTTGTATATCTGTTCATATTCCACATACATTACCATTCTTAGTTTACCAATATATGGATCTAATTTTTCACTACCAAATAGTAGGGTAAAGAAAAACGTTGAATCAATGAACTGCATATTATTAATAGCATTTTTTCCTTCCTTGTCATATCTTCTTCTTCTTTCTACATCTCCTAAAACTTGATAGGCTTCACCTATTTTCTGAAATTGTTCTTTTGCTTTAGAATCTGAACATTTATCTGGATGATATTCTTTGGCTAGTTTGTAATATTGCCTCTTAATTTCATTTTGGGTAGCATTGATAGGTACTTGTAATATTTTATAAAATTCATCATTTTTAACTTTTATATTTCCATTTTTGTTATAATATTCATCATCATTTACATCATTCTTCCTCTCATATTTCGAGTTTCCGTTGCTATTGTTATTTCCATTGTTATCGTTGCCATTAGCATTATCATTAATTTCGTTTAATACTTTATTAGCTTCTTCATCTAAATTGTAATAAAAATCATACCATTCTCTTTTTTCGTCATCCCATATTTTACCTAATGCCCTCTGAGCTATCGATTCAGGTGTGTTCATTATGCCCCTACCAATTTGATAGCTTGCTACACCTAATGATATTATTGGAATAACTACTGCACTTAGAAGGCCAAAAAACATACCCTTGAAAAACCCATTAATACCTTCAGCTTTAGCACATAAATAAGGGGATATAAATAAAAAACTTGTTCCCACAATTATTCCTTTTGTTACTGATTTTAATCCTGACACTAATCCGGCACCTGCATGTTTGGGTTTCCTCGTGGAGAATATGTTACTAATTAGGTTTTTTTCTTCTCGATCACTTTCATAGTCGAATTTGGGGATTATCTGACTATTTTCTGTGTGCGTGTGTGTATATATGCGTGGGAAGGAAAGGGGAAGCAGGTGAAAATAAAGAGGAGCATATTATATAAGAGGTGGTACTACACACTCGATGGAACAATATAACAAGGGGAATATGATAAAAGTTAGTGTCCCATACTCCAATGTATTTTTTTTTTTTTTTTTATGCATATTTACCATACGTTTGTGACTTGTTCATGCTCTCACTAGTGCTCTTATCCTTCAAAAATAAGAAAAGAGGAAAATAAAGTATATATATATATATATATATATATATTATGCTCAAAGCATGCTGCACATAAGTCACTATAAATAAATAAGCAAATTGAATGTATATGTCCCCTCTCCTGATTACAAATACTCAATGTTTTATTTATTGTATGTCTTTATATAGGAAACTCAGTTTGTAACTAAATGCACAAAAGTTGTTAGACATTTTACATATTTTTAAATATATATGCATTATTCATTTTCTCAGTTGCCAAATAATAACAAATATGCTATTATTTTTATCCATATACATGTGAATAGAAGATTTTTTTTGTTGTTTTTTTCTTTTTTCCCTTCTGTCAAACTGTGATATATATACATATAACATTAAATACACGTTTGTACATAAGTAAATCTGTTATTTTTCTGTACACAACATCATCTGTGCTACAGACACATTGAATTTTTTAAGCTTACTTCCTCCATTTCCTTAAACTTGTAATAATTTTTTGCATCTACACAATATGATGGGAAAAAAAAAAAAAAAATTATAAATATAGGATTGTTCGTGGAAACGATTACTTTTCTTTAAGGGGAAAATTAAATCAACTCTCATTACTCATGGCACAATAATAAAACTGTCCTTTTTTTTTTTTTTTTTTCTTTTATTTTCTTTTTTTTGCTTACACTTACCATTTCTTTTTCTTATGTTATTCATTTAAAAAAAAAAAAAATTACCTCAGTGTTAAGAAGGATTCACATGTATATGTACATATATGTTTACACATATGTATACACGAAGGTGTGTATGTGTTTCTGTACGTGGTTATATGTTTTGGTGTGTAAGGGCAAGAATTTGTACTTTTGTATGAGCGTGGGTATTTGATGAATGGGTCACACATTAAATTCAACTATCAGAAACGTTTTTCCTGATGCTGATGAAAAATGTTTGTGTATATTTTACCCAGCTGCAGAACAAAAATATACTAAGGTAAAAAATAAAATTCAGTTTGAATGAAATGAAAAAATTAAACTACAATCTTTTTAGCAGTATAACATTTTACAAGTTTTCGTATAGTGTTGTGCTTAAGGATGTATGTATATAATATATATATATATATATATATATATATATATATAAAGTGATATTTGTGGAGAAACAAAAACAGATTATAAGTCGTATATTTCCTGCTGTTATAAATAATATATATTTTTTTAATTCATTTAAAACAAATTTATTCATAATGGCTATTTGTTTTCTGTTTTTTTTTCTTTCACTTTTTTTTTTTTTTTTGGTTTTGCTAAACTCTTTACTTGTTTTTTTTTTTTTTTTTTTTTTTTCCCTAAAAAAAAAAAAATAGAAAAAAAAAAAAAAATGGAAAAAAAAAAAAAAAAAAATTTAAAGAAAAAAAAAAAAAAAAAAAAAAAAAAAAAAAAAATTTTATGGAAAAAAAAAAAAAAAAAAAAAAAAAAAAATGTGGAAAAAAAGGTAAAGGAATTAAATATTAAAATTTAAATGAAAAAAAAAGCAGGTGAAGTACATAAAATCAATGAATGTAAAAACAAAAAAAAACAAAAAAAAAAAAAAAGAAAAAAAACATAAAAACTCCA
Organism: Plasmodium gonderi; assembly: GCF_002157705.1. Classification (NCBI taxonomy): domain Eukaryota; phylum Apicomplexa; class Aconoidasida; order Haemosporida; family Plasmodiidae; genus Plasmodium; species Plasmodium gonderi. The sequence goes on from NW_021628935.1 coordinate 353,545, forward strand.
CTACACAAGTACCCACAAAGTGTGCTGCATAACATGCAAAAATTAAAAAGATTAAGAGGGAAACGAAAATAAACCTTGTAATATTAATAAATATATGTTTTGGAATACACGACATATGTTTTAATAATAAAAAAGGATGAGTGAGTTTAAAATAGGTACCTTTATTTTTGAATATTTAATTGAACAGTAGAAGAAACTCATGAAAAGTAAAAGCGTGGTCTTTTTTTTTTTTTTTTCTTCTTCCTCCTGTTGCGGTATGATGAATTATATCAAACTACGAATTGGGGCTATTTATTTAGCTTTTAATTAAGTTGGTAAGACTATTTTTCACCCTTGAACAATATATATTTGAAACACAATGTTTCATTTTTTTTTGAGAAATATAGATATCATTGCAGTAATATTTTTACCTTTTTACAAGTTATTAATTTTCATTTGGCAATTTCTGTTTTCCACTTTTCATTTTTTCTCCCCATTCGAATTATTTGTCCCTTTTTTTGCAACTTTATGTTCACACACATCTACTTCTTTTTTTTTCCATATCCCTAACCAAAACTAAATTATAAATGTTTCGAAACATTTGAACTTGAGAAATATTTCATTCCCACACCTGAACTTCATAAAACAAAGCAATTTAGTAGAGGCACAAAATAAAAAGAATGTGTGCCCATTTTAAATACCATTTATAAATATGTACACAAAAATGTGCGCAACAAAAAGAAGAAAAAAAAGGACGTGTTAATATCATTATCTTTGCTTCCTGAATTTGTGAACATATGACAAATTACAGATATCATATTTTGCACACCATTTCCCCTTTCTTTAACTTAATATTTTATATAAAAGTATGATAGGAACAGATCTTCACAGCGATATGTTGTTCTTAAGGATAAATATTATTAGTTCATCGTTTAAGGAGTACACGACCACATAAAAGGTACATACATATGTCAGGTAGATATGTATATTTTTCCTACTAACTTTCAACACAGTAATATCATTATTACACAAAATAAAAAAATTGTCATTAAGTTTAAAAACAGCATGTACATAAAATATATAAAGACCTTTATAACTGATTCTTAGTGTAATGCAATCTTTTCTTTAGGCATGTGTGCCCCTATACAAGAACATATATATATGCATGTGTATATACATATATATATATATATATATATATATATATATATATATATATATATATATAACTTTAAAAAAAAAAAAAAAAATTCACCCCTTTACACCATTTTAATTAAAAAAAAGGGGGAAATACATTTATTTAAAAAAATACCCTAAATTTGTCGCTACATGTTTGCTGCATATTTTTTCCTCCCTTTTATGGTAATTTTTTTTTTTTTTTTTTTTTTATTTTTATGATCGCATTATGTAAAAATGACTAAAAATGAATTATATTTTTTTCAGTTTTAGCTATTTTCGTGAAAATAAATTAAAACAAAGCAACATATTTAATAATTACATTACCCTTACACAAATCACCTTCTCTAAATGTTTTTATAATGAAAATTTCAAAGTTAAGAAATATAAAATGGAACTATATACTAAGTTCAAGACGTTCTTTCAGTGGGTACACAGGAAAGCACATATCTGACAAGGAATTGGTTAAAAAGAATGACAACTGGTAACTTAAAAATGAGCGAATGTACACACTGTTCGTAAAGAACTAGAAACCACACTTGCGAAAAGTGCACCTGCACAAGAAACATATATAAAAACATAAGAATATAAATATATATTCATATGCCATAATTATATGATACATGCTAAAATTCCTCCTTATCCCTATATATATGCCAATAGGTACATTGAGGAAACTAATTTTTGCCTAGGAAGAGTTACGGTATTTAATTAGAAAAAATAATAATATCTATTCTTCCCCTTTTATTTTTGCCCCGTTTATTTTGGAGAGTTTGCATTTATCTAATCCACCATTGAAAATTCTTTGCAGCATACTTTTTTTTTCTTTTTCTTTTTTTTTTCACGGGACACATGATCATGCTTGCATACATCTTTATTTATATGAATAATCAATGTCTGTTTTTTTTTAGAAACTCAGATTTTCGGAAAAGGACGATATGGCAAGAAGAGTTTTGAAAATAATGGACAGTCAACTAAGCAAGATGTACACACGAATGCGAGATGGAACAGTTATCCCTTACATGTCCTTTTATTTGAATGACGTTATTGATAAACCTGCGCCAAACCACCAATTTATTGAACAGCCACTAATCAAGTGGACGTGGGACGAAGCCTACGATGAGGCTTACGAAGAGAACTGAAACAAAATAAAACACACAAAACAAAATAAAACTTACAAAACAATATAAAACTTACAAAACAAACTAAAACAAAACAAAATAACAAGCCTAAAAACATTTTTTATTAAAACGATATAGACGGAGGCAACTGTAACAATTAAGCAAAATGAAAATGGGGAATGAAAACCATGAAAACAAAAATGTCAGAAAGAAGAATTATCAGAATTTTATTCATACGTTACTACCACTGTAACTTTATGTTCTCACATGTACGAAAAATAGTATGTGCAACTCTTCATATATGTGTGTATTTGAAGAGTTTTATTTTTTGTTTTAATTTTTTGTTCACTTTTTTTTTTTTTTTTTTTCTCGTGTTTTTGTCGTTGTTCCTATCCATGTAATAAATAAAATTTAAATAGGTATTCACTTCTAACAAATACATGACGATAACATCACAAAGGTTCAAGTTTTATTAAAAATTAATTTAAAATTATTTTTTAATTTAAAAAAAAAAAAAAAATTGGACAAATGAGGGATGCAAATTTTCAATCTTTATCAATTAAAATATCAATTATAAATAATGGGAATACCATTTGTTCGCAGATAATTTTTACCCGTTTATTTTCCATGAAAAGGCTATCTAAGGATTTCACTACGGCCATGTGAACGCTAGAGGCACCTAAAAGGGGGAGAACAAATAGATACATTTGTATATTCATGCATATGTATGTGTGTTCGTGCATTCGTGTGTGCATGTGCTTGTTCATGTGAAGGCGCGTTCTTTTGTCAGCTCAATCGGCACAAGCCCGCGTAGAGGCCTCCCCCGTTTACCTTTATGCGTCTGGATAAACTCTGTAACGGAAAAATTGTTCACTTTAAAAATGTTAAAATTCAAAATTTGGTGAAAAACGAAAAGGCATTTCAACTCGTAGACATTCATGTATGCATACAAATTCGTAAAATGAAAAATGGTTAATACTCTATACAAGTAAATTAAATCGTTCACAGGTATGTTTAATGAGGGAGTTATTTTTATATTTTTATCCCTTTTATGATATTCGGATATTTCTATACTATTGGTCTGAATTAAATTGTATGTTCCTTCATCCATTGAGTTTAAAAAATAACTAAACAGCTTTAACATCAATCGAATAGATAAAGTGACGTGATTGGAATATTTCTTTCGATCATATATATGTAAAAACAAATGAATTAAATTTGAATAAAATAAAAGACACAAATGTTTACAGTTTAAGTTTTCATAATGAGAAAATATTTGGGGGTACATATACTTGTAAACCTTCTCTATGTAAATTTCATAGTAACTTGTGTGAACCTTAATTATAGATGAGTATATATCAACAAAATTTACTATATATTGTTTATAATTCGAATTGATCATCACTAGAAAATCCGAAATTTTCCTTAACAAATGATTTATAAAAAAAGGTAAATTGTTATTGATGTCAAATAGGAGCATATGGACATGTAGCTGGAAATAATATTTTTTATTTTCTTCGTTCATAGGTATAAGCTCTATACATTGTAATATAGCATTTTTGTTGTTCTTAAATTTTTGCATATTACCACCACCACCACTAATGCAAGTGTTACTAAAAATGCATTCGTTGCACAAATTTAATGAATGGAAAAAATTAAAGGTTGTTTTGTTTTTTTCATATTTATTTTTCATATTCACTCCGTTCTTAAGATCTAACAAATGCTGATTTAAATTATCAAATATGTTGTATATAATACTCTCTGCTTTGTTGCAGATGTCTGTAGGTACATTTCTGTTCATCAAAATAAGGGGGAATAACTCCACTATTTTATTTTTTGTCACATAGTCACTAGCAACATTGAGAAGCATTTGTTGCACTTTTAAAGTTTCCTTTTCTAGGGAAACAGTATGTGATAAGTTACCAGACTGTTCAGAATTATAATAACTATTTTGAGTTCTCTTTTTAATCAATTTTAATATTTCCTTAATATCTGTACTAGATATTACTACCCCTTCTGGACAACCGTTTGGATTCAAAATGTTTTCCTTTTTCTTCTCACAAATAAGAACATTTTCTCCTTTACATATGTCATTATATATATATTTCATCAAATTGCAATAATATTTGTTAATGGAAAAATTATGGGTATCTTCTGTGTGATTATCTCCTACTACTGTTACGTGCCTTTCTAAAGATGTCAATAAGATAACTTTCATTTTGAATTCCAGTGTGTGTGCACAAATATGCTGTATGAAGTGTAGTACAGTATGATTACTAATGGGATGAAGGTTAGCCACACTTTGTTTGTAAAAGTGTAATATATATACTAATAAATTTTGCTTAAATTTTTTCTTCTTAATTAACTGAATAATTAAATCATTTATATTAGAAATGGAGAATTTCGTAATATAAGTTATGGTGTTATCTAGATTTCCATACTTATAGACAAAATTTAAAATCGTGAAGATGTCCAAATCAATCATAAGTTTCAGTTTTAATCTTTTGCATTCTTTATTTTTTAACAAGTAATAAATGATAATAAAAATCTCCGACCGTTGCTCATGGTTTAGGTTAATGTCATTTTGTACAATAAAATTGAGAAAGTTACAAAATTCTCTATTCGAATAATTATTTATCATATTCCAACAGTTTTCAAAAATGTTATTTATGAAAAGGTCTTTCTTCAGATGAAATTTTTTATTCTTATCCTTGTAGTAGACGTGCGTGTAAGCTAATAATATGTTTACCAATTGACCACTTGAAAAATAACATATATTTTTTAAAATTTTTTTTTTTAATTTTTCCAAAAATGGCACATACTTTTGTAATTGTAGTTTATAGACAGCATAAACAAAAATGTGTGTATCTAAACAATTAAAATGATACTCATTTTTTTGCAATTTTTCAAAAATTGTATCAAACAGTAGATAACTTCTAATATTTAAATAGTAGCAACTGTGCAATAACAAAGAAATTTCTCTTATCGAATAATTCCAGTCATTTGGTTTGCATATTCTATGTACAAATTTATCTACAAACGAAAGTGAAGTGTTTTCTTGTGTTTTCTCACTCCCTAAATAGTAGTAACCCCTTTTTCTAATTAAACATAACATAGTCTTATTATTTTTACAAATGTTAGAAAGAATATGGATTATATTAATCCAAGCGTTATTTGTATTGTCAATATCATTTCTGTAAAAAAAAATGTGTCTGTGTAATAAATGCATAATACTATCCTGCATTTTTTTGCTCAATGTTATTTCCCCCTTACTTATTATAGTTAAGAGCATATTAAAATGGATAATATTTAAGTTTTCCATCATTAACTTATTGTTGAGAATACGTTCTACAACACCTTCTGTGTTGTGACTAGTTCCATTTTGATTTCCCCTTTTATTACCTTTTACATGTAGCAGAGCGTTTTTCAACATTTCTCCAATTAGCACTTTTTGTTGAACTTTTCCATTTTGTTCATTTCTGTGGATTCCTAAATAATCAACAATTACATTGTTAAAATTTGGTCGCCCATTTTCGCCTTCCCTATTATGGGAGAAGTTCTTTTTACCAACTTCCGTTTTGGATTTCCATCCTTTGCTCCTCCTTAAAAAAAGGGTCCCTTGACAATCTAAACCTCCTTCGAACACACCATTCAAACATGAAGTTAACTTAAAATAAAAGAATATGCGATTCTTACAACGAAACAATTCATTTTTTCCAATTCTCATTATTACTTGTTCCTTTCTTTCTAGAACGGCAAGTTAGGTAGAATATGTATTTCACTTTGTCCACCTCAGGCACAACATATTGTATATAATGTAACATTCGAAATGGTAGGGAAATGTGGAAAGACTGGAAAACCTGCGAGTCCATGTATTGGGTATACACCCTACACAGACACATATGCATATATATATATATATATACATGCACGTATGTACATTCATATAGCGAGAGAGATGATAAGGTTACTGTATCCATGAGAAAAAAGTCACATCAGTAATACTATCTCACCCCCCCCTCCTTTTTATTTTGCTAAGATTATTTTTGCTTTATATTCCCCCTAATTAGAAAGAATGTACTTTTATCCACTTTATATTAAGTGTGCATACATTTTGAGCTGCTTTTGAAACTAATTCTACCAAATGATGTTAAAAACATTTGTATGGAACAGAAAAGGCAAACATTTGTAGTAATATCTTCTGTTATATAAAATATGGGCAAAGGTTTAAATTCCAAAATGATCATACCACGAAACGCCCGAATTCTATGCACGTTTCAAACGTTTCCCTGAAAACCATTAAACTGCAAAGAAACTATATTAAAACTAGTTTGGGGCCATATATAACCTGATTTATATTCCTCTTTATGCAATCATATAACAGCAAAAGGAGCACACAAAAATGAACGTAATTCATACATACGTATATTTATATATATATATATATATTTATTTATTCATTATACATGAATGTGCAGCATTATGTAGGTTCCCATAATGTTCTTCTCTTTTTAACTCTTGAGGCATGCACAGTTCATTTCTTACACGTGACGGTGATGTTATTTTTTTCTTTTTCTTTTTTTCTAAGCATGTATTTCCTCCTATTCGTTAAACAAAAAAAAAATTTTACACCCCCACTTTTGGAAGGAAAAAAAAAAAAAAAAAAGGTGATAAAACTTATATTTACATTCCTGCTCAAAGAACAAACGTTCTAAATGTAAATAAAAATGCTACACAATATAAAAAAAAAAAAAAAAAAAAAAAAAAAAAAAGTAGTTATGCTTGAACTTCTCTATTAAAAAAAATGTACTAATAATTTGTTTCCTCCTCCCCCCACTTTTTTTTTTTTTTTTTATGTCCCTCAATATATATGACTTCATTCATTCATTGATTCCTTTATAATTCATGTTCGATTAAATAAATAAAATGAAGCAGGAAAGAAAAAAAAAAAAAAAAAAAGAAAAGGGGAAAAGTGAACATATTCTTGTACGACTTTTGTAGAAAAACAATGTTATAAATTTTTTCAGTTTTCCTCCAATTTTTGTTGCAAGTGTAATTCCATGCATATTTCTTCCAAAAATACTCATTTCCCATCAATTGATATTTATTATGCGTTAGAATATTTCGAAGGATTTCGCATAAGATTAAATTATGTATGCATATAAGAAGATGCACATGTGTATATGCAAAGGAACATAAGAGAAAATAATCTCACAACTACGCAACTATTTGTCGCATGTGTATACATTAGGACCAACCATCAACAAAATTCAAATCCCCTATTTTTCCCAGGAACCATATAATATTCGAAGTCATTCTTACCCATATATTATAGCAGTCAGAGAAACACTTCAAGAATACACATCTAGCCACACCTGCTTACATTATTTTATTTATTTTTACATTATTTTATTTATTATTATTATATTTTTTTTTTTTTCCACCTTTTTCCAATAAAAAAGGTCTAACAAAATGAACGGAAACATACAGAAATTCAATATAATTCTGCGTAAAAGCAGACCAGGGAAACAACTGTATAGTAGTGAAGCTTTAAAACTAAAAAGAAATCCAAACTTAGAAAAGTTATATACAGGAGAAAAGCAAAATTTGGAAAAAGTTCCCTTTAAGAAAGAAAAAATCGAAGACATAATTAAAGAAGTAAAATTTGATTACTACTATTTTAATGAAGGAAAAAAAAATACATACAAAGATATTCCACTCAATATTGCTGTCATAAAAGAATCAGAATTGCCACCTTTCAAGGAGGTTGATGAAAAATTACATTTTTCAATTTTGGAAAATGACCTGAGAATTATTTCTACAAACAAGAATAACAACGTTTGTTCCATAGGTATGTAATTCGTATGAGACTATACATACATATAAATTTGACGGGTAATTGTTATAATACCTTTTTTTTATTGTATCATGTGATTCCCGTATGAGATACAGGTCATGTTTTCACATGTACATATTATTTTTTCACATACATATTTTTCTTTCAAGCACAACTAATATATTTATATATATATATATGAATCCATAATTCACACCCACGGAATAAGACACGAAACACTTTTGAATCATTTGTCTCCCTTTTGCAGGGTTATATGTAAAGTGCGGGTCCAGGTATGAAGAAATAAATGATAAGGTGAATGAACAGGGAATGAGTGTAATGATAGAGAATATGGCATTTCATAGCACTGCCCATTTGTCTCATTTGAGAACAATAAAATCATTGGAGAAAATAGGAGCTAATGTGAGCTGTAATGCATTTCGTGAACACATAGTTTATACATGTGAATGCTTAAAGGAATATTTACCAGTAGTGACAAATTTATTAATAGGGAATGTTTTATTTCCACGATTTTTATCATGGGAAATGAAAAATAATGTAAATCGTTTAAATACAATGCGTACGAAATTATTTGAAAATAACGAATTATACATTACTGAATTGTTACACAATACTGCATGGCATAACAATACATTAGGAAACAAATTATATGTATGTGAATCAAGTATAGAAAATTATACTTCAAGTAATTTAAGGAATTTTATGCTTAAACATTTTTCACCCAAAAATATGACCCTAGTTGGCGTTAATGTAGATCATGATGAATTAACAAAATGGACATCCAGAGCATTCCAAGATTATGTTTCTATTCCGTACACAAATCAGAAAGAAGTAACTCCAAAATATACTGGTGGATTTGTAAGTGTAGAAGATAAAAATGTTAAAAAAACAAATATTGCAATAGCTTATGAAACAAAAGGTGGTTGGAAAACTTCAGATATGATTACTCTAACTGTTTTGCAAACCCTAATGGGTGGAGGTGGTTCTTTTTCAACAGGGGGTCCAGGAAAAGGTATGTATTCTAGACTATTTCTAAATGTTTTAAATAATTATAATTTCATAGAATCTTGTATGGCTTTTAGTACTCAACATTCAGATACTGGTTTATTTGGATTATACTTTACTGGGGAACCAGAAAATACACACGACATAGTAAAAGCTATGGCATTGGAATTTCAAAAAATGAATAAAGTTACGGATGAAGAGTTAAATAGAGCAAAGAAAAGTTTAAAAAGTTTTATGTGGATGAGTTTAGAATATAAGTCCATTTTAATGGAAGATTTAGCAAGACAAATGATGATTCTGAATCGGGTTCTTTCTGGAAAACAGCTATGTGATGCAATAGATGCAGTAAACAAAGAAGATATCAATAGAATTGTTGGACACTTTTTGAAAACGAAACCAACTGTTGTTGTCTATGGAAATATTAACCATTCTCCACATTACGATGAAATATGCAAAATTTTGGGATAAAAAAAAAAAAAAAATTATATAACTATTCCCACGATCGAAAATGAAAGGTACCTTATACTTTATAGACCTTCTCATCGGTTATAACACAAATTTACGTCTATTATAAATATATGTGCAGATGCTGAAATCATTATATCTACTTCGTGCCTCCTATATGGAAGTCCATATATAGTATTTTTTTTTCACAACTAAATAAATATCAAAGTACGTATCATAAAGTCCATATCTAATTACTTCAAGGCAAACACACACGTATGTGTATATTTTTACACAGACGAGTAATGACGCTTTAAAGTGGATTCAAAAAACTAATACACTTAATATAAGGCGCAAAAAAAAAGAAACATAAATATGCTTTAATAAAAAATACCGAATATGGACTTCTTAAATTTGATCATTTCCAACAAGTATAATTATTCATTTGTTTTATTTATTGTTTTTTATTTTTTTATTTTTCTTTCTTTTTCATCCCCCCTCTACCCCACTACACAATATCAGCCATTCTTCCTCGCTTTAACCACATGGCATAAATATTAACTTAGAATATAAGTAAAACGGAATATATATATATAAACTTTAATCTTAAGTAAAAAAATTCTCCAAATTAGTTCTATTCATGCGAAGTAAGATTCGTGTATTTTTGAATTCTACACGAATTGTAAAGTTTCTCTCTCACCACATAAAAAAATCTTAACAAATCTTACCATTGTAAATGAACCAAGCAAATGGAAAAAACTATGAAAATGTTATAACATATTTATTACCTTCTGATTTTTGTTCAACCTTTTATATGTAAAACACAACTTTGGAACAAACTAAACCCTACTGGTATACGGGTGGAAGAACCATGTTAACCTTTTTTCTTCTTCGATATTTTAACATTATGCTGTTAAAGTTAAAAATGTAAAAAAACATTCTTACTTTAATACCCTTTTTTTTGTCTCATTTATGGATATGTTTCTTATTTTTATCATAATTTCTTTAGCATAATACGTGTATATATACAAAATTGCGGTAATATTAATAAATTCTCAAATATAAAAAAAAATTCGGTTAAGCAGTATATACGTAAAAAAAAAAAAAAAAAAAAAAAAAAAAAAAAAAAAAAAAAAAATCGGTTAAAAAGTATAAACAAAAAAAAAAAAAAAAAAAAAAAAAAAAAAAAAAAAAAGAGACACTTGTATATACATATGTAAATATATACAAGTTAATATACAAATATACATGGTTTCTTCACTCATATTAATAAACATGTGCAAAATATAATATTTACACATGAAAAATATTAAGTGCTTCGGACAGAACACATTATCAATGAAAATGGTTGAAAATTTAAAAGATTAGAAACAATATGCGGAGTATTTTATTTTAAAACAATTTTACGCACAATTTTACGCACAATTTTACGCACAATTTTACGCACAATTTTACGCACAATTTTACGCTCAATTTTACGCACAATTTTACGCTCAATTTTACGCACAATTTTACGCACAATTTTACGCACAATTTTACACTCAATTTTGGCGCAGGAATATCTTTACGCATCGTGTGTTCATATATGTACATGGGTGCGTATGCGGATGTGATTTTTTTTCTAGCCATAGACAGAATGTGTAGAATAATATGCATGTAGATAATTCATATGGTAAGGTGTGGGATGGGGCAGAGTGTATAGAATAAAATTCCATACTATAAAAACGTAACGAAAAAAAAAAAAAATCATTACTACCCTGAACCAGCACTAGGAAAACGAAGGCTACACCCCCCTCCTCCTCCTCATCTCTCTCGCTTTTCCACACATCACACAGAACACATAAATATATCTCTCCTCATTTTTTCCATATTTACTTAGCCAACTTCACGTACTTTTTATATATACCATCTTGCACCGAAAGAAGCTCATCATGTGTTCCCTGGGCTTGCACAAATGAGCCATTTCTATCTGGGTTATTGAAGACAACAATTTTATCTGATCTTTTAATAGATGCAATTCTGTGAGCAATGGTAATAATGGTTTTATCCGCCTTGTCCTTTATATCTACAATAGTTTTTTCAATCAATTTTTCCGAATTGGAATCAAGAGATGATGTTGCTTCATCTAATAATAGAATTTTTGGTTCTCTCAACAATGCTCTTGCAATAGCTATTCTTTGCTTTTGACCACCAGATAAACTTTTTCCATATGGTCCAACATTTGTATCATATTTGTTAGGTAATGATTCAATAAATTCATCAATTGCAGCAAATTTGCATGCACGTTTTACATCTTCTCTTGTTGCATCATCTTTTCCAAATTTGATATTTTCATAAATCGACATATTAAACAACATAGGTTCTTGACTCACTATTGAAAATAACTTTCTTAAATCTTTTAAATTATAGTCGCATATATCAACCCCATCGAGTAATATTTTTCCACTATTTTTAAATACGGTAAAATTTTCTCCTTCATTGTTATTATTGTTATTCAAACCGAATTCGTTCACATTTTTCATACCCACATTTTGTTCTTCGTCTGCCTCCTCATTATTCTCCTCTTCATTTTTGTCAGAATTCTTATTATTACCATTTTTGAAAACAATATGATGATCATTTTTTAAATCATAAAATCGCAATAATAAGCTCATAACGGTTGATTTTCCACTACCGGTTTCTCCAACAATGGCAGTTGTTTTTTTACTGTCACAAGAAAATGTTAAATCTTTATAAATCGGTACATTTGGTCTAGAAATATACCTAAAATTAACATCTTGTATTTCTATTTTTCCTTTTATATCCGTACTTTTTTTAATTTTAATACCGCTGTTATCACGTACATCTATATTGGACTTTCTAACAATTAATGGATAGTATTTTTCAAATGACAATTTTGCATTTTCAGAATCTCCCTTGAGAGACATTAACTTTCCGGCATAACTTCCAGTAAATAAAAAAGTAAACAATGATTTCATAAAATCATCAACGTTTATAGTACCTCTTCTAATTAAGAAAGAACCAAACCAATAAGCAAAACTGTTGATAAATAATTGTGCACTTTGACTAAAACCCCATAACATAGAATTTATTAAAGTTTTTCTCTTTTGTCCTTTATTAGAATAGTCAATAGCTTTTTCAATAATTGTACAAAAATAATCTTCTAAACCGTAGATAACAACTGTATTCATATTATAAAAGGCTTCTTGAATTAAAAAATTTGGATCCTTAAAAATTTCTTCATCATTATTATATACAAATATAGTACCTGGTTCATTAACTCTTTTCTTTTCTACATTTTTATTAGCTGATAAGCGTGCTCTAATTGCAAAAACTCTCATGAATATAAAATATGTTCCTGTTAAAACTGCTGCTACGATTGGACAGAAATAAAATGACATAATCATACTAACTATAAACAGTACTATAAAATGCGTAAAAATGACAATGTTGTTTACTAAACCAGTTTTTAACAAATGTACATCTCTGTTAATATGTGATGAAAGTAAACCAGGAGCATGAATATCTTGATCAAAAAAACTAATTTCTTGATATAAAATATTTTCAAATAATCGAAGCTTCATAGTTTTTTCCACTTTTTCTCCTATCACATTGTTATAATAATTCTTAAGCGTTTCAGATATAAACATTGCAATTGCAATTCCTAAGATATACAGGGAATATTTATTAGAATTCTTTTCTAAATTAGCAAAATCGAAAAGTGTAGATACATACTTTGCATATAAAAGAGCAAATAATGGGTATAAACCTCCCGCTACAATAATACTCAATACTATAATTATAATATCCTTTTTATATGCAAATATTTCTCTGTAAACGACACGAAGATTGCTTGGTGCCTTAGGTTTTCTTTTGAACATATTTCTGAAGAAGGCCCATCTTCCACTTGCATCTGCTCCTCCTGCAGCATTATTTCTTGTTCCATTCACTTTTTCATTATCATTTGCAGATTTACTTTCATTTCCATCTTTCATCATATCATTCATTTCGTTTATGTCTCTGCCTGATTCGGAATCTTTGTAAATACTACTTTTCATATCTGATTCATTGTCATTATCATTATTGTTTGAACTTTTGGAAGATATCTTCTGATTATGAATCATGGTATAGTAAATACCCTGCTTATTTTTCATCAAAGACTCATGTGTTCCTTGCTCAATAATATAACTTCCTGCATTGCTAATTCGATTGTTCTCATTCTTATCATCATTCTTATCATCATTCTTATCGTCATTCTTATCGTCATTCTTATCGTCATTCTTATCTTCATTTTTGTTATAACCATTGTTGGTATTTCCTTCAATCACATCGATACTGGGTATAATACCATTTCCTCGATTTGACAATACAAAAATAGTGTTGGCATATCTTATTGTGCTCAATCTATGTGCGATAATGATTGTAATTCTGTTTTCATTTCCTTTTAAGTTGTTTATGGTTTTCTGGACTAGGTATTCAGATTTGTTATCTAAAGAAGATGTGGCTTCATCTAAAATCAAAATTTTCGGATTTCTAATAATGGCCCTTGCAATGGATATTCGTTGTTTCTGTCCACCTGACAATTTAGATGCATTAGAACCTACCAAGGTATTGTATTTATCTGGAAGTGCGGAAACGAAATCGTGGATCAAAACTTTTTTCGAAACATTTACCACTTCTGAGTCTTCAATAATGGTTTCATAATTTTTTCTCACTTCTAAAAGTTCAGTCGAATCTGCGGTTTTTGCCATATCTTTCATGTCACTGACGCATTTGGCTCTACAACCCATATGATTGCCATTATTGCTACTATCATTATGTGATGTGAAATCATCTTCGTTCATTTCTTCTTCTGCAAGTGATTCTAAATCTTTCACACTGTATAAACTATACTTGATATTGTTCTTTATTGAATTGCTAAAGAGTAGTGGATCTTGACTCACAACTCCAATTTTAGATCTCCACCACTTTAAGTTTACATCTTTCAAATTATGAGAATCATTAATAATGATATCACCTTCTGTTGGATCATAAAGTCTTTCAATTAATTTCAAAATAGTTGATTTACCACATCCAGATTCACCAACGAATGCGTAGGTTTTTCCTTCAGTTAGGGTAAAATTGAGGTCTTTGTAAATTTCTACATCTTTTCTTGCATCATAATGAAATCGGACATTTCTGAATTCAATTTTTTTTATATCTTTCAATTTTTTCCCATCATTATTATTTTCTACCAATGGCTTTCTATTAATAATTTCATACAAATTATTGGTTGCTTCTAACGATTTCATATATTCCGTTATATTGGGCAATATAATTGTCAGCATAAACATACTAATGAGAACCCCTAACAAAATTGATATAACTGAACCACCATGAAAATCGTTATCTGGTTGTTGATTATTCAGATCTGAAATGATAATTCTTGTTCCATACCAGAAACCAAATGCATAAGAGGCTAAAATAAATCCATTAATCATACCAATGTGTAATGATTCCATTAAATTGGCTTTTAGAGTATATTTACTATATAATTTTTCTGACAAATTAAATTTTTTCAGTATAGTACTTTCACCACAATAACTTACAACTGTTCTAATGCCAACTAAAGCTTCTTCAATGATAGACATAGTGTTATTATTATAAAGTAGAGATGTTTTTTTATTAATTTTAACCTTCTTGTTACAGATAACTCCACATATATATATCAAGGGGAATACACAAGTAATACATAAAGTCAGTCTAACATTTTTAAATAAAGACCATAGGTATAAGCCCAAGAAAGCACTTGCATACGTAAATATGGTAATAAATTTAGTACCAATACCTGCATTTACTTGTTCTAAATAAAAATCTAAATCAGATGTCAATTTTGAACCAGGATTATTGTCATGAAATTGACCATCTTGGTAAAATACACTTTTTAAAAATTCAATTTTTAACGTTTTTAATATTTTGGTTGTTACAACATCCATACAGAAACTTGAAATAAATGATAAAATAAATTGAACAATTCCAATTGCTACTAGGGAAAATATAATATCATTTACATTTTCTCCTAAGTTCATATTTTTCATGATAACACCAAATACTGATACAAAAAATGGCAACGTACCACCTGATATAGTGGCGCACACAAAAGATACCCCTAATAACTTCTTATGACTTGATGGTAAACATTTAAAGGGTAGAAAAAATGAAATATTCTGTGTTTTTATTTTCTTATACAATTCAAATGTCCCTTTTTTATTCAATTCCTTTTCTACTTCATCTTTGATGCTCAGATTGTTACTACCGCTACCATTGTCCTTAGCTTGTCTTTGATGTTTTTTCATTTTCAATGGTTACTATGCAAGCTGACTGAAACGAGTGTGTGCTTTGGAATATTCAGTTGGCATATATGAGACACAACCATGCAACGTTCTTACTCCAATATGTACAAGAAATACTTAGAAGCATATATACATATATATGTATACATGTATATATATATATATCTACTCTACAACATAGAAACGGTTATGTAAATCAATATTCCATAAATTCCAAAACAACAAGGAGTTGGAAGGAAAAAAAAAGGAATCGGATTTAAAATGCGAAGAAGATATAAGTAAACAAGTTTTGCTATATATACATGTGTTTATACAATTGTTATACACTAATAAACAAAAACATAAACTACTACAATCAAAAGGATACTCATAAAAGTGTTAAATTCAAAAACAGAAAGTTTTATACGTGTAGGAAATAGTTATTATTTTCTTTTTCTTTCTTAAAGAATTTTTAAACAATTTATATTTTCAAAAATGGAGTAGTATGATAGGCATTTATACCTACGTGTACAAAGAATATATTAATATTTTAAGTAAATGTGCAAAAAAAAAAAAAAAAAAAAAAAAAAATTATACACATATGTGATACACGCACTCTCATATACGTAGTACTCATTTTTTCTCTTTTGTCGGTTTTTGTTTTAATGAAAAATACACCCAAAAAAAAAAAAAAAAAAAAAAAAAAAAAAAAAAAAAAAATTTAAAAAAATATAAAAAAAAAAAAAAAAAAAAAAAAAAAAAAAATTTTTAAAAAAAAAAAAAAAAAAAAAAAAACTCTATATAAAAAAAAAAAAAAAAAAAAAAAAAAAAAAAAAAAACACAATATAGAGCGTTTTATCTATGTACTGTCGTAAATATTTCTTCCTAAGTATTCAATCAAAAATAGGTATTCAAGAACAGATGTTACCATTAATAGCTTTCTAAATTAATAAATCTTGTTAAAAAAAAAAGTTATTACTATATAATAAAATGCATTCATAAATAATAAAAAATATATATGAAAAAAACAAAACATAACAAAAAATGTATTTAGAAAAAAAAAAAAAAAAAAAAAAAAAAGTAATAATAATATATATATATAAATATGTATGTGAGGTATAGTAAAGCAAAAAACATTAATTAGTCATGTTCTTTTAATGCTTAAGGTAAAAAAAAAATATTCATCTCAATAAAATTTTGCTCAAGCATATGTATATATATATGCATGAAGTTAAAAAATATGTACAGCATTTTTTTTTTTTTTATAGAGTTGCGACATTTAAAAATAATCACGTGCATCTTTTTATCATCTGCACGATTGCTTTTTTGCTGCCACTTTTTCTGTTATGTTTTTCGATATATAATATATATTATATATATATGTATGCCTTTCTTTTTTATTATCTTCTTTTTCTTCCTTCGCATCATATCCTATAATGATAATGACTATTAGTGCAAAGTTTTAATAATTTAATCCATTTATTTATTTTTTTTTTTTTGCATTATTGACCCCTTATATATATTTGCCAAATGCAAAAAGATCTATAAAAATAAGTGCGTAATGTTTCTTTTTGTTTATTTCTTAATTCTTTTATATAATTTTTTCCTTTTTTTTTTTTTTTATTGCCACTCATAATAACGAAAGTCCATTTTTTTTTTTATGTATAAAAAATAATTGTAGAATCGTATTAATCGGGGCCCTTTTTCCTTTACTCAAATTGAAAACGAGATTGGGGTAACCGTAAATATATATATTCTATTGTCATATGAATATTTTATGTGTTAACAAATTATATTATTCACAACATTGTGGTGTTATGTATATCATTTTCAAAATAGGCGTATAAAAAAAAACTTTTAATAATATATGCAACAACTGTTGTTATATAATAAAATGGTACATATGATTCTTATACATACAATATAATAAACATTTTAGGGGATTTGTTCAGTGCACGCCTTGTTAGAAATATAAACCTCTCCACATAAAAATAAATCGGTTTAGAAATTTGTATATATATATATATATATATATATATATATAATACATATAGGATGTAATTTTCATTTGGCCTCTTTTTCAAGCTAATGTTGAATATCATACTTTTGTGCCATAGTATATACCCCGCAACCCACCGGTTTCCACCCTATATGTAACGTTCAAATAAACTAAAAACAAAAAAATACGCATAGAAAATAACAGTTCATAATATAGATATAATACCTACTTTACAGTATTTATAATGACAAGCTTTGATAGCAAGCATGCACATGCGTACATATACAAATAAAAAGTACTACATCATTATGTGCACATAAAATATATATATTGCTTACATTTGTGCATTTTTTTTTTTTGCTCGACACACCCAAAACTTTCCAATTTTAGTTTTTTCAAAAATAAGTCTTTCATATATTATTGATTTTCTTCTTTTTTTTTTTTTTTTTTGTTTTGAACCATTAAAAACTTTTGTGTAACTTTATGTTTCCAACAGCCACCCACTATGATAAGAATTATGAGTATAAGAAAATTTGTGTACAATAATTTTAAGTGGACTTGGCTTCTACCACTTTTTCTTAATATTAAAAAAAACTGCATGCAATAGTGGGGTGAGTACATGATAAAAACAATTCCGTCTTAATGCCTCTAAAAACTGAATTACTTTAGGTTTAAAAAAAAAAAAAGAAAAAGAGACTCCATTTTGACTGTAAATTATTTCCTAATAATGTATTAAATAAGAATGTTTTTTGTATGAACTTTTTTCTTTTTTTTTTTTTTCTTCTTTTATACATTTTTCATATTCGGCAAAGGAAAAATTGTGCTTATTGTCCAAACACAAGGCACATAAGAAATTGCCCACGCTTAAATGTTGAGGAAAAGTATTCCTTTTATATTTTGGGGCGAATGCAACATATATATATTTATGCTGCTAATGCTGCTATAATTAGATAATTATGTGTCTAAATAAAAAACGAATTCATATTATGTACATTCAGTTTAAGAGAAACTTCGTGGAACGTATTATTTACAAAGAATTATAGGCATTAGAAATATCTTATCAGTAAAAAATATAGCCCCTCATTTTAAAAAAATTTTACTGCAAGGAATTGTGCATTTTTGCGGTTTTGCAATTTTGTCTCTATTTTTATTTGGTATACGTAAATATACGCCTATTTCAGCAAGTTATGAGTATGTTTTTATTTCAATCTAAAAATATTGAATGTTAATATAACATATCTGTAAAATTAAAAAAATGATATATTAATCTTCATACCGTAATAATACCTACAAGTGTAGTTAATGTGACTTTTTCATATCTTCTATCCAAGCTCCTCTCATTGCTCTAGGTTAAAACTATATTTAAAATTCTTTCATGTTGAGGGGGATACCACAAAATGATGGTTTTAAAAAGGATGTTATCTAAATAAAAATAGAATAATCATATTGAAAGTTTTTAATTAATCAAGTTTTTCCAATTTTCTTAACGGTTTTTATTGTATCTCGTTCAAGACGAATGTACATGTAATATTTAATCGTGTGTATTGTGTGTGTGCAGGCGCATTTTTGTCTATATGAACATATACAATCGTCCATATATATATATGCAATTCCACATTGCCACTTTTCTTGGAAGCACTAATGTTTAAAAAAACAGAATAATCAATGAATGGGCCAATGTATATGAACGAATATATAAGAAGATAGGGAAAAAGGTGCATCCGTGCGCACGACGTAAACAGATCATGTAAGCGGATCTATGTATGTATACGTGTGTATATGTATGCATGTAGATGTACACCAAACTGTAGATGCTGATCTACATAATAAAACTTAAAGAAAAAATAAAAAAATGATTGTATGATTCATTTACATGGGGGTGGGAGTGGATATGTCTGATCTTACATTTTAAAGCAATGAAACTCCTTTTAAATTCACAATTTAAAAGGGATATACAGTTAATATGTGATGCAAGAATAAGATATAGAATAAAAAAAATAAAATATAAAAAAAGGAACAAAAAAAAAAAAAAACATGATACGAATAATAACGTAAAATAGCTTTTTTTTTTTTTTTTTTTTTTGATTCACTAATCAGTTTTGTGTGAATCTATATATTCATCAATCTCTCCCCCACTAAAAGGATATCATGCTTCTACCTGTGTTTGTGCTTCTATCTAATATGTAATTTTCATACCGATAAATTCATTACGTTCAGTGCATGCTTGGAAAAAATAACATTAATCATGATAGTTTTGCACATAAAAATTAGCATCTGAAAGTAAGTGTTCTACCTGTGGCCGTAGTAATTCTATTATCATTAAAGATAGTGATTTTTTTATAACATGTCCACATGTTAAACAGTATGGTTCGGTTGATACAATGTCCTCGGGTGTAGATTCTGTCATATATTGATAGCATGAAACACACGTTTTGGGTTCTTGGCCAATTAAATATTTTTCAATATTTTTATTTCTACTAAGAACATTACTTTGTTGGTCTATTATTTCTCCTTCTCTACCTGGTTCGTTCTGGTGCTTCTCCTTTGTTTTTTTTTCTTTTTCATTTTCCTCCACCCGGAATTGTGGTTCCCCATTTTGTGTTCTTTTATTTTGCGATCCCCTATTTTGTGATATCTTACTTTGTGACCCCTTACTATGTGAAAACTTATTTTTCGCATTACCACTTTTCAAATTAGCACTTTTCAAAAATACATTTTTTGAAACATAATTTTGGACTTTCACTTTTCCCAAAGGGACATATTCTTTTAAATTCTCATCACTGCACGATGAAAATCCTGCTAGTGTGTTCACAGGGGTGACATAAGAAGTCAATTGTGTCTTCAAAGTGCTTTGTTTCACGCTTTCATTACGATCACGTATAGTATGACGATTACTACTTCTACAGTTGCTGCTATTACTGTGGCCATTAGTGCCATTATAATCATTACGGCTTCTGTTTCCATTGTCATAAAATGCATGATTTTCCTCTAATGCCTTCATACTATTTTTCTTTTTAAAATTGGTGCAGTAAGTAGTCCCTTTTATTTCACTTGAATTATTTTTATTGCCACGATCCTTTTCCTTGTACTCTTTTTCATTCTTACAAATGTAATCAAATTTCTTTGTACCTAAATTAATATCGTCATAATTATTTCTTTTCAGTTCCTCTGATTCTATCATTTGTCCATTTTTAAAATTTTTTAAGGGGTATCCTCCTTTTGGCTCCCTATATAATAAATTGTCTTTTGTTACACTCATTTCGTCATTCATATTATAATTACATACAAATGGTTGTGTCAAATTTTTCATGTTCCCTGCCTTTCTACAATTTTCATCACTACTTTTATACGACGTTTCATTATAAACATTACTGTTCATAAAGCATTTCTTATTTCTACTTCCATGTACATTATCATGCACTTTTTTGTCATTATGATCTAAACTACTAAGTGTGTCATATTGGGGGTCGTTAAGCACGCCGTTATGTACCTCGCTAAACATATTCATGCTTGTTATATTGTACATATTATTATTGCGTACACTTGGTTCAATGCCGATGCTATGCATAATTCCACATTTTTCCATAGATACATTCATCATATGTGGACTACAAACATCGTAGTTATATGGAGAATAATTGTTAAAAACATCACTATTATAGTTGCTACTGATACTACCAGGATGATTATTCGTGGTACCATTATTGATATACAAATCTCCATAAATATTATCATCTACGTTATGATTAATTACCTTGTTTACTGGGCCATCTAAGTTAAAGCCATTTGTGTTGTAATTACCATTCAGTTGCATAGTCCTTAGGCCATATATGTTATTATTATTATCATATCCATTGTTATTATCAAGGTTGTTGTTGTTGCTAGTTTCATATAACATGTTGTGCTGCATGTTTTTATTTTTACCTCTATAATTTTTATTAGGTTTTGTTATATTGTTAGGGTTGGAAGGGGCATAGTCCTGCAAAAAACACGGATTGTTATTGCTACCACTGTTTTTACCACTGTTTTTGTCGCTGTTTTTGCCGCTGTTTTTGTTGCTATTTTTGCCACCGTAGTTGCCACTGTGATTAGCGCTCTGATTGATCATAATATGATTGCCATTACCGTTGTTATAATTACTATCATAACTGTTATGGCCGTGCATGCTGGTTTCTCCATAGACCACATTGCAGTTACTGCTCTGAGTTACATTTTTGTGATGGTCATTATTCATGTCTATAGACTTATTTACGTTTATGTCGCTGATATTGTAGCAGCTGAAGCTGTTGTTATAGTTGTTCATATTTTCAGTATTCATCGTATGTAGGTTATTATTTTCATCGAAATTGTTATCCATAACATCGTTAGGGTTCATCTCATTATTGTAAATTCCATAATTCGAAATGTAGTTATTCCTCCAGTTGTTGTTTCTTGCATTGTTTTTCATGTTTCTAACGCTATTTCTGGTGAAATTTCTTCCATGGTTATTCCGTAAATCGTTTCTCGTCACTACGTTATTCATCATGTCGCCATTCATCACATTGTTATTGCTGTTGTCTATACTAACATTGTGATTATTGTACATTCCACTGCCATATACCCCGTTTGCGCCATTTAATCTTTTGCTATTTCCATAATTCTTATTCATACTGGTGTAATAATTGTCCACATTATTACCATGAATTCCATTAAAATTGTTGTTACTAACACTACCTTTGATGTCTTTAAAACTGCTCTTGTTGGTATTGTAAAATTTCTTATTTTTATAACTGATTTTGTTATATTCACCATTGCAATTCTCTCCTATTTGCTGGCTATACGCATTGCTAACTCTGCAACCATGACTCTTGTGTTCCCAAGTGTTATTTTCAGTATGTTTCATGTCTTCATTATAATTACACATACTAGTATTACATAATCTGGGAAAATGTGATGAATTTTTGGGACATAATTCGTTATTAATATCGACAGAATCACCCATGTTTGCCCTTGATTTGAATTTTTCATTTGTTATATTTTCCTTAAAATTTTTTGTATCATCCTTATAATTCAGTAAGGGGAAATTCGTGTTCGCATGCCCTTTGCTAATTTTTTTTCTGTCAAATTTTGTATGAATGATAAATTCGTTCGAACCTTTATCTACACCATTGTTCAGTTTATTTTTATGTAGATACATATTATCATCGAGGAATAATTTTCTGTTTTCTTTTTTAAAAACGAAATTTTCATTCAACGTTAAGTTCCTACCTTTGTCTGTACTCGAATAAGAGGAATTTTTATTGTTCCGTTCAAGTTTCACATCAATTTTGTCACTCTCAATATCTTCTCCAATATGTTCATTCCGAACCGATTTAATATTTTCTACTGAATTGGGCTCCTTATTAGTGTCACTTCTATTCATGCTTTCCTTCACAATAACGTTACAAGAATTATTAACTCCTTCATTTTTTATTTCATTTTGGTCCATAGTTTCGTCAGATTTTAATGGAAAATCAGAATGTGCCATGTCCCCTTTAAAATGTTTATTTCCGTTGTCGAGGCTTTTAATTTTAGAGTCACCATTACTATGGGCTATAGTGGAATCTTCATTCGTCCTTACACTCTCGTTTTCATCATCACAATTTTCTGAGGATCCTATATTTTTGGAGAATACATTTGATAAAAAGCAACAAGTGTCCTTCGTGCTAACTGACATGAGCTTACGTGATATGTTATAAAACTTTTCTTTCTTCTTTTTATTATCATTTTTTTTCATATTGCCCATGCTTAATATGCTTCCCTTTTCCTCATCAACATTTTCCTTTGCAGTAGCATCATCCCCTTTAATAACTTCTGCTTCAAACATTCCCCCCTCTTCTGCAATTTCCTCTACCCTTATTGTCCTTATATCCTTACCTTCGATCATGTTACAACTTTCCGACGATTTAAACTTATTCATTGAATCCTTATTTAGTATATTTCCTCTCCTTTCCGCATCGGTCTTCTCATCATTATCTTCTAAATTATTTTCATTACTCTCTTCAATAATGTTAATTTCTTTTTCTGCGCTATCCTTGCAATTCTCCTGAGACACATTACTGAGGGGTCTATATTTTAGCTCTTTATGTCCATGAGCATGTCTACAATTTGCATCCGCTTTACAATATCCATTAAGAAAAAACTTACATAATGTTGTTTTGTAAAATTCGTCGGTTGATCGAAGTTCTTCCACATTATGCGCAAAATTACATTCTATCTTCGTTTTATTACATAAATTTTTCATAAAGTTACGACACATTGCCGTTTTGTACAAATCAGGAAATGGTTTTAGTTCACTTTGGTCATGTGCATACGGACACATACTATTTAAAAATCTTTTGCACTTTTCTTTAGTGTTCATATATGGGCACATCTTGGTCTTACAAAATTGAACATTTAATGCACTCTTAAAATCGTAATTTGCTTCTCTACTTGTGGAATTAGATGTATCTTTTTTTCTTTCTTTAAATTTTAGTTCATTATTTGAACATGTTTTCTTTGATACATTTGTATAATCCTCCCTCTCTTCTAAAATTTCTCTATTCGTAATAGATACAAATGGACTAACGTTTTCTTCCTTTTCATAAATGTTACTTCTGTTCAAAGATTTACTTTTCCGCACGAAGCTACATTTTTTATTGTGTACGCTTCTACTACTACCGTTATTTTCGTGGCTTAGGTAATTATAATTCATGTTATAATTTACGATATCATGCACACCATCATTAAAGTCATCTACAGCACCACATAATCTCCCATCATTTATGTCAAAATTTTGTGAAACGATATTATCATCATTACTAACACATTCAATTTTTCTATTTTTATCATTATAAATTCCGCTTTCTTCCCGTTTATTCGTAAAGTTAAATCTTTGTTTTTCTTGATATCGATATCTTCTTCTATTTCTATTTATTTCCGTGCTAATGTTTACTTTTTCAGAGGTTGTCACTATATTATTACGATTATTATTAATCATATTTTTGACGCACTTTTCCTCGGTAACCTCTAACATGTTAATATTTGAGTCTGGATTATTTTTTCCAAAGTTTTCGTTCTTATTGTAACTACTGTTATTATTGTTGTCACCATTGTCGAATACAATACCCTTTTTTATTCGAAAATCGTTAAATTTCTTATTTCCTGTATTTCCATTTGTATAATAATTGTCTAAGCGTTTCCCTTTTTCCATACAGTGATCATTCATATATTTATCTTCATATAATAAATGATTGGACTCCCCTTTATTTTTTGGAAAATTTTTTGATCGCACATTTTTTCTAATTTTTTGATTGGAGTCTAAATGAGTTTGTCCCACTTTAAAATTGTCAATCATGTCGTCATCAATACAATTTTTCGTATGATTCCCTTTTTTTTCTTCATTTTTTCTGTTATTTGTTCTAATTTCCGATTTCCCATATTGTTTACAGTTAAAACCTTTCTCAAATACATTCTTATATGTGTTTATTTCAATTGATTTACAATTATTATTATTATTTGCGCACGTGTTGTGGATTTCTACATTCCCATTTATTAATTCATTATTGTACAATGCGTTGTTTGAATCCCTGTTGTCATATGACACACACTCCATTATTTTAATTGGGTAATATTTTGTGTAGAGAGAAATGTGAAAATGGTGTAACTGCAGGTTTAATTACTTTGTATATGTATAGGGGCAAATGTATGTGTGGACATGTGTATATGTATGACATATATGCATGTACATATAAATATACACGTGTATATATATATTTAATTATAGAAGTGACATTTCTAGTATATTATCCTAATATACAAGGTGACTACTGTGCACATAAATCATATGCGTGAATTAAATGAATTTATATACGTGTAATAAAAATACAAAAATGATCAATACTTTCGTCCACTTCAATCAATATTTGTGAACAAGCAATTTTACACATATTTACTTTTGCATAAAGGTAAGAATATAAAAATGAGATACTTTTTTAAGTGATTCCTTTAAATTTATATATGTAAATGGGTAAATTCGCATTGGGTATATACGTGTATACACATTTGCTTATAAATATGCATAAGTTTGCATATTATATATGTACCTATGTATTTTCATATAAGTTGGGTATGCACATGTACATGTTTTTGCTAATTACAAAATAGTATATTATATGCAATTTAGATACATCCCATCATGAACTATGTATGTATAAATTTGCAAATCAGACAAGTAGCACAAAATATATTTAAATCAAACACCCATTTATAAAGGTATCTATGTGTTGTAAGGTTAATTGTGTTTTCATGAAAATAATTCATACTTGTTGAATAAATCAGGACTATTTCTTTGATTTCCTTCCCTTTTGCTTTTTGCACAGAAAAAGAAAATGTAATATATTATTTTTTTTTTATGTTAGAACAAGAGTTTTCACAAAACATGAACATTATATTTATATACTTATGTATAAATTCTTTTCATAAACATGTGCATACTATTCTATACTTTCTCTATAACTTCATCCTTTATACAACCAACAATGTAAAAGTTTTGACAAATGGTGTGTGTAAACATGCAAGGGTACAGGGGAAAAAAAAAAAAAAAAAAAAAAAAAAGGTTGCTTAAAATATTTGTAAACTTTGTCATAACACAGATGGGTATATTAAAAATAAAAAAATAAAAAAGGGGGAAATGATGCCTATTTTTGTAAGTATATAAATTTTTTTTTTCTTTTTTTATATTTGTGTATGAATATTTATATAAAAAATGTGCATATACATATTATATACTTGCTTCTCTATTTTTGTTTAAATTGTGATGTTAGTTAAATAAGCATGCGCACACCTTTGTATGGTGTAACTAATGCTGTTATTTTTTTTTGCTGACTCCACACGAGTGAAAAAGGTAAACATATACACATGCATATAAATATATACCTGTATATATACATATGCAAATAAATTTTGGGTAAAGAGGGTGTAGAAAAATAGTATGTGTAAGTTTACGTGTAAAAACACAGGTGTAAATATAAGCATATATAAATATTACGCATAAATATACATACGTGTGTACATGATTTGTAAAAACAAGGATATGTAAATATGTTACGAGAAAATGCTTATATAAATGCTATGTACAAAAATGTATGAACAAAATATTAATATTTTTCTTCGTATATGTGTATATCTACGTGTTGTATAAATGCTAATAAAAAGTGAGTGAAATTCATAGAATTGTATGAACATCGTAGGAATATGTTTTCCCACATAATAAAATTAGTAAACGAAAAAGTGAAAAGAAAAAATAAAGGACACTAGTATTTTAAAATAACAAGAACACCTTTTGAAAAAAAAAAAAAAAAAAAAGGAAAATAAAATAGAATAAATATGTAAATAAATGGAAATACAAAGTTATAATGAAGTGTAAGATTATACAAAAATATCATTTTCCTGTTTTAATTATTTTCATAGATATCATCTATTTAGTTCTAATTTTAAGTAAATTTTTAACGTTCTTTTTTGTTTCAAATTAATAAAATGTAATTATTTTATACAATGGATGTTTTTATAATTTTTAATATAACTAATTATAAATATATGATTTGCACATTTTTTTCACAAATTGCAAAAAGGGTGTGGAAAAGAAACATGAAAAAAAAAAAAAAAAAAAAAAAAAAAAAAAGTGGAAAAAAAAATATGACAATGACATCACTTTTTTTTTTTTTTTGTGCCCTGATCTTAGCTATCTGAACACAAAAACTTAGCCAATTTTATAGCTAGAAGGAAATAAAAAAAAAAAAAAAAAAAAAATTAAAAAATATAAATAAATAAAAATCTAACCAAATAACCTTCCAACAAGGTGACAAAATTCTTTCTGCTTTTAAAGAGGTCTATTTTTCGACACTTTGATCAATTTGAGGATTAAAGGCAAACCCTCTTTTCCATTAAATGGACGTTATATATTTTTTTTTTTTTTCCCCTCTTGAATGAGCATTATTCGTCTGTAATTACTATTTAGTTGCAGAATTATATATATGAACATGGTTACAAGAAATTCGCGTACATTTGTGTTATTTTAAAGATTTGAGTGCTGTTTTAAAAAATGAAAGTAAAAAAAAAAAATAAAACAAAATAAAATATGAGTTAATACATATGCAACACATAAACATTTTATGAGTTCCACCATTACACATACTTATATGTGCATACATTTTGAAGGTATACATGAAATACGTTTTTGCTTTGTTTTCGTTCACAATATTGCTAACCATATACAAAAACAGTGAAACCGTTAATCCGTAATGTACACACTTTAACAATATGTACCATTAGCACATTTATTCAAAGACGCTTTATTCCTGTTTTTGTTTCAACGATGTGCTTTATAGCGCGACAAAAAATTCGTAATGCCTGTGTACTTATCTTTTATTCACCCCAGTGAATATGTATATATGCATATATTCATTTAAATATTTCCTTCACAACGTCATGATTACTTTGAATAGAAAATTTTCTAAAGCATGGAATGAATGATTTATTATTTTTTTTTTTTTTTCACAACCAAAGGGAAAACTTCATTTTGTACACATAATCAATGATATATATAAATATAATTTTAAGCATCCATTGTTCCTTTTTTAAAAACACTTTGCATTTATGAAGTGTATATGTAAATGCATTTTCTTTGGCTTCAGCGAAAAAAAAAATGAATCACATATTTGTTCATGCTACTGTATAATTTACTATGAGAGAAGTCCAATAAATTCGTCGTATTTTAACATTAATATTTATTAGCTTTAAAAATTGAAATAGAAAAAAAGGAGAAGGCTACTTCCTTACATAACAAATTCGATCCCTCTGTTTGTTCATATAGAAGGCAATCCTTTAAAGTAGACCATTTGAAAGCAAAATTTTTGTGATATTCTATTACAGTACTGTGAATATATTCTTAAAAACGAGTTAGCATATATGCAGGACTATTTTTATTCAAGAAAAATGTTTTTCTGTTCTTGATAACTTTTTTTTTTTTTTTTGGAAAGATGTGCTACAAATAAGTAGAAATGCATAAAGTGTCAAATTCTATCTATTTTTGATACGTACTATTTTGAAAAAAAATACATTTTTTGTATTTAGGCAGTATCGTTCCTTTGTTCATTTCAATTGATGAGCACGTTGTTGTGTACAACTTTTAATAGTACTTTGATATTTCTTCGTAAACCCTAGAACATGTTGTATAAGAACACCAACTTATTGTTGAATGGGAATTTTAATATAAGACAGTAGGGTTTGAACGATTATTTATTATGATCACATTTTTTCTTTTTGCTTTCTTTTGAAAGATTTATTCATTTTGTTTCGTTTTATCTGTATATTTTATTTTTTGTATGCTGAAATAAGTCACGGGGATATGTTAAGGGTTAAAAAATGTATACTTGTATTGTCAGATATTATGATGCCTTTTTATTTGAATAATTATAAGGGACTTAAACAAAGAGGGGTTACATTAGATACATTAATTTTTAGGTATTAAAAAATGTTGAAAATAAACGTCCTAGGAGACATACAATTTTTATATTCCTACGTAATTGTGATGCATACAAATTTCCCCTACTTTTTTAAAGGCTGAAATTTGAAATCCGTTCTGAATAAAGCTTAATATACCTTTTTCTTTCTCTTCTTTTCTTTTTTTATCGTTTAGAGTTGTTCATACTGATTTACAAAGTAAATTTTTAAAATAAAAGAAAAATCATTTTTTTTTTTTTATTTCTGAAAAGCGTATATAGAGCAATTAAAAAATTCTTGTTACAGCAAAATGGGGATTTCATAACAGAGTTACAAAAATGAACGTTAGATTTTTCAGTTCGGGAAAAAAATCCGGGTTCATTTTTCCCTTAAAAGCAATTATAAATATTACTCTTGTTTTTAAATTTAACATTTAAAAAAAAAAAAAAAAAAAAAAAAAAAACGCTTTTCTAATAAATAATTTTTTTAACGAAAATTACATATAAAACAGCAACACGCTAATAATAGTAATGCAACAACTTGCTCGTCAAACATTCTTTGGCTAAAATGCCTCGCATCAGGACCATGAATTCAAGAAAGCCACCTGACGGGTGGAACAAAGTAGAATCATTTTTAGATGAAATGAACACAAAGATGAGGAGTTTGGAAAATGAAGATACATCCAAGAAAAGAAAGAATGAAATTATGTGGCCTATATTTCAAATAAATCATCAAACGTCTCGCTATATATACGAATTATACTACAAAAGGAAAGAAATATCAAGTACGTTATCACTCCCTTATATGGCAACTCCATTCATTTTACTTTATTTATATAATATATCGTTTATTGCTTCTTATAATTCAGAATAATTGTACATGTTGCATATATGTATGTACAAGCATTTACACATACACACAATTCGTTTACCCATTCTCAGGGGAATTATATGACTATTTAGTTCAAGAAAAATATGTAGACGGTGCTCTTATATCTAAATGGAGGAAGCAGGGATATGAAAATTTATGTTGTCTCAAGTGTATTCAGTCATCTGACAGCAACTTTAGAAATACTTGCATTTGTAGAGTACCAAAAAATAACTTGGGAGACAGGGTAATGTTTCCAAGAGATAAAAACTGTTGCTCATCTATATACATATGTTTACACATGTGTTTCTACATATTCATATATTTACACCCCATTACCATACTGAGACGACATAATATCATTAAATATATTTTGAATAATACATTTACTAGTACATTGCCTCCATCATACCCTTTTTTACACCCTTGTAGGTTTTGCAGTGCGTAAACTGTGGATGTAGGGGATGTTCGAGTGGTGACAAATAAGCACAATTTAAATGTCATTATATATTTCCTCAAGCTATTTTTTCTATCCCCTTTATTTATTATTATTTATTTTTTTTATTGTCTTTAATAAAAAGGATTATCATTATATTTTTAATTTTTATTTGTAAATATATATGAAAAAATTTGATTAATTTAAAAAAAAAAGGACAAGTTTTTTTTTTTTTTTCAGAAATTTAAATACTATTTTTTGTTAACAAATAATAAACATAAACAATATTACTTATTAAAAAATAGGACAAAAAAAAATAAAATAAAATAATAAGCTAAATTTACATTATACTGAAAAGTTAAACATTAAACGATTTTCCACATCCGCATTTTTTAGTGGCATTTGGATTTATAAACCTAAAATGGAAATGATAAAAAAAAAAAAAAAAAAGAGTAGACAATGCATAAAAGTCGTACATGTTGCTCCAAACGGTGATTTTTATAGATACATCAACCTCAAACATATTAGCAAAATGAATATTTTGTGAAAAAACACAAAAAATTATCAGATAAAAAAGCACAAATTGTTATATATATTTTATTATAAAAACGTACTTGAATCCACCATTAATTAAATCGTTGCTATAATCTAGTATGTTATTGTAAATGTAAATAACGCTAGTTGCATCTATGCATAAAATGAACATCAATTCTTCGAATTGCTGTATATAGTCATCCTCTTCGATTTCGTCCTTAACGAAGGGAAAAATTGTGTAGTGATGTGTGTGCGAGTTCACGCATCATAACGGAAAGTTCAATAGTGCGAAAAAAAAAAAAAAAAATGTATTTCCTCAACTTGTTTTTTCACTATGCTGAATGAATTTGCATTCATACCTTCATGATAGGATTTAATTTGTACTGCAAACCTTTACATCCTCCATTTTTTACAGATAACTTTAATATTAAGCTGTCTCCATCCGTTTCTGTTGCTAATTGCTAAAAAAAGGAAGTTATTCATGTGGAAGATAACAGTTATGTATATTACTTTCTATTTAAACACGACAAGGATTTATTACATATGACATGGAAAAGAAAAACACTTTTTAAACATAATAATGCATTTTTATTTTACTTTGATTTTCTTTTGAGCGTTATTTGTTAATTTGATTATGTGCTCGTTACCTATAAAGTAAAATAGCAAAATGAAATATGCATATTTTGATATTTTTCTTTTCGCTTCTTGTTTTAGTATTTTATTATTATTTTATTTTTATTTTTTTTTCCATTTATTTTTAAAATTCTTAATTTTAATTTTACATTAGTAACCATACTTTTAATTGATTTGTCAACAAGGCTTAATCTGTCCACATGCTTTCTTCTATGGAATGTACTACCATTTGTGTATTTATAATTAAAAAATTGGGTTGGGGATTGTATATAATATGTACACATAGCTAAGCGTAATGCATTTGTTATTTCTACTGGTTTGGTTACTGTCAAAACAAACCAGACTAGAAAAGTTTGCGCTATCATTTTGTAACCTTGATAATAATTCTTTTAAAAAATGAGTTTGAAATCGCCGATTTCAAAAAAAAAAAAAAAAAAATTTAATTTGTTTTTTGCACTTTTTATTTATATGTGTAAAAAATGAGACATAGAGATGAAGTTCAAATTTATCATTCATCAGTTTATTAATGTACTTTTCTATTTACTCAAAAAGTCTAAGTCCTGACACTTGAAATCCCTAATTTTGTTTGCCATATCTATGTATACATTCTTTGAACTTCCAAAACTCATGTATATAATTAATGCAATTAATTAATGCCAACTTTATTTCGTTATTAAAAATGTTCTATTTTTAACAACCTCAGGGGGTAAAAAAAAAAAAAAAAAAAAAAAATGTAAACTGGACGTTTCAAGTGTGATTACATATTAATTGCAAAAATGTGACCATTAATATGTAACTCCTTGAATCCATCATATGACATTTATGCATTGGATGGGGAAAGAGATGAAGGAATAAATATCATAATAATTTGTAATGAATTTTTAAAAAAAGAGCAATAATCAAATGATGCATGGACGAATGGGCTAACAGTCGACCATGGAACGAGCCACGAAACAGCAAGAAGAAAAAATTTGAATGGAAATAGTTACTCCTCACCCAAGTAAATGAGTAATCAAATGAACAGCAATCCAGTTGTTGAATGAGGAAAACGTATATTTTCTACTGGGGAAAATAAATAGGAGAAAAAATGCGAATATTTAAAAGATATTTAAAAGAACAAGAGCTGGCCAATGATGTAAAATGGGAGGGAGAAAAACAAAAAAAGTGAAAAAAGAAAAAAAAAATAGGTAGATGAGAACCACCTTGGTAGATATATTACTGATTCACTAATGGATAAATAAGTATTATTTAACGCAATGGTGAAACAAAGTGGGGAGAAGTGTATCTTTTAATTTACACACGGATGTATATAGTAGAGCGTTGAAACGACATGTACATGTGTATGTGCTCGTTTATATATATGCATATATGCATGCACATTATTGCGTATCTACATGTGTTGGTACATACGCGAGAACATATACACACCACCGTGGCTCGAACAGACTCTTAGAAGCGCGACTAGTGTTTCTGAAGGACAGAGTGGTCATATCTCCAGGTAGGTTAAATTGCTGTTAATTCAGATAAGATTAGCTTATTTCATTTGTACGAAAAAAAAAAAAGAAAAGAATTTTATAGTACTACGTGCTGATGGCACGGGACAACTGCAATAGTCATGGATATGTTCGTTTGCTTTCCTTTGTCAATGTTTCGCGTCAAAATACATACGTATTTTCCACGCTATCTGTATTTCTTAATTTCTTCTTGGTGTGAAAGCTGTCCTTATTGGTATTGTATATATCATATGGCAATGTATAAGCATTGTATATATTAGTATCCATGGAATATTCACAATGCTGATCTCCTATATGGGTATCTGATAGAATGCTTCTAGTTCTTCTGAATCGCTCATATAATGGACGAAACCTTTTTCTGCCAACTGTTGTACCAAGTAAGGAAACGGGAAATAATCCCATGTTTAATATAACTTGTTTTGATAATTTTTTATTTTGTAAAACTTGCGCATGAATATCTAAATTGTCTAGAGATATATCAGGTACTTCTTTATCGACATATTTACGTAAAAATGCAATTTCTTGCACGGCCAGAATAGATATAAATAAAACGGTTAACACAAAACCAACTAAAAATAATAATATGGAATTAAAATTAAAATTTTCAATTTCATTAAATTTTACCAAACCACCTAATGTTCCAAAAAATGTCCAAAATACGTAATAAGTGGGTACAACTAGAGTTGCATCTCCTCTTGTCAATCCCAAATTTAAAAAATGTATTTGTAGATAAATAGATATCAATAGAAAAACAAAACATAGATGTGGTAGTGGTGTTTTGTATATATGTTTATTTGTCAACCCGATATTCAAAAATGCCACAATTTCTTTAATTTCTAAAACACATTGTGATCCTATCAACCCAGCTAAAAATCCATAGGATAATCCTATTGTTTTGGGGTATGTATTTACAGTTTCACTCAATCTTTTAGCATCTATTGAACTGTTTAAATTATTTCCATTTTCAATATCTTCCTTTTTTTCATCATACGCATTTAATTCCACGTATCTCTTGGTTGCATATATTTCTTCATTTTCTGATATAATTTTATTTTCTTGATGATTTAAATAAATTAATGTAAAAAATGATAAAAATATGGAAACAAAAATATAAAAAATATACCATGGGTTTTTCCAGCTTTCAATTATGTTAATAGGGTTAAAATGTACTTTTTCCTTCGTGTCACATAAGAAAGAAGCGCATGCACAAATGCTAATTCCAAAAAATATTCCTAAAGTGGATATTATCTCAATTTTCCCTAACTTCTCATTTAGATAAATATTCGCTACAATTGCATTTGCAATTAAGCCAAATGAATTCATGGGTGCTAGAGTACTGGCAGGGGCAAACCCGAGTGCAATTATGTGTAAGAAGGATCCGAAACAATATATAACAAATCCAATGTACCATTTCATATCACAAGAGTAGTTAGTGAACATGTATTTCTTCTTCTTTGTGTCGCTTAGGCCTAACTTCATAAACGTGTTTGCTATAGCCATAAATATAGACCCTATTACGGTTAGAAATATTCCCATTATTAAGCTCATCATACTGTCCATTTGGTGTATTTTTTCCAGGTGAAGCATGCCCATTCTGTCGTAGGTTCCTTAAACTGTTTATTTTCCCGTGTACCTTCGAGTAGTACGCATATATGCGCTATCGTATACATAAACGTGCTCACTGGTGTAGGTGTATATATATGTGTATACGTACTGGTATGTACAAACATACAAGGCAAAGTCGTTTTTGCCTTCTCTTCCCTAATGTAATTTTGATAATGGAACTTGCCCCCCTCTACGTCTTTTTACCTGAATGTACCAATGGAAACGCGTGTGAGTATGTGATGTGTCTATATATATATATATGCCTATATATGTGTATATATGCTTATATTTCTGTATATGTACATTTACACACAAATGAGAAATATACGTATGGATATACAAACACACCGCTGCACTTTTTTACATGCGTTTTTCCTTGTTTTCTTTATTATCACGCTAAGATAAATCAGGGCATATATTTAAAATTCCTCAATGTTTTTCGTATATATTACAAAAAAATTTACGAAAGGTGCACTTTCCCTTCATTTACTTGCAATTGCATATTTATTTTGTGCCAACTAGCTTTATCATTCATGATATATTACATACTCGGATATATATGTGTGTAATGTTATTGTTTCCTATAAAGTGCATGTAAAAAATTGTCTTTTTATCAATTGGGCAAGATGCGATAAAAATAAAATTTTCTATTTTTTTTTTTTTTTTTTTTTTTTTTTTTACAAAATGAATTTTCTAAAAATTGTGAGTGGTTATTCAAATTTTATTAATTGTGCGTTAAAAATTAATAAAACTTTGCTGCTTTCAAAACTGCGCAGAAAAAAATGTATGAATAAAAACGTGTATTTTATTGCATATGTTTATAAATATGTATTTCCTCATAAGGGTTTTCGAAATTTCATAGATTTCATTGACTTTGATGCCAAAATGAATAATTTGTTTTTTTGCCCAATTTGTTTATCTTATTTTATTTTTTTGTTCTTCTACTGCTAACTATTTCTATTTTTTTTTTTTTTTTTTTCTTTTTCCCTTTGGTTATGTGAAAAATATTCGTATAAAAAAATACGTATTTTATTTTTTTTTTTTTCTTTATGTGAGGCAAAATGCTATAGCTTTTTAAGCGTTCAAATGTCTTTACGATTTTGTCAATTTTAGTAATAAAACTGATATGTATTCGAAATGATATACATATATAACATTGGTTGTGTTTTCCGTTCTCATTTATTTTGTATTTTTTTTTTTTTTTTTTTTTGGAATTCGTTCTTGCCTTCTTTCTTGCATTTTCCCGCACATTTTATTATGTACATTTTTTAACTTCATTTTTTCACTCAATGTTAACAAAAAGATAACAGCTAAATTGTCTAAAAATGTAACGGAACAAGAAGATAAAGTGTTTTGCATATCCAACCTTATTATTTAATTTTAGCTTTAATTTAACTTTTTTCCTTCCTTTTTTTTAGTTTGATACACATAATTGTGAATGTGTGTGATCTTGTCTAACGTAACAAAAAAATGCTAATTCATATTTTGGAAATGGCGAGCTCGATTTATTTTTTGTCTTTTTTGACTACCCCTCTTTTGACTTGGCTTTATTCGATTTCGTTTTCTTTTGCATAGTTTTTCATGTTTTTGTCCTATACACTTTTTACCATTTTGTGAAATAATTTATACTTTGGGAAACATCAAAAATATAACAACTACACATACAAACTTTTTCCTATAAGTGTGTTTACCTTTTCATACCTGCAAGTTTGTGGATAGACCAAGTAAATGAAGTATATCCTCCAATTGTATAAGAGAAAAGTTATACGTAGAACATTGTGTTGTATCAACAAAAAGAGAAAATAAAAAATAGGAAATGGGGAAAAAGTAGAAACTAATAAAAATTGCATCACTCTCTTTTTGCATGTTTCCAAATTGGCACATTTTTTAAAAAATTGTTGCAAATTAAAAGTAACATAAAAAAAAAAAATGTTTTTCTATATTTTCCAAATTTCTACATGTTTATGCAAATGTGTTTATTTCAAGAAAATTATTTAACGACGGATTCACAACATACACTAACAAAAAGAAGTGAGGGAAAAAAGAAAAAAATAAATAAAATAAAACGAAATGGGGCGTAAGTAAAATCTGTTCCGATGTATCACAAGTATGTGCAATACAAAGATTCGCATATCAAATACATTTTTCACTTTGTCATGAAAAATAATAAACGAATTTGTAAATCTCTCAAATAAAAAATATACTTTGTGTTCATCTGTCATAACATTTCCGCTCTTATGTAATTTTGATATAAGGGAAAGCTCACTCACACACCTAGTTATCGTATTTAGCACTATCAATTACAATATACATATATATATATATATATATATATATATCCCAGTTCTCAATTATCTCCCATTTTTATCTTGCTATTTTATATTTTTACAGCCTCTAAAATTTTGAATAAACACTATGTGCCAAAATCTACAGCTCCATAAATTGGTTCCCTCCACTTTAGCATAACAAATGGAACAAAAGCATATACATAATTTTAAACCCTATTGTTGTGGTAAAAAGCCACACCATACTTATACTAGAGTGAAACACCACAATGTATGCTAATTGACATTATTTTTTTTAAATTGAGAAATATAATTCAAATGGTTCTTATCCCTTTTCGTATAAATTACGTGATAAATATTTGTGCAACAAGCTTCCTGAATCTAAGCAACATGTCTCTACTAATAGAGAACAACATACCATTTGTTCCATGTTATATTTTATGTTTTCAAAATATACATATATTTAAAAGGTTTTAAGATTTTATTTATAAAAGACCAAGCTTATTGAATGAATACTCTCCCCCCCATGCACATTTCCACACAACTATTTTCAAAGAAAGAAAAGGTCATATTCTGCGTTAATAAATTTCTTCTCCTTGTAAATATTGTCGTATAAAAAAATAAGGCAACAAAAAAAAAAAAAAAAAGAGGAAAAACAGATACATAACATTTACAAAAGTTCCAATGAAGCCATCCTTGCTGCATCTCCTTTTCGGCTTTTCGGTAAAAGCTTTATTCTTGTATACCCTCCGTTTCGTTCTTTATATCTAACAGGGGCCTTTAGGACAAAAGTGGGAAAGGAGGAAAAGACATATACATATATAGTATAGCTAGCAATAAGATGGAGTATACTATAGCGCCATAAAATGAAAATACAAAAAAATATAAAAAAAAAAAAAAAAAAATAAAGTAAAAAATATGAATTTTTGATGAATTCTTATAACATACAACATGTTTGCACAATACCTGCTTAACAATGTTAAGAGCCAATTCTCTGTCATATACGTAATTTGCTATTAATCGGTATGCATATTGCCTGTTGTCATCGTGCTTCTTTGCATAGGTTATTATTCTGTCAACTTTCCTTCTGGCTTCTTTAGCCTTTGCTTCGGTTGTTACTATTTTACCGTGTCTCAGAAGCTGTTGTAATGGGGGGAAATAAAAGGTTCGCCTATTAGCACGTTTCGTATTTGTATATGCAAAAACACATGCTTGTATTTGTGTATATTTTGTGTACTTGCATATATATGTAATATGTGAGAATTTTATAAAAGAATGAAGACTGAAATGGCTAAAAATTTGTCATATGAAATATACACTGGTAGTTAGGGCTCTAAGCAGCGCTCTTCTTTGCGCTCTGTCTCTTCCCAATTTCCTGAAATTCTTGTTGGTATGTGCCAGTAATTTGTTGGTTCTTTTATTTAAAATGGTTTTAAAGCTACTTCTATTTATTATATTATCTCCTGACATATTCTGTTTTAACACATAAGCCAGTAGGATTTTGTACAGAAAAAAATATATTACATAAACCTTCATTTGTTCATGTTACGCGAAAAGGGAAGAATGGAACCATAGTTTTTCATTCATAACGCAAAATGTTGGGAAAGCTGTAAAAACCTTGTGGGGTGGAACAAACACTTCGAGATGTAGCAAATTCGTCGATATATAAAGGCATCAGGGAAAAATAAGAAAAAAAAAAAAAAAAAAAAAAAAGGAATACGATAAACTCAGTTAAAAAAAACAGGTTAAACTAATTTAATGTAAAAAACAAAAAATTCGTATTAGAATTATTAAATACTTTATAAGCACAATCTCTCAATTTTTCTGATTTCATAATTGTTAAAGGTTCCCTTAAAAAGATGAGAACTTTATTGCATATGTGTGTTTTTAGATGAATGCATAATCAACATTACTGATAAATAAGAGTTCTAGAAAAAAAAAAAAAAAAAAAAAAAAGCAGGATTGGCTATATCTTTCATAAGGGCACACATTTTCCCCTTTTTTGCTTAAAAATGAAGATGACTGATAAGATGGTTTGTGCGGAAATCCATCAATAATTTAAGTCAACCGTAATAAACAAAACGGAACACTAAAAGTAAACATTAAAAAGATTAATGTTACACACAAAAGGAGGTCTTCTGCATTGAGGAATAACCATACTTTTGTTTTTGGCGAGGAAAAAATTTTGTTAAAATTTATTTTTTTATAAATAATGTTGCTAAATTGTGTTCGTTGTGTTGGTAAAAGAATACAAGATGTTTTAAACGGAATTAAAAAAATAAAATAAAAATGCATGTATATATATATATATATTTATGCACAAAGACACAGCATAGCAATGGGTGTAACATGGAATCTACACAAAAAGACTAAAAAAAATTCAAATGAAACTTTTTTTTTTTTTTCTATGCCGATTTAATCCACCATCAATAGCTGTACTGAAACGATTCTTTATTACCAAAAAAAAAAAAAAAAAAAAAAGCTATACATTCTGGAAACATATCTTTTCTACATGTGAAGCAAAAACTTAAAGATCAAAAGGAAAGTAAAAAAAATCATTAAATAGCAAACAGTAAGTTTGTTTATACATAATTATATGCGATAAATATGGGGTTTTAAAATGATGCACAAAAAAAATTTTTCCCTACGATGGATGGCGCACACATAAGTAAGCATATGTTTGTATATATATATATATATATATATATATATATATATATATATATATACATATGCATAAGGACATGTGTTGTTTACGACGGAGAAATGAAGAACTAACATGCACTCTCTCTGTGATGATAGTGAGAAGCTCTATAACTCTAATGATAAGAAAAAAAAAAAAAAAATAAAATAAAATAAATAAATAAATAAAAGGGAATGCTCCATTGAAACCGAAGAAGGTGACTAGGTCCACAAATATGTAATTTTTCATGATCAAGTGGCTACATAAGAACACAGATCGGCATTTTGCAATAAATTACCTTACGAAAAAATGCATTGCTGAGGGACAATACATCTTGAAATGACGAAACGCATGTATGAAATGTGGTAATCTTCACAATGCAACGCTCACGCACATTACACTCTGTTGTCATATCTAACAGTCTTCTTCATAAATGTTTTCCCCTTTTTCATGGAAGAAATTCTGTTATGCACCTTTTCTGTTTCAAATTCCGCACGCTCCTGAACCCTGGAAAATCTCTCGAAATCTCCTATAAGTGTATTAGCAAATCCTTCCGTTATGGATGCAAAAAGGTTTAATAAGCCAAAAATTGGAGAAAATAGACATCTAAGAATGCAACCAATTACAATACATACCGTTTTTAGGTTGCTATTTCCTTTGTTAAGAGAAATTTTTGGTTCATTGAATAGCGAAACCCAAGGTCTATAAAATGTGTCTAGGATCAATCCATCAAATCCGAGAATTATAGAATCCAAGATACTTGGAGGTCTGGGCCTTGAACCCCCCATTATTTTATGACAGACATTTAACATATGACTTAATGATTGAAATAATCCTCCTACTGTGTTAACAACAAGTATGATTATACCGCACTTAAATCCTGACATGAATCCATCAAAACAGTTAGAACTTGTTTTAACACCTCTTATAGTTTCTTTAAAGAGTGCAATAATTCCTTTAATAAATCCTTTAATAAATGCAAAGGGGTTTGATAACCATGCACTTGGTAATGATTGTCTCAACAGTTGTCTAAAATAAGATATTTTTAAAGACTGAAATAATCCATCCCATGTACATACAATATAATTCCTTTTCTGTGATATCAAATGTATACGCATAGATGGAGTATCAACTGGTAATGCATCTACAATATGTAATATTCTTCTTGAAATTCGATGTTCTGATGTTCTAACAGATGCTATGATTTCAATTGGGTTAATTTTAAATTCTCTGATATATACTGGTTTGCTCCTGCTGTCAATCCATCTTGGATTTGGATGTAAAAATAAATGAGATGAAAATGCATTCATAAAAATTTTGGGTTTTTTAAAATACTGAATTTTAAGTGGTAATAAACGTTCATCATTGATATTATTAATGTCAT
This sequence comes from Plasmodium gonderi, assembly GCF_002157705.1. NCBI lineage: Eukaryota > Apicomplexa > Aconoidasida > Haemosporida > Plasmodiidae > Plasmodium > Plasmodium gonderi. Next base: position 394,877 of record NW_021628935.1, read on the forward strand.
AATAAGTGTTATTAATTAAATTATGTACTTTCTTATATTTATAATATCCAACTAACACTTTGCAAATTTTTTTATGTATAGTATTATTGTTACTCTTATCTTTGTTTGTCAAATTGGTAGATATGGAACTATTGGTCGAGTCTTCTGAACACATTTTTTCTGTTATGTTGTTAATATTTATCATTCTATTATGTGCTGTTACTCTAGCCTTTTGAGAGTTAAAATAGTAAGAATATGCATTGGATTTCATAAGAGCCTCGTTTTCCTTTACAATTTTCTTCTTATAGTTATGCATCCTTCTATAATTATTTTCATTTCTATTTGCAGCATTTAAAATTATTTTATTATTCAAAATTTGGTTATTTCTCAAAATAAAATTATTCTCTGTCTTTCGTTTTACATAATCTTCTATATACAATGCTTTTAGAAATTTCGTATCAGAAAATATTTTCAAAGTGGTATTTATAGCATCCTTTGCAGTTTCAGACGTTGCAATGAGAGGTGGTAACGATTTATCTTCCTTTTCATACAGCAATAGTAATTGTTTTTCTTTTTCCATAATTTCTATTAATTGTTCAATAACCAACAATTCAATATTTGCATTGATAGGGGAAATTTTTATCGTTATGCCTTGATATATAGGTGCTTGTTTAAGCAAATCAACACAGTACTGTTTTACATGTATGTATAAGAATATATCTTCATTTTCTTCTATATTTGTATTTTTCAAAATGACAGGAATATCTCCTTTTACAAAATGATCTATATGTATTTGCTCAATTAGAAAAATGGAATCTATATAACTATTTAGAAAAACATATTGTACGTATTCTTCTACTTCTTTTTTTTTTAAAATGTTGATAGGAGTAAACATGTGATTTATGTCATAGTTTGTTATTTCTTTAGGATATATATGACCACTATATTTTAAATTCGTTAAATGAATAGCTATTACCACATCTTGTCTATGAATCCATGTAATTGTCAATCTAGGAATATTAATTTTGTATATTATAGGAACATTTGGAAAATTAAAATAAACAAAATTCATTTTTTTATAATCTAACATATATTTTCTATTAATATGCTTATTTGATAATAAAAGTTTCCTTCTACTACTTATAGCTAACAATTTATGAATTTTGCTAAAATTTTTTGTACTTACTATTTCTCGTGCTAAATTATACTTTTCTGTAATAACAATAGCTCTACTTCCGTTATCTCTTATAATTAAAAAGGAATATAATTTTTTATTTACTAAATTATGTCCTAAGAAAATATTATCCTTTTCGATTTTTTGCTTTCTCTTTCCAACCTCTTCTTTTTCCAACTCTTCACTAAAAATCCCGTTATCATTATCTGCATCTGAAAAGCTGTCATTCGAGTGGAATCTAGTCAAAACATTACTACCATAATTTTCCAAAGGTGTTTTTTCTGAATTTTTTCTATTTGTTAAAATATAGGCATCATTTCTGTTCTTGTATCTACTTTTTCTAGATTTTGCTTTTCTTTTGGACGATAGCTTATTTTCCCCATATACTCTATAAGGCAACAAAACAACATTATCAATAAAGGAATTAATTGAATTAATGCACCATGAGCTTTTCTGAACCCCTACAATTTTCAAAGCAATTTTAGATAACTCAATTTCGTTATTATTTCTCAGTGTGTAGTATATAGAACTGTAAGGATAAATCATTTTCACAGGGAAATCTCCATTTTTTGTGCTTCTACCAAAATAAGAATCATAATTATTCATATACTTTTTTGTATATTTATTTACATCAGTTGCATAAGCTATTATAAACTTCGTGGCATTAATAATTTCAAATTGTGGTCTAACTGGTAAACTCAGAATGTAAAAATAGCCATTATATGTATATGGCAATTGCTGTTTATCTCCAAAAATTCCACTACATACATTTACTTCTACTAATAAATTATTTGTGTTATTTATTTGTGATTTATTAATATTAAATAATTCTATTTGAAAATTTGAAGGAACATTTTTTGGAATTAATGAAAATGGCAATGAACTGTACTCTTCACTGCTGTCCTTTATTTTTATATAACTCCTATGATAGTGGAAAGATGTAATTTCTCCACTTTTTATTAAAGTCTCATTTTTTTTTGCTGTGTCGGTGTTCTTTAAATTTTTATTATTATTGTTTCCTGTATTCTGATCTGTTTTATTAGTCTCCTTATTTTGTATTTCGTTATTTTCATAATTTGTGGAATTTCTATTTGTTATAATGACATTATTCTTATTTTCATTATATGTCACACTTTCGTGAAAACTACTGTTATTTATATTGGACGTTTTTCTACTATTACTCTTTATGATAGAGTTTTCCGTTTTATTATCAGAAATTCTGAAGGATTCCATATCTACTGTTTGATCCTTGCAAATTTCGAGTTTTGAATTTTCCTTAACCCTATTAGTATCGTTCATATTATTTGTGCATATTTCATTTTCCATTGATAAATTATTGATAGATTTAATGTTATTTACGCCTCTGTTGGTATTTATTGGTTCCATTGGTATAAATTCCTTATATGTATGGTTAAAATCTCGATGAAAGTTTGCATTTTGGGTTACAAAAATACTAGCCGACTTTCTAACCGAATCTGTTGAAATTTTTATGTCAAACGGTAATCTGTTTATAAATATGTAGCTATTGACAAATGTGACAATTTTGGATTTATTAAAAGGCTCTTCTGCATATCTGACACATATTCCTAAAGACAAGGATCCTCCATCATAATAATCTTTTTTTTTTTGATTTTTTGATTTTCTGCTTTCTTTCTTACTTATGGGAAAATCTCTCAATGATATTCTTCTTTTCCTATCATGTTCATTATCTTTTGCATTCATATCCTCATTCACTACCTCATAACAATCTCCATTCATATTTATTTTGTCAACCTCATTTACTTCCTGCACATCTTTTTTATTCATACTGGAATTCAGATCGTTCTCCTGGAAAGTTACCTTTATATCTGTATCATGTTCATTTTTCTCTTCATCAAATTTTTTTCTTTTATTTGAAACAATGTTCATATTATCACTATCTGACGAATTGCTACGCGTACTATATTTTATCAAACTTGATTTTCCATTTTTCCTAATTTTGGACAGTCCAATGGGTGTTTTTTTTTTCTTTTTCTTATTCTTCTTCTTCTTCTCCTCCTGCTCCTCCTTATGTCCCTTATCCATGGTACTAAAAAAAGGAGTCACATTAAATCGGTTTTTCTTATTCTTCCTTTTTATATTTCTCTTAAGTTTTAAGTTATTTTTCTCTTTTTGTTTTCCTTTTTTATTTCCCATGTTCATTAGACTAAATTTTAAAATACTGTCATATTTAATCGTCTTTCTCTCATTTGAATTGTACATATCATCATGGTCTTCCTCCGCTTCTTCATCTTCTTCCTCATCTTCCTCTTCTGCTAGATCCTTTCCAATTTCTATTTGCTCATTTGCATTATCTTCAGAGATATCTTCATCAAATTCTTCGCCATTTAATGTTTCGTCCTTTTCCTTAAACAGATGAAAAATGCTAAAACTTAACTGTGATGTATGTAAAGTTTCATATGATTTTTCATTTTCAGAGGAGAAAGAATCATGTGCACTTCCTCCTCTTTCTCCCTTGGAAGATGATACCTTTTTTTTTTTTTTCCTCTTTTTCTTCTTCTTCTTCTCCTCCTTTTCTTTTTTAAAATACTTTTGATCAAAATTGCCTAAAGAATACAATTTTTTACTAAAGAAATTTTTATGTCCTTTATTTCTTTTGTAGTATTTGTATTTTTTCCTTCTCATTTTCCCTATTTTCTTACTTTTTCTTTTTAACTTTTTGTCATTATCATTTCCATAGTAATAGCTGCTATCTCCAGAATCTTCATTACGATCATTGTCATAGGATTCTCCCCTCTCATTCACATGTTCGAAATATTCCTCATCCTCTCTCTCTGGATGAATTTTATCTCTTTTTAAGCCTTTATTGAATAATCGAAAGTTTTTAATTCTTTTAAAATTATCAATTGGTACTGATGGTTTCTGACCCATTTTTTTTATCTTCTTAAATAGTGTCCTTTTGCTCATCAGGATATTTTTAATTGCATTTTTATACTTGTGTATTTTCTTCATTTTCGTATTATACTCCTTTTTCACATGCGCATTAACAGACAAGTCAGACACCTTTGAATTAGAATAATCTAAATCGTTCTTATTAGTGGGAATGTAGTAATTGTCCGTTAAATGGTCTGTGCGTTTAACATCTGCAGTCTTTTCTATAAGTTCATTTGGGATACTTTTGCATAATTCTTTTTTTTTTTCTTCAATATTTTCATCATAAGTAAGACAATTTTTAGAATCTGCGTCAAGGGTAGTATTCGCGTCCTTTTTGTGCATTAAGTCCTTATAAATATTAATTAAATTATCCTGCTTCCTCTTCATATCATCATTTGCATCTTTTAATATATTTAATTTGAAGCTATTTGATGTTCTTGCCTTTTCGATTTCATCAATGTTAGTGTGTTCTTCTTCGTCTTCTAAACATGGTGTATTTGTTATATTGTCATTTTTTTTTTTTTTTTCTTCATATTTTTCCCAAAAACGTACTTTTTGTTTTCTATTTATTTTTCTGTATACTAAATTGATTAATGGGCGTATCATATTAGTTTTCGTACAATCTATTTTGCTACTAACATTACTACATAATGTTAAATTATTAAAATAATCATGTTTATAAGATTTGATCCTTACACTTTTGGCTTCCTCCTCAGTCATATATAATCGACTATTAGGTGGTAACAATTTATTATTCACATATATACACACATTTGTTGTGTTCTCGAAAAAAAAGGGAAAATAAAAATCAATCTTTCTCCTAGATACATCAGCAGAGATAGTGATATTTTTAAAAATGTGTAAATTATCATAAACTTTCTTATTCATTTGACTCACTTTATTTTCAAAATATATAAATTTTAATTCATCATATGAAAATATATTACCAATTAAACCACATTTATGATTTAACACTTTCGTTGAAGTAATCGTGTCAGTTGTTGGCATATATATGGGAAAAAATCCTTCAGTTGCATATAAGAAATTGTATTTGTAAGCACTTCTTCCTTCATGATTATTTTCTTCATTCAGAAGGAAAATATCCATATTGTTTAAATTGCTCTTTGACAAAATATCGCACACAGTTTTTCTATATGAATTCGGATCATTATAACTCGTATTGTCTCCATTTCTCTTATTATTTTGAAACTCTTTTATTATCTCGTCGTATATCAATTGTCTATTTCTCGAAGCGTTTGATGAAGCTCTATTTCTGTTCTGCCAGTAGTTTACGTTCATTCTATATTCCTCCTTGATGTATGAAGGGTTGTCATAGTTCTTGCTACTGTTTTCGTTGTTATTGTTGCTCATAGTGTTGTTGATATCTTTGTTGATATTGCTTCTATTATTGCCATTATTATGGGTGCTATCATTGCTACTATTCCCTTTTTTATTGCTATCCCTGGCGATACCACCTTCTCCCTTATTCATCGCACTGTTAATGTTGCTGCCATAAAAGGACTCATTCAATTCAGGGAGTTTGACATCCTTAAAATCATAGTAACCCTTAATCTCATTGGCATAGTCATATATGAAATTCATTTTTTCTATTTGAAATCCATGATAAAATACTTTCATATAAAATGCCTGAGTGCAGATCGGTAAACACCAATAATGATGCGGTGGAACAAGAGCAAAAATTTCTTGTTTTTTCAAAATTTTGGTAATATCATCATTTATTTGATAATTTTTCCTATAAATCACTTTTTCATTTTCCTTATTTTCATATTTTTTGTTAGAAATACTAAATAATCTTTTTTCCTTTTTCAATCTCACAATCACAGTAATTGGGTTGGGTAAATTATTCTTTATGGTAACCATGGGCTCAATAACAACTGTGTAGTTGTATGATGTATCTTTTATATGCTGTGTTGGTACATCCTTTACTTTGACAAAACAGTGAAACATAAGCAAGCCTTTAAACGTTATTTCACACGGAGATATATCCAACTTTTTCTGGTATATATTATTGTTACTTAATGAATATTTGTTTAAAAGCTTGTACAATATATGAAATGGAACAGCTTCAATATCTAAATCTTCTTCATTATTGCTTTTTCTTAAATTTTTCATATTATATTTTTTTTCTTTTTTTCTAAGAATTTTTATGTAAGGCAAGCTACAATCATAAAGCCAAAATAATGGAATGGCTCTCTTACTGAATGGAAGTATATTTATGTAACCTCCATTTCTTTCTCTATTCCTTTTCCTGTTCTTTTCTATATAAGATATAAAGTTTTTATTATTATGATGAGAATAACGCTTTAAATTCTCTCTATATTTTCTATTTTGCTTTTGGTTTCCTGTTTCTCCATCAGTTGCATCCCACGTGGAATATCTACCACTGCATTTTTTGTTCTTCTTTAACTTCCATTTGAAGTTCACTCTCGAAAAATATTTTGTTTTACCTTCTTTATAAATTCGAAAATAAAGTCCAGAGTTGTTTTCTATTTGTATGCATGTCCCTATGGATAGACACCATTTATTTCGTATTATCTCTGGTTCGACCAGCAAATTATGCTTCACCTAATTGTGTGTATAAAAATTAAAAACGGTAAAAACAAATGAACATTTTGTGCATATGAATAATTAACACACATATCAGAATTTCGTGGAGCAAAATATATCATTATAGGTACAAAAACGAGAACATTTGATGTATATCTCTCGTTGTATAAAATGCTAGTACTAATCATCACTGCCAGAAATGCAATACTTTATATATTATTTGCAAAAATATCTCTATTAAGCAATCATTTTGAATTTTCTCACTTGGTAATATGTTCATACATGTATATTCACAAGCAATAAAGTGATGAAATATAAAAAAAAAAAAAAAAAAAAAAAAAAAAAACACTCGGTCAATTTTTTTTTTTTTTTTTGAGACCCTCTCACTGATTCTATTTCTGCCTCCTTACATTTGGAATTTTGTATGCCCTAGAGTACAGATCATCCGTATACAGAACTCCGATATATATCCAAGAAGGTTTATTCTTTATTATGTTTATTATTTTATTATGATTGTCATAGTTTTTATAGAGAAATGGCATCCGATATGTAAACTGATACAAAATATCGTACACACTTTGTGTATTATCATAGAGCAAATGGTTCTCATGCTTTGAGATAGAATTGTGCAAATTTCTTTTTTTAAATCCAATTTTGCATATATCCCTAAAAACATTATTTAGGTCATGTTCATTGGTAATTGTGAAATCTTCCGAATTCATATTCATTTCGTGATATTCAGAATTATTTTTTATTTTTTCATTTTTTTTGTTGATGCAAAAATAGAGGCATTCACATGGAAATTGGTAATATTCATTTTTGTTTATAATAATTAACTTCCATCTATAATTGTTATTTTTCGTTCTTGTCTTATAAAATATTATAATTTCTGAATGAAGATCGTTATATATTTCAATATTGGAATTTTTAACATCGTTAAAATCTTTTTTGAAATTTAAATTTGCATATAAATATTTATACAAATATAGAAATGAGGTCGTGATGTTTAAATTTATACTTGTTGCATAAAAATTAATATGTAATGTGGGAAAATATTTAAACTTTTCGTTTATTATAAAATTGAATGTTATAGAATTTATTATGTTATCTTGTATATTGTACATATTGTCATAAGTTTTTAGTCCTATTTTAAAAGTAAAATTCATTTTAATACAATTCTTCCTATTTTTCTTATTTTTATTTCCCCACTTTGTGACATACATGTAATCCTGCATAGCCGATTCTCCTGTTGATAATTCGTACCACGCATTATCCATATACAAGTTATTGCTAACATTTTTTTTCATTTTATTCTTTTCTTTTATTGCATATATATCCTCAAATTTAATTTTTTCTACCTTGTCGTTGAGATAAAAACTAAGATGATCATTTGTATTGTGGAAAAAAAAATGATACCGATAAAGGCATGTCAGCAGATAATAATTCAAATCATACAAATCTAATGTTAATATATTTTCTTTGTTCAATTGATGAATTTTCAGACATATATTATTTACTCGAATTTTTATTTTTATTTTTATTCCTTTTTTATGAAACATATAGGACTTGTTTTTCATGATTTCTGTCCCATTACCATTATCCGAATTTATTGAATCTAACTCTGACAACATAGTATCTTCCATAGGGTTGTCAAATTTGTATGTGTTACTCAGATTGGTGCTTATTTCTCCACTATTTTCATTATGAATGTTTATATCATCCATTTTTCTTTCTCTATTAATTTCGAAAAAAGCATCATTGTTGTCCATTTGTGTAATATTGCTATCGTGTCGTAGTAAGAAGTTATCTTCTCCAGAAAGATATGATGGATATTCCTCCCGTTTTAACACTTTTTTAAAATTTTCATTCATTTTATTTGTCATTTGTACATTTTTTTTTTTTTTGTACATGAACGGTCGGTATAGATAAAGTAGAGCCGAAATAATCAAGCATGATAAATTTTTTTTCATAACTTCATTCTCCTTAATAAGTTCCTCCTTTTTAATATTTTCGTCTAATTCTTTCTGAAGAGCAAAATTTTCATTTATGATGGATCCACTGTCTTTGCTGTGTAACATGGGTAGGTCCTTTTCATGACTTGACTTTTTTAAAGAGTAAGAATCATCAAAGTAGTTGTGACTAAACGAACTTGTGAACTCCTTATTCAACATTCCTCTAACATGACATGTGATAATATTAGTAATCTTATTTGTAAAATAGGTAAAATATTTGTAATCAAAATATTTATGAATGTTACATAAATAATAGGAAAATTTATTATATTTCGAAAAAACAAATAAATAATAAAACAAATTAGCAACGTATTTATTATTATATGCATACAAACAGTTTAACAATCTTACAAACACAAGATCATGACATATTATATTTTTCTCATCATTAATATTTCTAATAATTGAAAATAGTTGACTATACAAGTAGTATAGATTTTCTCTGTACAATTCTACCATTATATATGTTTCTTTCAATGCATGAATAATTTCAGAATATATGGTATTTTTATTATCTAAACCGATAAATGTCTGCATTTTTCCATAAAAATGGACCATATTTTTATATATATTAAAATTTTTAATTAAGAAATATTTACGAACATTATACACGGTTGTAATATTATTACTTTTATAAATTTCATCTTCTTCCATATTTTGAATTAATATAGTTTTTTCCTTAATCAGATTGTATACATCTCCTTGTTCGCTATTTTGTGGGGTATATTTGCTATCTACTTCCTCATGCATATCATGGATTACTTCATTTGTATCATTCATGTTGATATATTTATTTCTGCATGTTTGATGGTCATTTATTACTATTCCTCTTTTTTTAGTTAATTCAATAATTCTTTGGTCATTATTAATAGGTATATCATCCAATATGTCTTCACATATTCTATCATTGCACGGGTTCTTATCTCTCCTTTCAACAATATGATACATTTCATTAGTATCAATCTGACTATTTCGACTATTAGATAAATTCGAGGCGTGCAAATTATTGCACGTTTCTTTAATTCTTTCTTTTTCCTCTAGTTTTCTATCCGTTGAGTTCTTCCTATTAACCATTTTTCCTTTGTTATGAAAAATATTTTTATTTAAAATTTTCAGTTTATTCATACAATTTAGGTACACTCCATTTATCTTCAGTTTTTCATTAGACTTTTCAATGCATGCTTTGTCCTTATGCAAAAATGGTAAAACATATATGTTTCTAACAAACGAAAGATAATTTTTATAAAAATAAGCATAGTAAATATTGTAACTAAAATTTCTGTAAAATTTGTACAATTCTTTTATATTATCTATGGTTAAATTAATGAGGAGTTCGTGAACGCTTATGTTAAAAGTTCTTTTAGCACTTAATGAATTTACATGCAAATAAACACTATTGATGCTTAATAACCAATCATTTTCATCCTTAATATTTGGCATAAATATATTATTGTTCTCGTTCAAAAATATGTTAAATTTGTCTTTATATACCAATTTGTGCTTATGCTTCAGTAAAAATAGATCCCTATCCATCCCCAATGATTCATCATTATTGTTGTTAAACGTTTTGTCATTTTTATCGATTTTATCGCTTCTGTCATTTTTATCATTTTTGTGTTTTTTAAAGCGATCTTTGATTTCCTCTTCATGCGTGGAACTAAACGTTATGCTTTTTATTGCCTTGTTATATTCTGTATTTTCTACATCCATGTTCAGGTCATTACTCGACAGATTCTCGTGATTTGCAATTTCTGAATAGTTTCTAGTTTTTCCATATTGAACTAACTCCTGATCCCCTAAATTTTTCCTCACACTTCTATATTTAATCATCTTCCTAACCTTATTTATATTCTTCATCTCGCTATAGTAGATATTATAAAAGTTGGTGTTGTCATAAAAGGCATATTCCATTTCTAAATTGACAACTTCATTATTTCGATTGGGTGAATTTTTCCTGTATTCGTAATTTCTCTCCCTTTGACTAGTATCATCTTCATTATTTAAATCTATAATTGCAGAAGTATACACAGATGTCCTGAAACTATTATTGCTCCTATACAACTTGAGATGGTCATGTATGTCATTAAAATTAAAGCATTTCCCCAACATGATGTTCAAATTCTTAATTTCTATTTTAAATTTAGAGGAATCTACTATTTCCTGCTCCTTATAATAAGTGTCAATGCTAAATATGATAGACAAACATATGTTTCTATTATTGTCTCTTATATTTTTCCTTTTCTGCCTTTTCTTCTTCCATTTGTGATACTCATTAATTTTTTTCCTTTTCTCTTTGGCTAAAGCTTTAAAAAGGTTGTTTTCTCCTACATATCTGTCAGCATATATATTCATATTACTACTGGAATTACCTAGAAAGCGCGACAGTACCTTTTCATTACGATATGTATAATCGCTAAAAGAAGATAGATCATCCCAAATAAATGAATCGATAGGATCGACAGAATCTTGAGTCCCTAGTTTAACCTCATTTTTTTTCAGCTCATTGCATATTAAATTATTTTTTTTCTTTCTAATTATAGATCTGGAATTTACACTGAAATCATCATAGTCGTTTTTGGATATTCTCCTTCTGGCTAGATAAAAGATCTGCTTGTTAATTTTTTTATTCATATATGTGTTAAAATAATTCTTGGAGTTTTCTAAAATATGCAATATGTTTAAATTGCTACTCGAACTTGTAGAACTATAAGATTTTATACTTATTTCTTTATCATCATTCACTCCATCACATAAATAATCATCCATATTGCTGTTCGATTCGCTAATCATGTTTATGCTTGTGCGTCTTCTATTTCTCGTTTTCTTTTTTATTTTCGACAATTTATGATTATCCGAAGAGGGAGAATGAAAAAACATGTTTTTATTTCCTTTTTTTTTTAACAATGAACTCATTTCTACATTTCGATTTTTCGCACTATTGGAATTCATCAAATCGTCTTGAATAACCCACGATTCGAATTTATTTATTTTCATCTTAAAAGAAATGCATTTTTTGTACAAATTACTTAAATTATTAAACGCAATTACATCATCACTTGGTGAGCTAATATCAGATTTGTCGTCCTTCTTATGTAAGGAATTATTATAATCAGTTGAAAATAACCCATTAGAAGAGTTTGAGAAACTACCTCTCTTGTTACCTCTGTCTATGTTTTTATTTCCTAACAGATGAGATGATATTCTTCTAGTAAAGAAATTTCGAATGGTAGTTTTTAATTTTCTAGAAAAGCCTTTTCCCACGTGTGTGTTGTTATTATCCTTTTTCTTCTTGTATTCCTCTGCCTTATCATTGTTCAACTTGTCATATATGACTGATCCAGATTTTTCCAGAGTCTTCTCATTTTTCATGATATCAAAACTGTAATATGGAATCATCCCTTCATACTCATTTGTTATATAATCACTATTTGTGTTTTCTTGGATATGTTGTGCTTCCTTCTTAATATGTTTTATTTCAGATAGTTCCATTTTCCCTTTCATTTCTATATCAAAATGAGAATCTGCATATTTTTTTCTATTTTTGAGAGAACTTGTACATGCTTCAAATGAAGAGTACATTTTTTTATTTTTATTATGCGCACCTTCATTATGCACACCTTCATTATTATATTTGATATATTTTTTAATTTTCCTCTTTTTCTTTTTTTTTTCCATTATTTTGGAGGTAGAAACTTTCAGCTGTTCCTTATGTGTATGAATTTTACTACCATTTGGATTCTTTACATTTATAAATTTTTTCTTCGACCTTAAGTTTTCATATATCTTTTTAGCATTTACTAAAGAGCTATGTTTCATCTTTTTAATTGAATATTCATAGTTCTGTCTCAGCCTGAATACATCTTCTCTGGATGTGTAATTTAAAATACTCTTATATTTGGTGTAGAAATATAAGAAGAAAATCAAGTTGTTATTTATGAATGCTAAAAAGTAGTAATTTTTATCATTTAATTCTTTCAATGAATTATGAAATGTTGTTTGATATTCGAATTTGTTCATAATTAAGTATTTATAGATTAATTTGTTTTTATGAGTATATATTTTATCCATAAGAATATTTATTGTACTTATGTCAGACGCATGTTCACTTTCATCTATAAATTTGCTTTCATAATCTGAGCAGTTAACATTTTTATCATATTTCCTTTGGTATACGTTTCTTCCTTTTTTTACGCTTTCATTTTCTCCCTTGATTCCATAATGATTATTCAGCCCCTTTTCTGAACCATGAAGGATATTTATACTATTACTCTCACTCCGATCCCTATTTTCAGAATTATCGTACTGATCAAATAGATGATTTTCTGTATCCCTCGTGTTATATTCACTTATGGAAGATGAATTAATGTTCTTATTATCACTATGTGAAGAGATTCCCTTTCGTGAATCATTTGGTACCTTGCCATTTTTACTCATAGCAATATAGTTATTCAAAAGATTGTTATATAGTAATAGACCCTTTTGGAAATTATCTACATTTATGCAGGAGCTGAAATAATAAAATTTATCAAAGGATATTTCTGGATATATAGAATATACATAAACAAATGAATAAATACTATTTGACAATTCTGTGAAATAGTTTATTAAATCCATAATTGTTTTGTTATGTAGGATAAATCTAGTGTTCTTAATATCTACAACGAAATCAATATTTTTCACATTTTCATTTGCTATCATATAAAATTGATTATTATATATTTCGTCCTTTAAGTTTTCTAAAACAATTTTTCTCCTTATATTTCCTTTCAATAATGCCTTATTTTTATGTAAATAATTAAATGTACAAATTATTTTATTGCACAATTGCAAATATTTTCTATGAGCATTGTTCTTTAGGAATAATCGAAATTGAGAAATATTATTACATATATTTATTTTATTGTAATCATATATTATGAACTTATTTAAGTATACAGAAAATTTAAATCCCATACTATAATGGGGTAAGTAAAGTACCAGATTTTCCACATGAACTGACCACTTGTTATTTTCAACAATGCTATTTATAACTAATTTTATTTTCTTATTTTTTGAAGCCATATTATTATATATCTTCTTAACATGATTATAAAATCGAGTTTTCATTTTTTTTTTTTTTATTCCCTCTTCATACTCAACATGGTTCTTCTCATAACGTCTACTTCTTGTTTTAAAATTGTGAATATTCATGCTTTCTTCATTTTCATTATTAGACATAAATGACTGCCTTAACGATGTGGATTGTTTCGTGTATATAGTATCAGAAAAATAGGTAGTATCTCTTTTATGTCTTTTAATTCTTTCAAAATGCATATCTTTTAATTTGATTCTGTTAACTAGGTTGAACGGTTCACAAGTCGATCTGTGTCTTCTTCTTATTTGTGCTTCTGAAAGAACTTTTAAATTTTCATTTTCAATTTTGGAGTTATATGATAAGAGAGAGTTAATCGATACGGATGGGTGAGAACTTGTGGTAGATGCTGTTTCAGATACGGAAAAAGAAGTTTGTTCAGAGAAAGACCATAATGAAGAAGATGAATTTGTATTTATAGACATTAACTCTTTATCTATGTGGTCATTCATATACTGTGTAAAGATTTTTTTATTATTATTGCTTCTTATCATATCATCATAAATTAAATTTTTCGTGTTTTTAAGCATACTATAATTGTTTACAGAATTTTTCACATTTACCTTGCCATTATAATTGCCTGAAATTTCTTTTTGTATATTATTAAAATAATTTACATTGTTCCTTTTTTTCTTTTCACCTTTTCTATATTCTTTATCCTCTTTTATTTTTTTTGATTCGTCTTGTTTCTTTTCTCGGCATATTTCATCAAAACCCTTTTGTATATCATTTTTTCCATCCATTGTTATGTTTCTCATTTTTTTCAGTTTTAAATTAGAGAATTTCATACTATAATTATAAACAATGATGGTTAGCACATCATTGACATTTTCATGTCGAATAACATTGTTCATTATAATAGTAGAATATAATTGTGTTGATATTCTCTTCACCTTATTTGCATTAATAGAAATTATGTAGAACGAGTTATCATAATAATAATTTGTAAACCTTTTGAAAACTAGTTTGTTTATAGTGCTTGAAAAATGTTTATTTTCAACAGATTCAAAATGTGAAAAATCGTTTGAGTGATTTCCACTTTTCCTTTTGATTCTTTCGTATTCTTCTTTTGACATATACATATAGCGCTTATTATAAAAAGGGTGTACGTGATCTATTAGTAAATAGTTACTATCGTGAATATATGAACAATCAAGTACATTTACATCTATATTTCTAATATCTAGATTAATTAAAACTTTGTTATTTTTTAGTTTGGCTTTAATTTTTGATGTAGCCGTGCTAAGAGAATTTATAAGATTATATAATTTTAATTTTTTCGGTAGATTAAGGGAAAGTAATTGTTTCTGTATATTCTTTTCCTCATTCCTTTTCCTTTGATCCACATACTTAAGGATATCTCTTGTGAAATTGTTATTTTTAGTATTTTTCTCTTTATTTTTTCTACCCTGTTTTTTTTTTTTTATACTTCTTTCTTCTTCTTCACCCTTAGAACAGCTCAATGTCGAATCAGTTTCAACGTTACCATTTAGTTCACTCGATCCAAGTGTCTGGTTATAGTAATGCTTCATTTGATTATATTTATGGATAAAATAATCTTTTGTTTCTTTTATATCGTACGCGATTAAGTTCTTGTTTAAATTATTCACTAAGTAAAAATTGTACACAGATAAGAAATATGGATCCACGTTAATGCTAGACGCATGCATGTGAATATAAAAATTGAAACATTTTTTTAGCTTCCTATTTTTTTTCACTCCTTTGTTCTTAATTTTGGCCCCATTTTTCCTCACATGGTTATGACATTCTACATCCTTTAGGGATATGAAAAGATGGTTTTCCTTCCAGGAACTGTATTTTAAAAAATCTCTTTTATATATTAAATAATTGTTAAAGCTGATATAATGATTTTCATATGGTATGGGGTATTTTTCTGGAGGGATTGTTTTCTGAGTATCATCATGAAACAAATCATTTGCATCATCGTGATAGAATGCTTTTACATTATTATTTGATAAATTTGAGCAATTGATATTTTCCAGGTTTTTATTCATTTTACTAAAATTTTCATCAAAATATATGCTTTGATAATTTTTGAAGTTTGTGCTATTATCCCTTAGTGCATGATTCTTCCTTTTGCTTTCATTGAGCAAATAGTTTTTTCTTTTTTTAGATCTTTTTCCTTTATGCATAGGTATAATATCATTACACATTTTTTCTTTCCTAGATGCACGCGTTCTTGCATCTTTCTCATAAGTCGACATACCACCTGCATTTTTTTCAATAAAATGTTTGTTCCTGTGTTCGATGGATTGGGTCATTCTGGAGTTAGTTCCATCATGATCTCCTTTCTTGGTTCTGATTCTATTCCTTTTCTCTACTTCAAACATATTTTTTGTTTGTCTTCTCTTCTTACAAATCTTGGGTAAATATTGAAGACTTTCGTAATATCTGGTTAACAATAAAAACTTGTATATATTTCTATAAGACTCGGAAATATTTTTATAAAAGATAGGTATGTAACAACACACAATAGTACCATGGCTACTGTCAAGTGTACATTTACTATTCAAATTCATAAATTTAGAAACACTTGAGTGAATTTTATTTATATTATATAGATGATGAACATTAAATTTATTAAACCATTCTAGGTTATATAATTGGTTGATGTATTCTAAAAATTTTATTTCATTTTCTATAATGTAATTATTTTTTGTAATTTTATTACAATTACTATTATTCATTGTGGAATACATTTCGAAATTGTTTTGCATAAATAAGGAACTAGAATACTCCTTTTCCTTATTATTCACATGTAAAGGACTTAAACAATTTGAGTTTTTATAATTATATATGAGTGGTTGTAAATAAAATTCTCGTCCTCTTTTAAATTTTCTCAAATATATGCAACTAAATAAATTTATGCTAAACACAGACATGGAGCACCCAGATAATTCCCACAATGGCAAATTTTTTGTAACCTCATCAGAATGAGAATAATATTTTTTTTTTTTTTTTTTTTTTTTTTTTTTTTTTTTTTTTTCTTTACTTCTTTCCTTGAATTCCGCTTTTCCAATATTTATGTAGTTACTACCAAATGAAGCTTTATTTTTACACTTTTTCAGTATCATTTCATTATTTCTGATTGGACGATTTTCATTGAATTGTTCATCCCCTGAATAGTAAGAACTATACTCTCTCAAAATTTTCACAATATTATCATTATTACTATGATAAATATTTACAGAATCATTCCCATTTTTCCCATTCTGGTTGGCAAGGAATCCAAGTGTTTGTAAATTCAACTTACCTTTTTTATTATCCAAAACATAAGATGTGTTCTTATTATCACCATTTATATGTAGAGAATCCAAGGTATTGCTATACCATTGTGTATTCTTTTTGTTCATAAATGCTAATGATTTGATGCTGAAAAGACTTAGGGACCTTCTGCTTTGTTTTTCCCTCTTTAGTATAGGTTTCGAGTTGCTTCTACCTTTCCCCATAAAATTAATAACGGAATTTATGCGTCCAAGTATGTTTTTTCTTTGAAAAATGTTATTTGGTTTATTCACATTATGAGCACTATTGACAATTCTCGCATTATTCGTACCATAGGAGACTGTAGATTCATTTCTTCTCTCATCAATGCTTCCACTTTCAGCTATGTCATTCTTTTTGTTATTAAGTAAAAACTTCATATAAGATTTCTGCTTCCTTACTCCCCCTTCGATAGCTCTAGAACCCATTTTCACATCTTCCCCATGAATGTATGAACTATGATTTCTTTCTCCGTCACTGTGTAATTTGTTATCATTGCAAATACTATCGTTATTCCTTTCAGTTTTTGAATTATTCTCACTCCTTAAGGACCCTTTTTTAATAATATGATCACAGCACACGTCGGAATTTTTTACATATCTTTTGTTTATACTATGAGATATCATATTGTTAATGGATATATTATTATTCTTATTCTGTAGTATTACACACATGTCAGTATGTGACTTTTCACTGTTAGGATACGTGCAGCATGGTTCATCATTGTGAAAATTATCATATCTGTTTACTATATTACAGTTTTTCATAGGTTGACTTGTAATTTTCTTTAAATTATTAGATTTAGTGTATGTAAACGCCTCCCTTGTGTATTTGTCCACGTCCACATTACAGTTGTCAAGAGTGCATAAGTGGCGATCTGGAAAGACCATTCGTTCTTCAGGAAAATAATTCAACGTTGCATTTTCACAATTTCGTGAGTTATTTTTTTTCTGTACATTAATTTTTTTTTTTTTTTTTTTTTTCATGCATTTTTCCCTTTTACACCAAAAAAGTGCACTAAATTTAACATCCACGATAGTCAAATGTGAAATAATATAATTACAATTCTTCATTAGTATAATATAGAGGAATGGGAAGAATGCATTAATGGTCTTTTTTTTATTTTTCGAACATGCATACTCAAGTTTAAATAAAAAATTTAAATTCAAATTATATAAATCTTTATTCATAATTCCAACATGATCATAATTTTCTCCTTGTTTATTTTTATATTTACAATAGTTCGAGCAACTATCTATAAAGTTCATATAATCATTCATGTATGCATCCACTTTATTGTTCTCTTTGTACATATACTTAAATCGATGGTAATTGACAAGATAGCATATATTCACATTTTGAGAGCAAACAAAAAGGCTAATCTCTTCACTTTCGTGGGATTCTTCTATCTTTCTAATATCCTCTTTCCGAATTTCTTTAGCCTTTGATATAGATAATTCCTTCTTATGATGCAAAATGTGTTTACATATTTTTTCGTTTTTACCACGAATTTTATCAGTAGTTTTATTCTCATCTTTTCGGTTTTCAGTACATTTGGAACCAGAACCAGTGGGTACAATCGTTCTCAATACGTTCGTATTAATTACATTATTATATACATTGACAGTTTTATGATTCATTGAATTTTTCTCTCTGTTTGATTCTATATGAAAATTCTCGTATTTATCCAAATTATTCGCACTCAAAGGAGTGTGATAACTTTTCGACAAGTTATAAGAACAGGTATTATTTGATGCACCCTCATCCTGTACGCTAGTAATATGAGCATCCATATTGTTATCATCATTTTTTATCATCTTTTTTTCATCCATTTCTTTACATTCTTCACTTTCTGTATAATTGAAACTTGCAAAGGAAATATCTTTACAAATCACATCCTTTTTCTTGTGTTCATTTAAAAAGTTGAGACTTTTTTTTTTATCTTTTTGCGAATCAATTTTAATAGCAGAATTTAAGTTATCGTTAGAGTTCACATTCAGCATAAGTCCATGCCCACTGCTCCTGGTATCAATAAATTTTTTTTTTTCTTCGCATATTTCATTTTTATCATCTAAGATATTTTTTCTCCTACTTAGAGAGGACATTTTTTCCCCATAATATAATCCATTCCACAAACTATTGGAAATATTTTCCTTCATCTTGGCCGCTGTAACACCAGAAAATGAAGTGTTTTGGGAAATTCCATTTTGATGTAGTATATTCTTTTGTACATTTTTTTCATTTTCTGAAAATTCGTAATAGAAGGTCTTATTCGTTAAATTGGCATCATCAGCATTCGGAAGACCATTCCCCGTAATTTTGTATTCACATGTTCCACAATTCATATGATTGTCTGCGTATGTTTCATCCAAAAAACTCTCATTATTAGATGTGCATAAAGTGTCTACAACTTCATGGCTGCTTACCCATTTCTCAAGTGAATTAACAACAATTTTGTCTTTCTTCTTTGTGCACTTAGCAGAGATATTATTTATATCGTTTACTTTACTACGCAAGCTGGAAAAAGGTTTTACAGTAGCGAGTGTTACATAGGCTGAACCTCTATTTCTTACGATAGAATCAAATCTACAAAGGAGAATTCTTACCTTTTCCTTCTCTTGAATATATGTCAAAAAAAAATTTATAATTACATTGTTTAATAAGACAAATAGGGTAGAACTATAAAAAAAATTAAAATTTGTAAGAGATAATTTTACAATTTTTTTATTGGTCTCCTTGTTTATATATAAATCTAAATGGATCTGCGGTTGGGAATTTATCCTCTTTTTCTTGTCATAATCTATAAACAGTTTGAATTTTTTTCTTTTTAAAATACATATATAATCATTAAAGAAATTACAAACTTTTTTTTTCTTTTTCATGTTTGATTTGGAAACACTTATCATATTGCTTATCGAATCTGTTAAAATAACATATTTTTTACAATTATTATTCTCCATCGAATCAACTGAATTTTCATTTTTAAATGTAATGGGATATCTTTTGCTACATTTCTTTGTAACATTCATACCTTTATGTCTACTCAAAACAGTCATCACATAAAAAAAGTATAATGTGTTAGTTTTTATGGAAATATTAACAACAGTAGTCATATTAGTCAACTCACCCATAAATTCATTACACACTATTTTGAATAAACCTTCATTCTTATTTGTAATAGCTATATTTATTTGGTTTATTAATAAAAAAAATAAACGTGATCTTTTTGGAGACTTATCTTTCTCTTGCATTTTATTATTTTTTGAAGAATCCATTTCGGTTACACCATCATTAGAAATACTACTATGAATAAAAACATCGTTTTCATTTATTTTCATCGTATCAATCATTAAATCATTATAATTGAAAAGATTTCTCAAGTTCATATATTTGCAATGTTCGTTTAGGTATTTAATTGAGGGCTTATCAAGATGGATATCCTTTGAACTTACATTTTGTTCTTGCACGATAAATTTTTCCTGGATTCTATTTCCTTCATTCAATCTGCCAATCTTGTATTTATCATCATCACCTATTTCGTTAGCTGTAGAATAAGAATTTCTTCCTATGATTATATTGAAGTTATCTGAATTGTTATGAGAACTGCAATTTTCATTGTAATCTTTCTTACTTAACATAGTATCATCCTTACAGGTATAGTATTCCTTTTCCATGCATTTAGAATTCCTAATTGGGTTGTCATATTCCTCCTTTTCAGGTGTGTAATAATTTTCTACAATGTCGTTATTACTACTAAAAGAATATAACATATCTGAATTATGATGAATAATCTTCCCTTTTTTATCATCCATGCTCAAATTATGTAGAAGTTCTTTTTTATCACATTGATTATTATTACCATTATTTGGACGTGTTACCTTTTTTCTCAATATCATATAAAATATTTTTTCAAAATCTTCCTTACTATATAATATTTTCTCATGATCTAAAATTTTGATAACTAATTTTTTTATATATTTCTCATAATTTCTATTAACAGTCAATTCATTTTCATTATTCTCCACATTACTATCATTATTTGTATCTTTATCTCTTACAGGGTTGCTTAGATTATATTTGTTTAACGTTTTGTATAATAAATCATTTGTTACATTGATATTTTTCAAATGCATGGTATTTTTATTGTTTGCTATAAGATGTTGTTTTATTCTTTTTAATTTATTTATTCTTGCCTTTAACAATTCTATATGTTCTAACGGTATTATATGCTTACATATTCCGAAGAGAGACACGAAAATCTCATTTATGCTACAGTTCAAAATGTTCACTTTAAGGGATAATACATTTTCATTTTTTTTAAGTTTTAACGATTTGATGCTAATTAGCATATTTTTATTTTTAGAATATTCAATTATTCTGTTTCTTTTTCTCGAATGATTTTTGCTTTCATTGTTGATCTTTTCACTACTTCCAATTAGACTAATGGAGCTGCAATTTTCCTTTGAATTAGTAGCATAATAGCTGTTCTTACATGATAGAGAGTCCACATAAGCCTGAGAACTCTGTTCTACATCATTCTTAAACTCATATGAATGGATACTCCTTAAATCAACGAAAGAAGGATGAAACAAATGTTCGACTTCTACCCCATGTACGCTGAGATATAACAACGAATCTATCTTGTTTTGAAACAAGAATAGATTCTTTAGATGACAAAAAATGCCAATTGATAGTAAATTTCCATTTTGGGCCTTTTTCCTATTGATATTATATTGGATATACCGTCTCAAAAACATATAATATTTATTTCTAATAGAATATAGGAAATTTTGTTTTCTTAAATAGCTAAAGGTGTTGTTGACTTTTGTGTGATATACATTTGTTTGTGCAACAAATAAGTTATTAAATATAATATTGTACATATTTGTTATGTCCATTTCTTGATTTAATACAAAATGTTCCATGCTTTTGTTTCTATAAATTTTATTTCCATGGCTACATGAGATTGCCATTTGTCCATGCTCCTTATCCGAATGTTGGCAAGTACTCGAGGTCACGTCATCACTCATACTATCGTTATTCACTTCTTCATTTTGGTTATAACTATTCTGACTACTGCATTGAGGGTTATTATTTATTATATAATCATTTTTCTCGATGGATAAATCCAAATGTTTATTTCTGTTAATTTTTTTCATTTCTTCTTCGTTATCATCTCCAACAGATTTAAAAGGGTCTACCAGAAGGTCATGTTCAATAAATTTTTCATGACAGTATGGGGAACCTCTTGTTTTTTTCCTTCTTCTGGTTTTATTGAGAAAATTTCTTAAATTTACAATTTCATTCTCTACATATAATGAATTAAAAAAATAAGACTTCACTTCGTCCATGTGAATTCGTACTATTTTTTTCTTCATTACGCTTTTACTAATGCATAAACAAATACATTCGATAACATCCTTATCAATGTAATTATCATATTTAAGAAAAAGTTCTAGGCATATATTGTTCGTTGGAATGAAATTCATAAGGGGAAATAAATTATTAACATTTATGATATATTTAGAAACAGTTATGTCAATTTCTCTTATATTATTACTATAATCATTAATAAGGATGATTAAAGTATTTGGAATTAAAACAATTTGATTATTGATTATTCGATCAAAATTGTTGTCATCAATTGATTTTACAATATTTTTATTCATATTATTAGTTGATTCCTTTTTCTGATTACCAAGAATAAATTTCCAGAATCCTTTTCGATTATTTCCTACATCATCAATGTTGTTATTGCTTTCTACCTTTTCACATTCATTCTTTAAATGTTCATTTTCAAGGCTTCTTAGATTTTCGATTTTAATTTTTTCCATTTCTTCTTTTTCGAATGAATTTTTATGAAATTGATATCTCTCAAATATATTACACATATTATAATTTTTTAAATCCTTTTGGCACCTATTATTATTAAGTTCCTTTATTGTGTCATGAGAATCCTTTGAAACTTCATTTTCATCTTTCCCACACGTTTTGACATTATTTTCATTATCATTTCGTTCATTTTGTGCTATGATATCTTGATTTCCGTTATTTTTTCTTTGCAATGTGTTGTTAGAAAACGTATTCCCATTAGTTGTACCTCTCGTTTCATTATTATAATAACTAGATACGCTATTTTTCATATAATAATCACAACCATCTTTCTGTGCATTGCTTTGTGATGCTACTTCTGTGGTCATACCATTTGTCATATGTGCAATATTTTTTGCTATTATCCTTTCCTCATTGGAATGTATACGTTCGACAGAATATTCATAATCATCTCCTACATTTGCTTTATCGTAATGATAAAAAGTTATGCTATTATTATTGGGCTCATTATATAAGCAAGAATTTATTATCGGTAATTTTTCTACATAATTAATACAATATTTTTTATTATTCATAGTACATTTATTATTTTTTTTAAAAAGCACAAATAAGGAATTGATATTCATATTGTGCAAATATATACCAATTTTTTTTTTTATAGTGGAAAATTTTTCCTGTTTAAATAAAAAAGAGCAGGATACACTATATGATAAAAGGCATTTATAATTCTTCACATTAGAATTGCTGAAATGATTAAATTTAATAGGAATATATGTAAAATTAATCTGTGGAATAACAAAATTAAATAGCATATCGTGTGAAAACCATTTTTCTAATTTGTCTAAATTTTCATCAATAATGGATGATGTAACCCCTTTCTGCTTTTTAATAAAATTGTATAATAACTTTTTCCATTCTCTTTTTTTTAAATGGGCATTGTTAAAATATTCCTTACTATATATACATTCATCAGATAGCAACCTCAATTTTGTAAGCAAATGAATTGGACATGAGGATTCAAATTTTTTCAGAAAATCTTCAGTATTTTCGTTATATATGTAATTTTTCTCATTTCGCAGCTTTCTGTATTCTGAATATTTTATACAATTCTCAATACTCGGAATGATGTTGAAAATTTTCGAACACCCACCTTTGTAGAGAAAAGAAAATTCTATATACCTTATGAAATTATAAAATGCGTCTAAAGCAGATGTGGTGAAAAAGATATTTAAATTTTCATACGTAGAAATATCATTGAACATAGGAGGATAATCATTTCTAAAACATTCTTCCATTATTTCATCGTAATTTCTTAATTCGCTATTGCAAATATTATTATTCTCTTCATGCTCATTTGTCTTACTTGATATAAAAAATGAATCGTTCTTTGTTTCTTCAATGTTACTATTACCATAGTTATAGCAGTAACATGACCCCTTGATATTTTCTTCTTCCTCCATTTTTACATTATTACAAATATCATCATCGGTATCATCTTTGTTATGCTTAACCAAGGATAACTCCAGATGCTTAAAACATTTTATGTCACTTTTCAATTCGTTTAATGCTTTTATATCATATTTTTTAAAAATAACATGCATATCTAACCCATCCTTCGATGTTATCCTAAATCCTAAATCGTGTTTAGGTATTTCAAAATTGTAATTATTTTTACTTTTTTTCCTACTCTTTTTATGTTTTCCTCCATATTTCTTTAGTGACATATTTTTTCCAAATTTCTCTGAGCGCATATTTCTCCTGGATCTTTTTTTTAAATATCCATCTTTTATCCTTTCATTAATTTCGTAATCACTGAATGAAAAAACTCCTTTTACAAATTCGTGACTATTAAACGATGTCTTTTTTTTTCCCTTCTTCCAGTTCTTCTTCTTATTTCGATAAACAGAACTTCCGCTCTCACTAAACAGATTCTCAATAGCTGTCAGGAAATATTCCTCTAAAAAAAAAAAAAAAAAAAGGAATACCTTGAATGTATTCGCATAATATATTACATATTTATCGTTGATAACTCCATCCGTGAGCTTGGGCTCACGTTTATAGTAGAAAATTTTGGATGGGAATGCGTGTTTTCACTATTGATGTAACATGTTTTTTGTTTTATTTTCTATTTAAACATTTTTTATTTGTTCATCATGTATTACACTATTATTAATTATATTATTATTTTATTGTTTTGTTTCGTTTTATTTTTTTTTTTTTTTATATTTTCATAATTCTTTGCTAATCCCCACCTTTACCTTTTCCCTCTATATTGTCGTCCTTCGATTTGGGCACATTGTGTCCAGCCTTTTCGCTGTTGTACAATTGTTCATTTTTTTTTTTTTTAAGCTGTTTCTTATATTTAATTTTTTTTTTGTATTCCTTAAAAAGAATATGTAGTCCTATGAATCTTATCCATATGTTAATTAGTAAATTCTTTTTAATATTTTTCTTCTCCTCCTCTGTTAGTTTAACGTTATACTTGTTCAGTTCGTCAATTTTAAAACTTTTTATGAAAAATTCAAAAGTAAATGGATTTTTATGAATGTAATTATCGAAAAAAACGATTTTAATATTCTTCACCAATATTCTTAAAGAGTTCACCAATTTTATAGGTAATGATTTTAAAAAATTATCTTCCTTTTTTTCTTTAGATATATTAATACTATCCCATTTGTCTAATTTATTTTTTTTTAATTTATACTGATGATTAATTATTTTGTTAGTATCCCACAAACTTGGGTATGAAAATTTTATAACAAGGAAAAGATCATTTGCACAAATATTTATTGGGCTAACATTGTTTGAAAAAATAGATGACCAATGAAATTTTATTCGCAGACTTTTTATATTCGAATAAATTATTTCGAAAGGTAGCTCTGCCAATTCGAATAACTTTTCTGGAAATGGGACATTCTTCAGTAAGATCTGCAGAAGAAGGAAAATAAAAATATTCATGGATATTGTATTGTTGTTTCTTCTCTCCTATCTCAATTATATGAGCATGTACACTAATATATAGTTACAATGATAACCTATGCATATAATTGCACATATTCAACATGCCTTAAAGTTACGATAATTGTATTAAAAAAATACATACTTCTGGTGAGGTAACAGAATTAATTGTTAAATTTTGTATAGCATCCCAATCTCCCAAATATTCTTGTCCGAATAATTTAATAAATTGGTTTATTATATTTTTAATCATACTCATTTTTCCAACAAATTATGTTAAAATGATCTATCTGAGGGATGGAAAAAAGTAAAAAAAAAAAAAAAAACTGGACTTATTCATAAGTCTTCATAACTTAATACAAATGTTCATCTAATATTAATATAATAAAATACAGTTAAAATAACAAAATTTTTTTCCTAGTATAATTTGGAAATATTCTTTCAATATAGCACTCTCTGTCTATTATACATATTAATATTTATACATATGGAGCATTATGCACTTTAAATAAAGAAAAACAAAACAGAGTCTGATCACAGTTGTCACTAGAAGAATGCTATTCGCATTTAACATGAGTATAATCATGTATTGACAACCTAACGTGCACAATTTTAATTGTTTGTATTTCTTCTTTGGAACCTAATTTATACTAAAAAGACTAGAAGAAAAAAAATAATTTATTATGGGCCATTTTCATTTTAGTGCAAAACTGCACCACCATGTGGACGAATATTTTCAAAATTGTTAAAAAAGTATAAAGAATAAAAAACTGATCAAATGCATTAGACGTTTAATAGTACGCATAATTTCATCCTTTTCTACATATATTTTTCCCTTCTTTTTGCATTTAATTTTTTCATTTTCTTTGAATATTCTAGCCTTACATGGTTTATTCAGATTCACAATCCATTTCACAAGTATACAATGACATAGGTAACTTGTAAGGTGTTCTTGAAAAAAGAAAATAATTTATGTCATAAATTTGGGGGAAAAAAAAAAAACCTATGAAATCCTTTGATATTCCAAAAATATAGAACAAAAAAAAAAATGAAAAAATTCACACAAAAAAATACACTTCACAAATATGCATAAAAAATATACATATGTTGTTAATGCATACAGTTCGGAAAATTGTGCTAGGGTAAGGAGACACATGAAAATAAGTTTTTGTGTGTACATGTTGTACATATAAACACAACAAAACATGCCTTAAAAACAAATTGAATAAAAGTGGAAAGACTAAAAAATATGTGTGCAAGGGTAAAATGAATGAAGATTTAAAAAAATATAAAATGAAATAATGAAAAATACGACGAAGCTAAAACAAATTACACAAAAATGGAAATTCAAATCAGGCATTGCATAAAAAAAAACGGAGTTATGCGTATTTCATGCGACAAAATAGTACAAAGTGGAAAAATATCACTTGAACGTTTGTAATATTTTTTAATGTTTTTAAATATACCTAAACACTACTAAAAGTTACTAAACACTACTAAAATTTACTAAACATTAATAAACTTTACTAAACATTGCAAAAGGTTGCTGAATAGTAAAATGGACAAACTAAAAAAAATGAAATAAAATGAAGTAAAAAAATAAAAAAAATAAAAAGCATGCTTTAATAAAATTTTTATAGCATATAAATAAAAAAGAGTCGATAGAATAAACATTTTTTATTTCCTCTCCTATGATTAATTTCCACGATTATTGTATATGCGCACAAATAAATTTTTTCCTTGTGCTCTGTTCAAATTTTTTGTACAAAACGGAAATAATTATTTATAAAAAATTCATGAAAAATGTGCAATGCGTAATTTCAGAGTAAATTTAAAATACAAAATTTGCATTTTATGGGCACAAAATAAAATCAGGTAAGATCATTTTGATACATATTCATAAATGTAAACACATATGTACACTTTATTTACTTGTTTCCTGAAATAAAAAGGATACTACTAATGTAAAGAGATATGTGTAATAAGTCTGGGGCTGGGTGGGAGAATATGTGCTACCTTTGTGCATTCATTTATGGTTAATGGCTTGAATTTATTTTTAACTCTTTCATCGTTATATTTTTTCACACGGTTTCATACTTATGTATCTTCAGGATATAATTTTTATTGCATTTTTTTTTTTTTTTTTTTTTTTAATGGTATAATAATAATCAAAGACAATTTTTTAAATATGTCATTTCTATAGCTATAAGAAGGGAAAGTTTTCACCTTTTATAATTTTTCCTAACCACATATTTTGCCCTAAAACAGAAAACTAACGAGTCCTCACTTAAATGAAAAGAAAACGGAAAAAATATATCAACTCAAATACACCCAGTTCGTTTAACATTGTGCCACTTTTTTAAGGTAGAAAAGGACGAACAAGGAAGATACATCCCTATGTGTTTTATCATTTTGTAATGCTGCTTTTCAACAACCATTGTTGATTTGTAATTCATAGGTTTCACAACACAATAAGGTTATTTTTAAAAGATAAAAAAAAGTAGAGAAAAAAGGTAATAAAAAAAAGTAATGAAAAAAAATAATGAAAAAAAGTAAAAAAAAAAAAAAGTGATAAAAAAAAAGTAATAAAAAAACGTAATAAAAAAAAGTAATGAAAAAAAGGAATAAAAAAATAAATTAAAACGAAGTGAAATAAAACAAAGATAAAATAGCCTGTAAACGTTGTTTCAAAAATTTTACACTTTTTCCCTAACTTAAAAATAAAATATGAAAACGCAATAAAATTGACTCAGATAAGAACAGAGATCAACAAGGAATAAAAATATAAAATAAAAAATCGCAAAAAAGGGAACAAAAATCATATATTTAACATACTAAATATGTTAAATCAGTTGAACTCATTTAACGTTTAATAAAAGATTAAAAATTATAATTTTCAAGCACAATTAAAACATAAATCCACATAAATGTGCTGAAAGGCAGGGAAAAAAATATAGCTACATTATTTTATCATTTTTTTTTTTTTTTTTGCACCCAAATTACGCATACATGCCGTAACCTCAAAATATAGAATAAATGAATATATATAGAGCCTTTTTTTTTCAGAGATCACTAAAATATTTTTTTCATTTCCACCTTTTGTAAATTTGTTTTCAAACTTATATACAAAAAATGGTATCCGATAAGTTGTAAATGCACTAATTCTTTAAATGAAAACACATGCTTACAAATTTATAAAAGCTACATCAAATTACCAGAAAAGCAATCTCCCACGTAAGCTCTAATGCAGGATAAAAAAATGCAATAATATAAATTGAGACCCATTTGCTTTTATTGACCTATTTTTTCACTATATATAATGGCCTCTTCTTTCCGTCGTAACTAAGGCCTTTAAAAATTTAATGTAAAATTAAAAACAAACAAATATATAATTAATGAATGTACTTAAGACATAAGCTTAAAATATAATATACGAAATGGTTAGGCCTGAGTATTCTTCCCCCCCTGATATTGTAATTACGAATAATGCAAAATAGAATAAAACGCTAGCCATACCGATAGATGGCATTATATTAGCTCATATATGTATATATTTTGTTTCTTTATGAAGATATACATACATATAGACATATATTTTATATAAAATTCAAACATTTTTTTATATGTATAATAACGCCTCATTACAGTTTTATAACGAAGATGAAGCCAAAAAATATGTAAGAAATTCGAGAATAAGGGATATTCAGTCTCAAATGACTGAACGAGCAGTTGAACTGCTTGTGCTTCCAGATGTAAGCCATATTGTAGAATTACAGAATTTTCCTTTTTAAATGTTTTAGATGATTCATGTGAAGTTTCTTATGTCTTTCCACATATTTTCCATTTCTTCATTTTCCTCCAAATTTTCGTTTTTCTCTCAAAGAATCCATGCTTACTGTTAGACATTGGATGTGGCTCAGGAATAAGCGGAATGACTCTGAATGAATTCGATCATTTTTGGATAGGAATAGACATTAGCATTCATATGATAAGTACACTTTACTTTATCTTTTTTTTTTTTTTTTTTCTCGTTATTTTGATGATGCATAGCAAGTTACGAATGCAAACATTTACTTATGAAGATATATGACAAAGTAATAACTTCTTTTTTCGCATTTTCAGAAGCAGGTTTGCAGAATGAAGCCCATCACGGAGGGGATATGATTTTAGCAGACATGGGAAAATGTAAATTTTAATTAAGTTCATATTTGAAAAAAGGAAAAACAATACGACTGAAAATTGACATCATCACAGTTCGTCGTACTTAATTAAACATGCCTTGTGCGTCTAAATAATGATTGCACTGCATCATAATTTTAATGTTCCACTATTTTTTGTTTCTTCACAATTTCGTCGCTTCACATTTTCATCATATCCCTATTTTTTCTATAAACATCTAGTAATGAGGTTCCAATCGTGTATTTTTGACGGAGTGGTCAGGTAGGAAAATCGTTTTTCAAGTCAAACATTTTAAAATTCGTCGATTCTTCTCATTAGTGCAGATACATGCTAGTGGAAATGAAGAAAACTTGATTACATCCTAATATTTTATCAAACACAGTTTTTTATTAATATTTGTATTACCCGTTTTTCAGCATATCTGCTCTGCAGTGGTTATGCAATTGGGACAAAAAGGATGAAAATCCAAAATTGAGAATTAGCACATTCTTTAAGTGGTTATATAACTGCATGAAAAGAGGAGCCAGAGCGGTAAGCACGAACTCGAATACAGTGTATTTGTAGGCATGTCACGATATGATAATATGTGTTTTTTGCAAATTGCATAAACGTTCCTTTTACGAAATATAAACATAAAGTTGTTTCTAACCAGTGTTAAAATTTTGAACGCATGTGTATATTTACACTGATATATATATATATATATATATATATATATATATATATACTTTTCCATCTTTTTGACATTCTTATTTTTACAGGTGTTTCAATTTTATCCAGACTCGGCAGAACAAATTGAGACCCTAACAAGCTTTGCTATGAAAGCGGGTTTTGGTGGCGGTGTTGTTGTTGATTATCCAAATTCGGCTAAATCGAAAAAGTGACAAAATTTCACTTCTTTTTAACAAATATATACATATATATATTTCTTTTTTAACACCCCACATAGTGCTAATTCATGCATTCCCATTTTTAAACAACTTTCCACGAATCTCTAACACAGTGCAAGTATTTTTTATATTTCTCACTGTTCTTATTTTTATAACTTAGGTACTATTTGTGCTTATGGACAGGATCTGCGGTTGTTTCCCATCTTCCGGAGCCCTTGGAACATGAGGAAGAAAATTATAATTCGAACACAGCGAGGAGGTAATAATACGAAAAAGAAGAAATTAATATATGAAAAGGGGCCATGCGTAATATATATATGTATATATATCACGTCTGTGCCTATGTTTGAGAGAGACAGTTCCTTTTTCTTTCTTTTTTTTTTTTTTTTTTTTGTACATATTAATGTGTCATAAAAATCGTACAAGAAATAAAATACCAATCTGCACACTTATTTTAATCATCATCCTAACACAGAAATAATAAGGGAACTAAAAAGAAAATAAAAAAAAATAAGGAGTGGATTTTGAAGAAAAAGAATCAGAGAAGAATGAAAGTAAGTGAAAGGATTATATAATCCCCCTCCACCCCCTTTCGAATTATATAATCAGGCTGCTTGTCATTTTACGCATCGATATTATATAATTTTGTTAATGTCTATAGATTCATTTATTTCTTTTTCACTTTGTCTTTTTTAGGGGCTCGATGTGAAGAGGGATAGCAAATATACTGGAAGGAAGAGGAAAGGGAAGTTTTGAACAAATTCAGATATTTTTATTTCAGTTATATTTACTGTACTTTGTGTACGTTTTTTTTTTTTTTTTTTTTATTTTTTTTTTTTCTTCTCAAAAACTTTTACTCAAATTTTGTTTGCTCTTTATTTGTATCTTATTTGTTGTTTTTCCAGGCAAATTTGCCAGTGTTGTTTAACTCAAAAAATATTCATAATAACTTATTTCTAACATGGGAATTATAAAAAAAAAAAGAAAAAAGAAAGTAGTAATACTAATAGTAAAGTAAAATACTATGATAAGCAACCGAAAAAAAATGTGTGCAAAAAATAAGCCAAATTCGAATGTATGTGTTGTGACCATTTAAAAGAACAACATATGAAAACGACTTTTTCAAGAATTATTAACAGACTGCAAATTTACAATGCCTTGTGCACATGTAAATAGGGGGGGGGGGGAGGGAATGAGCAAATTTTTTTTTTATTTAATTCATTTCTATTGCTTAAATAGGTTGAATTTTTTGATGATTTCTTCACTTTCATAATTTTTTTCAAATTCATCTAATGTCTTTATGAGTTTTTTACAGCTCAGCTCCTTCTATAAAATAAACACGTGAAAAATTTGAGTGCATATAAGAGTTATGTGCTAACATATTTATGGATTAGCGGTAAGATTGTGTTTGTGTGTGTATGGGATAACGGAGTACAATTTTTCCTTTTCGTGTAGTTGTTAGTTCAATTATGAAAATACATTAATCTTTTATCTCATTTTTTATGTATTTGTGTATTATGTACCGTAAATTCGCTTTTTTTTTCTTTATCCTTATGCTTATCTTTATCAGTGGATGTTTGTTGGGGAACCAAAACTGTGGACTGGTCTACTAACTACAAGAAAATATGTTATGCATAAATAATCCTTTTTCAGATTGGTAAATATTGTAATTTTGTATGATTGAATTTTTTGCTTTCATGTTATTTTTTATTAATTTCCTTTTTATTTACATTGTCTAACGATTTATGTAAAATCAGGGAAATTAATCTTAGTGAAGATTTTTCCGTAACGCTGCACCCACTATACGAAAGGTAGTAATCAATCAATTCTTCGCTGAACTTTATATGGGTAAGAAATGGGGATAAAAATAAAACAAAATGTGTAGTTTAATGCACAACCACAAGTATATCATTTTCTTAAGCATGCGTAAAAAACGAACATGAACTACGTATATATATATACATGCATACATATCGGTGTGTCGTAAACGTTCACATGTTTAGACTTCCCATAGAAGACTAAAAACAATTTAGGGAAATAATGTATTACCATTGGTCTATTTTTCAGTAGCAATTTCAGCAACTGTTCATCTTTTTCGCTTACGAAGTTGTCATCCATTGTTAAAAACTTTGCATAGCCAAGCATTTCCATGTGAAAATAAAAATTTATTTCCCTTCTTTTCCTTAGTTTAAATTGGGAGTAAAAAAAAAAAAAAAAAAAAAAAAAATTAATAGCTAAAACTTGTCATATCTTTCAGTTACCAAATAAAACAGCAATAGGGATTATCAAAAATATTCAAAATAAATAATTTAGAAAAATGAAAGTGTACATAAAGTTAATAATGATGTATATACGGCTTTTCTCAAAGTGAATAAAAAAAGAAAAACCTTTTGCCAAAAGGGCGAAAAAATCATTTTCATTTAACGTTTCGCTTTCCATAAATCCATAGCCTTTAACATGATTTGATTCAATGAAAAAAAAAAAAATGAAGCTTTACTTAGGTGTGTTTTTAAAATTCCCGTAACTCCTTTTTATTGCCTTTTCCGTACTTTTTATTTTCCCCCTTTTCTTTCACTCTTTATATATACTTAAAATTTTTTCTTCGTTTTTCATTTTATTGGAACTTAATTGTAAAAAAATCAGATTTGCCTGGTGAGACTTATTAGTTATCCTTTTTATTCTTTTTTCATTCTGTTTTTCCTCATTTTTGGAACAACATTTTTGTGGATTAACCATGTTTTTAAAGAATTTTTTTTTTTTTTTTTTTTACTTCACTAAAAAGAAATTAGATATAAGTTATATATAAAATGGGAGATTAAGAAGTTTAATATATTTTTCCTTTTTTAAAATAAATGGGACATATCCAAATAAAGGAGAGCCCATACGTCACACTAACAGCGGGGTTAAACCATGAAATGATTTTCAACGTTCTATATTTTCACTCTATTCAAGAACACGTTTGTTTTTAATTTAACGAGTCTTTTCCCAGTTGTTCTTAAAGCTTTTGTTTCATAATATTTTTTTGGTAAAAAAAAAAAAAAAAAAACAATTGTGCACAACGTACAATGCACGAACTGTACATTATACACTGCACACCTTACATGAAAGAACAGTTATTTAAGGTAAAAAAGCTATTTTCCACTTTTCCTTTCCTTTTTCCGTTTTCCTTAGCTATTAGTAGATTTTTCATCACAGAATAGGAATTTTATTTAACCTTTAAACCTGTGCACATTTGTCAAATGCAGTAAATGTATCACTTACATTGTGCACATTACACGCGTTGATAGGTATATCTATATATATATATATATGTGTACAAATTTTTAAAGGAATTACTCATTTGATAACCTATTCGGTTAAAAAAGAAAATTATAGTAGAACAAATTAAAACAGACGAAAAAAAAAAAAAAACAAACAAACAAAAATGGATACACACATGTGATTACATTTTTTTCATGTACAATAAATCTTTGTAAATCCCGCCTTATACAACCATGGAAAGAATTATTATTTAAAAAATAAGGAAAAAACGAATAAGAAAAAAAAAAAAAATTTTTTTCACGATTTAACTCCCCCAGTATTAGCGTTATTGTATTTTTTTTTTCCGAAAAGAAAAGAAATTTTTTTTTTTTTTTTTGTCCTTTTAAGTGAAAAAAGAAAAATTCATTGTCCACACATTTTTTGCGTTAATATTGTTACGGACTAGTAATATTTACATAGGGGGAGAATAAATATAAATTTTATTAGCATTTATGTTGTCTAAATAAGGAAAATAGTAAATATCGAAAAAAAAAAAGAAAAAAAAAAAAAACTTGCATCATCGAGTTGCTCACCTTTCATTAACAAATAGAAAAGAAGCTGCTGGATACATTGTAGAAAAAAAAAAAAAAAAAAAAAAGAGGGGGCCAAAAAAGAAAGCAAATATAGAACAAAAGGTATCAAATAGCTAAAGAAAAAAGAAAAACTAAAGAACGAAACACATCAAGCTGTTAAAAATGTCAAATGTAAACATCAATGGGCCATGTTTTTCTCCAAACGTGGGTCATGAATATCCCAACCCCGGTAATAGTAACACGGGGAAAATTACACAAAATAATGACACAATAAAAGATTCTATGCAATTTTGCAACATTGGTAAAGAGATGAATTTTCAGAATAAGCCTGCACATAACAGTTGCAGTGATAGTACTAGAAGTAGTAACCCTAATAATGAAATATATCCCCCAGATTTTTTTATATCAAATAATTTAAATGACACTTCTGTTTCGAGAAATCATAACAATGATGATACATATGAAATATACCAGTTAAATGTAAAAACTTGTAGCAATGACTTCTTACCAGAAAAGTCTAAAACCAGTGTAGTTGGTAATACACAACATCAGGAACAAACTTATAAAGAAAGGACAAAATATAATAAAAAAAAAAGCACTTTCTATGATAATAACACGACATCTAATAGTAATATGTTTTTCCTGAATGCATATAACAATGATCATACGGACAATTCTAATAGGCACTATGATTATGGAAACCTTACAGAGAACAAAGATAATGGTAAAGGTTTACCACAGGAAAAAAAAATACAACATCATAGCGAGTGTGACAAATCCGGAAGAGGTGTGTCAAATGAGATTCAGGAGGAATCAAGATGGGATCCGGATAACCTAGGAAAGTTTCGTTTAGGCAATAATAAGGAATCAATATGTGGAGTATCAAAGGAGGATATAGAAAACGTAGAACAAACAAACGGTCACGGGAAAATAAGTGCTACACATCCAGATGCACTAAGCGATGGTTCTTCAAAAAATCAAATACAAAACAATAATGAAGGAAATAGATTGAATATGCAGAATGGCGATATAGACAAAAGGTATGAACATTTTCACATGAATAGAGAAAGAGCATTTAGTCATACAAAGATATTTGATTATGTAGAAAATGATGAAATTAAAATGCTTAAGCCAAAAGATAAGACTAATACTTTTGTTCCAAAATATAATAATTTGTCAGCTAAAGAAATTCATTTTAATAGTCTTGCAGGCAATGATAGTATAACAATTTTGGCTGCGAACAAAATGAAATTAGATCTAACTAAATTGCCAGAAAAAACTAAAAATGTTTTACCAGATGTTTATCCATTTCATCTATCTAATGACATGAAAAATGAAAATGGGAGAAATAGAGAAAACAAACCACCATGCTTAGAAAAAATATATCCTACAAATTTTAATTATATAAATACATATAATAAAAATAATGCAGATATTACATTAGAAGAAAGAAGACATTATATGAATTCAAGTCATATATTTGATTGTTATGATAATAAAACAGAACAAAGCTATTTGGAAAAAAATAAAGATACAACAGATGATATCACACTGTATAGAAGTAAAAAAGATGAAACCAATTTAGATAATGAAAAAGAAGAAAAAAGAAAACTAAATCCTTTGTATAGTGATCTATTTGGTAGAAAAACTCCAGACATTAATCAAAATGTTCATTGTGAGAAAATCATGCCAACTACTTTAAACTGTAATTGGATGTATTGTCCTATAAATAGCAGAAAATATTCAGATCCATCAACTAAACCATCCGATTATTTAGAATCTTATGAAAAGGCAAATTTTAAGAGAAAATCACATTTTTATAATGATGTATATGACAATGAAAGAAAAAAAATTCTCCAAGAAGCAATACAGAAGGGCACCAGAGCTTCCCTTAGGGTGCATTTGCAATCAATGTTACAGGATGATATTAGCTACAATTTAGATGAATGCAATAAGGTAGAAGTAGCTGTTTTATTTCTGCATAACATTAAAGATTCTGTATCAGATGATCAAATAAAACAAGCCGTAAAGAAGAGCGGGGCATATGTAGTTTCCTACCAACCCGAATATGATTTTCTATGTAACAGACGCAAAAGTAATGCCAAGTTGTGCATTAGGTATGCCAACGGTAGAGAAGGCTTAAATTTGTTAACGAGTTTGTTTAATGAACTGGAAATCACTGTTCAGTTCATGTAACAATACGTGCTCATTTAACCTTAAATGTAAATGTATACCCCATGTATATGTGGGAATGTCCCTTTATTCAAGTTCACACATGCACTTCTATAAATGTACCAACATTCGCCTGTATATCTTTATGTACTTAATAAACATGCACCACGCCACTTCAACCTCTTGCTAAATTTTTTTTTTCTTATACTTTTATGAGCTGTTCTGGGAAAGTACCCATTAACGGCTTTTTTTTTTTTTTTTTTTTGTATTTATTTTTTTAACTACGCTTTCATGATAAATCGTGGATTAATAAGTTCATTTAGTATTAATTTTAAGTTTAAAGTTAGGCACATAATTATATATAAAATTAACATAATAATTAAGAGTAGACTGATATATAAAATTTGCAAAAGGGTGTATGAAGTGCGCAGAATGATGTGTGCAGTGTGCAGAATGATGTGCGAAATGTGCAAAATGATGTGTAAAGTGTGCAAAATGATGTGTGAAATGTGCAGAATAATTTTGTAGAATAAAGAGAAAGCTAAAATTAAAATGCACTTTATTTTTTAATTCATATTTTTAAAGTACTGAAACTGAAAAACATGCTTAAAAATGCACCAGATAAGGAAATATGACAGCAAACTACAAGTAGTAAAATATAACATATTTATGAATCTTTGAACAAAAAAAAAAAAAAAAAAAAAAAAAAAGGAGGCGGAAGAAAATAAAATAATCTCAAATATTCAAAATAAGTTCATCCTCTTGTAAAATTTCTTTTTTTCCCTTTTTTAAAGGTCTTTCCCAGTTTCCCCTTAACCTAAAAAGAAAAAAAGAAAAAAGAGCTTGTTATGTGTGGTTAAATAAAGTGCTTAAGTAAATACACCAGTATGTACATAAGTATTCGTGTAAAGGTAGCTGTGAACAATGTGATGTGTTAGATAAATGTAAGACCAGAGTTCGAATCTATGAATCTTATATTTGTTTTTTCGAAAAGGTGGAACAAAAAGAAAATATATTTTCCAACGTGATAAAATAAGAAAAAAAGCAATAAATATAGAGCCAGATTACGCACTATTCCAATTACACACAGTATGTGTGTTTTACATGTCATATGCCAGAAGTTGATAAAATGACTCATGTGAAATATAACCATAATAATGTGAACAAACTAATAAACAAAAACAATACTTTTATTTGAGTTTAATTAAAATTGCAATATATATCGAACTACATAATATAACGTTTTCATAAATGTAATGTTTCGAAACAAAATGTGAATTTATACGAACATATGTTTAAATAAATATTCGCTCTAATTACAAAGAATATTGTGTGGTGTAGTGATTTAAAAAAAAAGAAAAAAAAAAGATGCGAAAGTTTTTTTTTTTTAATATATTTCTTCTTATGCATTGGCTTTACCTTTCGCTTTTTTTTTCTTTTTTTAAACTTTTTACATGTTCGTATAATTTTTTCTTCTACATTATCTTCTTTTTTTGATGAACAGTCATCTTGATTTAAAGACATTTTTTGGAACTGTTTAAAAATTAAAAGGGAAAATAAAAATAAAACTTATGGTGATCTACTTAATGGTTCAGGTTTAAGCGCCGAATCCATTAACTTCATGACAGTTTAGGACAACTTGCGCGTTCGTATATATCTGTACGTATACGTATATGCTTATATGCATATTAGTGTTTATGTATGTAAAAGTGCATATATATAGATATAGATATAGACACGTTCTACTGCTCCTATGTTTATATCCTCATATGTTGGCTTATCAATGTGCTTATCTATGCAGGAGGCGCTGCACATGTACATAAGTGTGCAATTTTACATTTATTAGGTTTTCTTCAAACGCCTTATCAAAGAAATTAGCTTCTTTTTTAATTAAACGCCACTAATAAGAAAAACGAGGGAGGAAAATAAAAGTTTTCAAGTGGTAGCTCAAGTAGTTTTATAGGATTTTTTTTTTTATTATTATTTTTGTTTGTTTTTTTTGTTTGTTTTTTTTTTATAGCGAAAAAAGTAGGCACTTTTGTTGTAGTTGAGATGGATAAGTGAATTTTAAATCAAAAAAAATAAACGAAAAAATTTGGTTATGTTGTAATTGATAGTCATATATAATAATTGCATTTTGATTTATAATGCAGATGTCTTAATTTCCTGACATATTTTTTCTGTTTTATTGAGAGTGTATTACTTTTAAGGACGGTGTATTTTTTAATTGTGTGTTGGCAACATGATGAATATTCTTTTGGTTTTTGTTATTATTTTTACCCATTTGGTTTGTTTATACATGTAAAACTCTTTTTTTTTTTTTTTTTTTTTTTTTTTTTTTTTTTTTTAAAAAAAGCGAGAAATAATTAAAAAAAAAAAAAAAAAAAAAAAAAAAAAAAAAAAAAAAAAAAAAAATTTTTTTTTTTTTTTTTTTTTTTTTTTTTTTTTTTTTTTTTTTTTTTTTTTTTTTTAAATTTTTTTTTTTTTTTTTTTTTTTTTTTTTTTTTTTTTTATAAAAAAGAGGGAAAGAAAAAAAAAAAAAAAAAAAAAAAAAAAAAAAAAAAAAAAAAAAAAAGGAAAACAGTTAGGCTCTAAACAACT
Source organism: Plasmodium gonderi (assembly GCF_002157705.1). Taxonomy (NCBI): domain Eukaryota; phylum Apicomplexa; class Aconoidasida; order Haemosporida; family Plasmodiidae; genus Plasmodium; species Plasmodium gonderi. Next base: position 434,404 of record NW_021628935.1, read on the forward strand.
AGCCTTTTATTTTATTATAAATACAAAAATAAATATTCGTTTGAAAGATGAAATATCCTCCACTCCAGAACATGTTATATATGGCATTTATGTGTACAAATATGGGTAATATGTGATGTAGACTTATTTTTTTTTCATTTTTTTAAAACAAATATGTTTTTTGTTTTGTTTCTATTCATTGAAAGGCGTGCATATGGGTAAAAACAGTTTATTTTTTATTTTACATTTTCCAAAAAGGAATAGCCGATGCTATGTGTTGTAAATGTACATATATATATGTGTGTGAATGTATATTACTGGGGGTGGGGATGCGAACGTAAGATATATAAAACTGAAGTGTGCTTGAAAATTCGATGATTCTCTATTCAAGCCTATGTACAAATAATTCCTTGTACATAAGTATGTTTGCACTGTATAAATTTAAAAAAATGCAGCTATGTTTCTTCACTTCAAAATGATACGCAATATATTGATTGTTTGTTTGATAGGCGTGATAATTTGGAAAACTCAAGTTTTGTAAGCTCACACAAATCGGTAATATTTTAATTTAATTTGAATTGGATGAAATTGATATGTGATGAGTTGATGTAGGGTGAATTGATGCACGTTAAATTGCTTTAAATGGAATTAAGTTGAATTGTTTAAAAATAAAGTACGTTGTATTAAAATGAAATAAAGTATTTTGGATTATCGTGAAATAGAGTGAATTAACATGAAATAAAGTAAAATGAAATAACATGAAATGAAGTAAAAATGAAATAACATGAATTGAAGTAAAATGAAATAACATGAATTGAAGTAAAATGAAATAACGTGAATTGACGTAAAATGAAATTATGTGAATTGTAGTAAAATGAAATTATGTGAATTGTAGTAAAATGAAATTATGTGAATTGTAGTAAAATGAAATAACGTGAATTGTAGTAAAATGAAATAACGTGAATTGTAGTAAAATGAAATAACGTGAATTGAATTAAAGGGAAACAACGTGAATTGAATTTAATTGTATTAAGTTGAATTAATTTGAATTGAATCGAATTATCTTGAATTAAAACTGAATTGAAATTAAATGCATTTTTTTTAAGTTCAGCCTTCAAGTGTATGGTTATTTTAGCTTACGCCCTTTGCATGTTTTTAAAAATCACGATTTTTTTTTTTTTTTTAAGTTCCACCAAATTACTGAGCAACTTCAAATTTTTTAATCTTAAAGAAAAAGTAAGCATATTAAGCATATATGTAAGTATGATTATATATATATATATGTGTACATATACACAGCGATATGTTCGTAAACACACGTAAAAAAAATTCATGTGATATATATCAAAGACGCCATTTTTTTCGCAAGTATATGTTAGGGATAGTATATACTTGCGTTCATACTATGCATATGTGTACATGCATTTTGAGTGTTCCCATAGGGAATATTTAATTCACGCATGTGCTTGAGTATTCATGCATGCAAATGTGGTCTACATGCATATATTATGATTCTACATATAATGGATATGTTCTCTTCCTCATAGGGTCAAATATGTATGCTATTTTATTTTACTTTATTTTATTTTTTCTTTTTATTATCAGGTGTGCACATATTTACATAAGCACGTATACAAAAATATAGCCACAATTATACAAAGCTTACCATTTCCTTTTTCTTTAAAACATCCTGATTTAAAAGCTTTATGTCTTGTTTCAACATCTCTACAGTTGATAAACTTCTTTTATTTTTCAATTTATAAGCGTCATTTATTTGATTCATTTTTAATAGCATCTTTTTGTAAGACACCTCTTTCGCTTTTTTTTCCTGTAACGCGTTTCTATTTGGAAAAAAAAAAAAAAAAAAAAAAAAACGGTAAACAGAAAACACGTGGGAGAAAAAAATGTAAGAAGCGAGGTTTCAGCATTTAACTTTTGTTAACGTGATGCATTATTAATTCGTGCCCTTCTTGTACAAGAAGGAGAAGATGAATTAAAATAAGGGAAAGAGTGTAGATAAATAAATGAATGTTCTTTTTTGAATGGTTGAATGTGGATAAATGCTTATAAGCCAAATATCACGTTTATATATATGCTAGCCAGAGGGAAACACGGGAAAATCATATATGATAAAAGCAATTAATGGGTGAAAACGAGAAGATATATATTTACTTAAGTTCCTTTATGTAGCATTCTTTATCGTTAATAAGGTTTTGATATTTACTCGATTCCTTCAGGTACAAATTTTCTTTGAACTTGTAGTTGTTTCGCATTTCGTTAAAACTGAGAGGGCAAATTGGTAAGCATTTCTTTTATATTTTTCATATTGCATGTGTTCAGCAGTCGAAATATAGGAATTTTTTTTTTTTTTTTTTTCTCCTTTTAAATCAAGCATTCCATTAGGCATAACATTATGTGCTACATAGGTTAATTTAAAAAAAAAACAAAGACTCAGGTAGGGCACATAATTTCCTTCCCCATTTTTATCTCTATCATGAGTACACGTGTAAATAAGCATGTGTAGGAAAATCCCTGTTGTACGTTTGGCATATTATAGCTTGGCATGGGTTAACAGGTTCATGCAAAATCTTCCCATTTAACTCAAGGAATTTTTACTATATAGCATGTATAACGGAAGGAGAAAAAAAAAGGAAAAAAGTACACGCATATGTACGTGTAATACATATGTGTATGTACAATATACTTACAAGTTATGCAACAGGCCTCCTATAAATTCATTTTTTTTAAGGATACTTTTGTTATATTCCTCCTTTATTTTGCTTATTTCCCTGTATAACATTATCATCTCTCTGCTAATAACATTTTTCATCGTTTTTTGTGTATTTAATTCACTCACGTCTGAGTTATTCTGTAAAAAAAAAAGATGAACACCAATGTGTTTTGGAGTACATTCGAAGGTCAAAACATGGTGTCATTAAATATATATATATATATATATATATATATATATATATATATGTACATGTACAAACACCTAGTTATTCATTTATAAACATAGGGAGATCCACTGGGAAGCACATTTATTATTCCAAATATAGAACGGAATAATCAGTGCTCCTATTTTCCCATTATTCCCCCATGGAATATATCTGCGTTCAAATTAAGCACTGTCTTTTTTTTTCTTTTTCTAGTTGCCTATTTATTTGATTCTACTTTTATAACTATTTATGTGCTCCCTATATTTAATACTTTATATTTGTTAATATTTTTGAGTTCATATAAGATTTTCTATTCATTCGTAAATTTACACTTTAAGTATTAAGTTATAATGTTATTCTCTGTTTTTCGTTACACGTTTTTTTAATTTTTTTTTTTTTTTTTACTTTCCCTATTTTTATGTATTTCCAATGCATAATACCTTATTGTGCTCAGACGAGACGCCTGAAAACAAGATCGACTCCTTTATGCTGCCATTTCTTGGCAGAGAACCCATAGCATCATTTCCAGAGCCGTGCGACAAGGAAGAATTATCGTTTTTCTCACTTAATCCAGCAACATGGGTATTATCATTATTAGAAACAAAATCTTCATTTTTTGAATTATATTGTGAATTACTCATTTCGTATATAACACCTCCGTTCCATTTTTCTTCATTTTCTTGCTTTTCCAATTCCAGCATTATTGAAGCATATTCTGAATCTCTACTTTTTAAAAAGCGTTTACATTTTTCTATTTCATTCGAATCGTTATTTAGATTGCTTTTAATTTCTTCTAGGTTCTTACTAGTGCAGTCTTTTTGCGAATTATGATCATATGATGAAGGAAAAGTTCCTAGTTTAACGAGGTTACTGTTCTTATTATCTTTATCATGTGAAGAATTATTACTTTCCAAATTTTTGCTATTCTCAATTTTTGTTAATTCGTTTAATTCATCTTCTTCGCAATACGCTTGATTGTTTATTCTGTTATAATTTTCAAGTTGGGTCATTTTCTCATAAATAATTTTCGGATTTTTTATTTCATCAGAATTAGTACCACAATGCAATGAATTGCACTGTTGCTGTATATTTATGTCTGATATGTTTATCTGTTCTGAATTACAGGAGAGGGTTTCTTTTTTCGAATGTATGATTGATAGTCCTGTCTGTTCTGTGTTGTCCTCGTTTTTCTTCTGCAGGTTTCGCAAGTATGTTTCTTTCATTTTTAATTCTTCCTCTTTTTTGCAAATTTCGTCTTCCCGTATTTTCAATGCTTCCATTCGATTGGAAATATCATCTTTTAATACATTTAATTCATTAATCTGTTGGGAAATTTGCTCTCGTTCTTTATTTAATTTTTCTTCTATATTTAAAAGGTATTGTTCTCGTTCTATAATTTCATTATTCTTCATTAAATAGTCTTTATCGTTTAATATAAGATGATCATCATTTGTGCTTATAGTAGCAGTGCCATAGTGGGGGGCATTTGGGGAAGTATTAATTGTCGAAAATACATTTTCTTCCCTTTTTGAAATATCTTTCAAAGAAAATTTCGTACTTCCTAAATAAGACAAAACACTGTTTCTTTTTTTTTCCATTTCGATACTAGTGTTATTACGACTTTTTTCCTTTTCAATATTTTCTATTGATGATCTATCTAGCGTGGAAATACTACGTTTATTCATGCCATATTCCCTATCTTGTATATGGTTATAATTATTATTTTGTATAGATGGCACCTGACTATCTTCATGTTCCCTTCTTGTGGGATCATCTCTGATTCCATCCTTCTGATCTGTCTTAATGGCGTCCTTCTGATCCTTGTCTATATCACTTTTTACCTCATTAGACTTCAATTCTATATTATCCATATGCAACTGAAAACCTTTTTCCCCTAATGTTATGCATTCTTGTGTCATTTGATTTAATTTGTCTTCCATTATAGTGCACTTCCTTTGCATCGTTCTTTGTTTCTCGTTCAGTAATATGTCTTCCACGTTCACCAGTTTCTGCTTTTCATGCAACAATTTGTCTGCTTCTTCCACCCGTCTCTCTCTTTCCTCCAACAATTTGTCTGCTTCTTCCATCCGTTTCTGCCTTTCCTCCAACAATTTGTCTGCTTCTTCCATCCGTTTCTGCCTTTCCTCCAACAATTTGTCTGCTTCTTCCATCCGTTTCTGCCTTTCCTCCAACAATTTGTCTGCTTCTTCCATCCGTTTCTGCCTTTCCTCCAACAATTTGTCTGCTTCTTCCATCCGTTTCTGCCTTTCCTCCAACAATTTGTCTGCTTCTTCCATCCGTTTCTGCCTTTCCTCCAACAATTTGTCTGCTTCTTCCATCTGTTTCTGCTTTTCCTCCAACAATTTGTCTGCTTCTTCCATCCGTTTCTGCTTTTCCTCCAACAGTTTGTCTGCTTCTTCCATCCGTTTCTGCCTTTCCTCCAACAATTTGTTTGCTTCTTCTAAATCCGTTTTCTTCTCTTTAATCAAATCATTTTGTCTATCGACTTCTCTTCTATTATCATCGAGCGTAGAATTTTCGTCCTCAAGTTGTTTCTTCTTCTGTTCTATTAATTCATTTTCAACTTCTACTTGATTTTTTTTTTTTTTTAGCATCTCGTTTTCAAGTTCAATCTCTTTTTTTTTGATTTCTAGTGTGTCCATGTTTATTTCTATTTCTTTTTTCTTCACTTCGATGTCTTTTAGGTCTTTCTCTATTTCCTTTTTCTTCACTTCGATGTCTTTTAGGTCTTTTTCTATTTCCTTTTTCTTCACGTCGGCGTCGTGCATGTCTTTCTCTATTTCCTTTTTGTTTTGTTCGTTTATTTCTTTTATTTTGATCAGCTTTAAATTTTCATCCACAATTCTTTTAGACGAGTCCTCGAGTATTTTATCTTCTAATTTTATAATTGACTGACTCTGATAAAATTTTTTAAAAAAATTTTCTTCATCCTTTACACTATTCTTAGATGTATTCATTTCCTTAAGAATATCTTCTTCTCTTTTCTTTTTCAACAATTCATATTTTTGTTTTAGTTCATCATACTCTAATTCTAATTTCATATTTTTTTCTTTTTCATTTTTTACAATATTCTTTAAATATTCCACAATATCATCCTGTTCTTTGTTATTTTGCAGAATGCTTGACTTCTTTAGTTTAAGTACGAGATCGTTTCCCACTCCTTCTATTTTTATGAATTCGTTTCTTTCATTTTCGTTATGTTGCAAGTTATTTAGGTGTAACCAGTTTTTTCTATTCGATCCCGTGTTATACACCATATTGCTGCTACTGCGATTGAATCCACAACCACTGAAAGTATCACAATTGTTGCCTACCATGTCGAAACGTTCCCCATTATTGTAAGAACACAAGGAAGTGTAGAGATTTTTTTCCTCTTTATTTACGGATTCATGATTGCTCATGATGCGCTTGTGCATGTCCTGCGAATTCATTTCGTTAGTTCTAGTCGAATTGTATGCACTCTTAATCTCACCTGGGGGCAAATATCTGTTGATAAAATTGTAAAACTCGTTTTTAATATTTTCTAAACATCTCTTCCTAACATCTGTTTCAATGCTGAAAAAAAATTTTTTGGTATAATCATCTACCATAATGAATTCATTCAACAAATTAAACAAGTCATAAAAAACTATTTTGTAGAAATTGTCTTTTTTTATTTCATTCCGTTTTAGATTTTCTATTATGTTACGGTATGATGAATCTACTATACTTGTTATGTAATCATTTTTATTCTTTAATATTTCTTTAATATTTTGTAAGTTTAGATGCACCTTAAATACAATATCCTTAATAGTAAGAAAAAAATTAGTTTTCATTTCGTCATTCCTTGTGCTTAAAAATTGGTATGTTAACATTTTACTACTTCTATCCATTCCTTTATTAAAAGATTCTGTGTCATCAAAATTTTTTTTATTTTCACTATATTTTCTTTCATACATTATGGGATAATATTCCTTTTTTACACTTCTCTCATAGATCTTCTCCTTTTTGTTTTTTCTTTCAGTCGGTTCCCTACTCTCCTTTCTGTTTCTGTCTCTCACGAATTTAGGGGTAGAAAGTTTTCTTCTTACTTTTCTGATATATTTTTTCGTATTTTCATTGCAATAGCTATCACTTAGCGTTGTGAAGTTACTCTTTACACATTTTGTTCTTTTCTCTTTGGCATTTTTCATTCCTTTTTTTCGCTCTCTTCTATCTATGCAATTTTTTTTTGTGTGTATTAGATGGTTGCGATTATCTGACTTGTTTCTCACTCGATCATTATACTTATTACCTCGTTTTCTTTTGTAATGGTCCTCGTCATCAATTTCGTTTTCCTCTTCCACTTCGCTTTCCTCTTCCATTTCGTCTTCACCTACCATTTCGCTTTCCTCTTCCATTTCGCTTTCCTCTTCCATTTCGCTTTCCTCTTCCATTTCGCTTTCCTCTTCCATTTCGCTTTCCTCTTCCATTTCGCTTTCCTCTTCCATTTCGCTTTCCTCTTCCATTTCGCTTTCCTCTTCCATTTCGTCTTCACCTTCCATTTCGCTTTCCTCTTCCACTTCGCTTTCATCACCAAGTTCATTTTCGCTATGGTGTTCACTTGCGATTTCATCGGTTGCTCTGTCACACCTGCCGCCCTTCTTTCTATTTCCTCTTACGATTATTCTCTTTGAATTCCCATGGTCATAAATAATTTTTATGTTTTTATTTTTGTAATTTGTCTGAACTTCATTAATGTTTATATCAACCTTTTTATTTTTCTCTTTATTGCTCGCACGATCCGAGTAGTAATTATCACAACTTAAGCTTCTCCTATTTTTGCTTTTTTTATTTTTCCAATCATTTTTTTTTTCTTTTTTCGAATTTTTTCTTTTCTTATTATTTTCATCTTCCGATTCTCCTGAGCTCTGATTTACCGTTAATTTGTACAACTTATCAGCAAGTTTTATATTATTTATGATGTCTTTTTCATAATTAGGTGTGAGCACAGATAAGCTTCGTCTTTTGTTGCTTCTTTTTTTTGTATGTTTATATTTCTCTCTATTTGTATTATTCTTATTACTATTTTCTTCTTCTGAGTCTAACTTAACAATGTAACGTAATCCTTTGTTTCCTTTTTTGTCCGATTCATTTCGTTCTTTTTTGTTTACCTTTTTACTATCCTTTTTGTTTTCCTTTTTTTTGTATCATTTGGAATTCTCCTTTGTGCACCTTCCCTGATTTTGTACAAAAATGAAGAAAAAAAAAAAAAAAAAAAAAATTTCATCTCATTCTGGACAAATATTTTTGATAAAACTCGTAAAAATGGGGATAAAAACATGGATTATAATTTTTCCACCTCCACTTTGCGCTAAGATGAAAGGAAACGTATTAGTTAGCTCAGTGATCTCGACATGGATGTCACTACCACAGCCACTACTACAACCGGGAGTTCCACTATTTCCCCCCGTGCAAAAGTGCAGAAACAGCTAATAGATCATAAGAACATGGCAGATGTGAGATTTCTAAGACATCACGCTTCCTCACTGTTTATTACTTGAGTTTTTTCAACATCCCTTTTCATCCCTGTCTTTGTTTGACTTCCAGTACAACACGGAAAAAAAGGTGACAAAAGTAAGGTAGACAAGGGGAACGGAGCAAGGGGACATATATGAAAAAAAATATCAAGTGGCCAAAAAAATTAAATACAATATCCGTTATGCCATTTTGTTGCTACAGATGTACATTTTTCATTATTACAAAGTTCTTATTAAAATATGGAGTTACACACAAAAAGATGTGATTATATTGAGTATAAGCACTGATATGATTTATAACAATGTCTTCTTTTTTTAAATTAAAAAGGAAAATGTTTTCTTAAGGAATGCATTCATGTATGTGAGGAAAGCAGTGAAAAAAAAAAAAAAAAAAAAAAAAAAAATCCCAAAAATTGTCCTCAAAACTTCTACCAAAAAAAGGCTTTCAACTTTAAACATAAATTCAGGGAAAAAATACAAATTGGAAATCAAATGATCTTTATAACTTCTTGAAACAATAATGCGAAAAAACACACTGATAAATACGGGATATGTAGTATTATTATGGTACACACCATTGTATATGGAATTTTAAAATTTTTTTTGCGTTTAAGCAGTTTTAAGAAAATGCACATGTATATGTGCTTTTTTTTATTTTACTTATTATGTTCATATATTTTCTTGTGTTTCTCCAAGTATGCTACAGTGCTCATATGCTTCATTCTACCGAAATGAAAAAGAAAAAAAAAAAAAAAAAAAAAAAGATTTCCAAAGGTTCAGAAAAAGAAAGTAAATATGATCAAAGCAGTGATTCTTTCACCATGTCCATCTAATGTTCCTGTTTTACGAGCTACTTTCTTAGATCCTAAAAAAAATTAGCTAATATCCAACAGACTTTTCGATGAACGGGCAGATTTATCGCACATAATCGTGCACACATACCTAGACAATGTCCTCATTGAAGCAAATGAATTTTCCTGAGATGTGTCAATCTCATTTTCACTGTAAAGAAAAATCATCATCATGTGGATGTGTATGTGTGGATAGTGATTATGAGTTATTGGATGGGGTACAAAATAGGTAGCTTTTATTTTTATTACTCGAATAGCATGTAAGGGATTGGTTCCAACTTGACATTTTTGTCTTCCACATATTTCAGATGTTTCTTTACGTCAACTTCATAATTTGTGATGTGAAATGCCAAAATGTGTCTGCAGTTGGTAGGAAATATAAATTTTTGCATGAGCACAAACATTTTCATAGTGACGTTTGGATGTACGAATTTTCTGTTCACGTATAGATTCGCATCTTTTGCATCACATGTGCATTTTGTGGTGCACGGTGAGTGTTAGTGTATGGCTTAATATAATATACACCTCTTTATTTCTCCTCAAAGAAGGCTCAAAAATATATGTACCTTAAATATTCTATAGGTATGTATTCCTTGTTAATGTTGAAATTTATTGCATCGAATATCTTTTTGCCTATTCTGTAAGGTGTATCGGGGAGGTGAGAAGTAAATAGGGATGAATTAATTAGGAAAAAAAAAAAAAAAAGAATAAAATAAAGTAAAATGAAATAAAATAGAATAAAATAAAGTAAAATAAAATGAAATAAAATAGAATAAAATAAAGTAAAATGAAATAGAATAAAATAAAGTAAACGGATTAGGATGTAATGAAACATATTAATGAAGAAGACAAAGAAGAGAAAGTAAAAAAATGAAATAACTGACTCCTTGTCCATTCCAAAATGTAACACAATGTTGATAAAAATTTCTTTGTTAAAACTTTCAGACTTTAGGTACTCATTTAAAGATTTTTTTAAACTATTAAAACTGTCGTATTTTTTTTTCATTCTTTCAATGAGCGTCTGGAAGTACGAAATAATAGAAGTTATTTGAAAAATTTGGAAAATGGGTATATTACTGAAGAAAAAAACTTTTGTGTTTTTTTCGTAAAGGATATCTATTAATAAAATATATCTTCGCATTTCATTTCCTTTGCTTTCTTCATTCATTTTTTCAATATTATAAATAAATAACGTGTGGTTTTTTTTTGATATTGCATTAAATTCTTCTATACTAATATTCTGACCGCATAATTCTTGAAAAGAAAATATAGCATAATTATTCAAGCTATACGGTACAATGCATTTTTTAAAATCAGACACGGAAAGTTTTTCATTAAATTTTTCTATTTCCCTAACATGGTTCATATCTTTATTGTTCATTTTACAATACATATCAGTACATATATTTTTAATATCTTCAAATTTTTTTGTTGGGATGTTGTAAATCTGATTGTCCGTATCATTATTTCTTAGTCTAAAATCGTGATATTTGTTAATTTCGAATATATAATTAAATTTAAACAATAATTTTATAAAGGGTATAAATCTTTCCCTATTTAATCCATTATGATAGAGGTGTATGGGATTCCTATTAGAAGAACATAATAATACAGTTCCTCGATAAAATAAGTGATTAAATAATGACTTTATAACCATAGCATCTGATATATGTACTACTTGAAATTCATCAATAAAAATTAATTTATATTTCTTACTCATTTTTATCGATAAACTTTTTATAGCATCTTCTGAATTATTTAATTTTTCTTCATGAAAACATTTATGTATTTCTTGCATAAAATTGTGGTAATGCATTTTTAGTTTTCCTAATTTTATTCTATCAAATAACAAATTTAAAAAATAAGTCTTACCTCTTCCTACACTTCCATAAACATATAAACCTCTGATATATTTTATATTTTCTTCTTCAATTAACATGTTGTTATTACTGAGATAATATTCCTCATTTTGTATACTACTATATTTCAGTCGATTTTCTACCTCAGCATTATTTCTGTTTCCTTCATATATAAAAAAGTTATCACTATTCTCAAAATTCTCAAGCTCCCTTTCATCTGCAAACTCTTCTACATTTTCTTCTTCATCTATAACTTGGTTATTTCCTTCTTTATCCTTTTCTTGAATTATGTTCTTCATTCCGAAAAATGAGCTAAAGAACTTTTTCTTCGGAGTTTCCTTTTTAGCTAGATTTTTTTCAACATTGTTATAGTAACTGTTCAGATTATTTTCAAAGGACTGCATATTTTTAGGGTTAAAAAGTGGACAAAATTATTTAGGATATAAATTTTGGATAGTGCAAAGGTCTTGTGTTTGTCTATGGTATGCACCATGTGCATACCAAGTGTGTACATATTATTATATCCATAGTGTAAGAAAGTTAAAAATAGCTATGTAAGGAAAAAGTGCGAATAGAAGACTTTTACTTTTTGCATAAAAATGAAGAATACACACCTGCTTTAAACACGTGATGAATGAGGCAGGATGATGAACTTACAAAATGTATTGGATATCAAAATTCACATGGGTTTCCTACATATTTGTATTTTCATATCACTCCTAAAAACGTACCTGGAGAATTAAAACTAATTTGTACTGAAAGGGATCCCTTTCTATTTTGTTTGTTTTTACCAAATTATGATATAATTCAATGAAATTTGTATTGCTACTAATATGTGAACTATTTATTTTGGGTTTCTTTTCTTCATTATTAAATAATGAGAATTGTGCCTCTTGTTGGAATTTCAAAAACAGTTGTCTGTGATGGCTTAATGTAGCCCTAAAGGGTCCTAGGCTTTTTATGCCTCCCCTTGAGTTAACTAATGAATTCATCATTGACCATGTATATTTCCAGTATGTTATAGTGGTATTTTATGTGCTAAAGGTTCTACTTATCAAATGATACCTGAAATAGGTGTCATATAAGCAATATAAAAACATATCCATTCGTAGTGTTCGTATGTATGTGAATGTATATGTACCGTGCGGTTGAATAAATACATGTAAAGTGTGTTAAATGTGCTCGGATTCTGGCAAAAGGGAAAAAAAAAAAAAAAAACACTTAAATGGGCACATTCGTCCTTCAAAGAAATATCTCCCTAGTTGCTATGAGGTGAATATTCTTGTTTCCCTATTCTGAATGAAAAGCATATTCCCAAATTGTAGAATTAAATAAATATATTTCCCCTGGGAGAACAAAAGGAAACTTGGAAAAAATCGAAATGAAATACTCTTGGAAAATTATAAAAAAAGCACCCATATAGTGAAAAGAAAAAAAAAAAAAAAAATAGAAAAAAGGAAAAAGGAAAAAGGAAAAAGGAAAAAGGAAAAAAGGAAAAAACGAAAAAAAAGAGGAAACAAAATGGGCATATAATTTTGGAATGCAAATTATGGTAACCCCCTCAATCGCAAAATACGCTTTTTAGTTACAATGACGAGATGAAAGAATACTTGTAAGTATAATTCAGAATCATACCAAATTACATTTTTGTAAAAAATTGTCGCAAAAAGCTCAACTATCACGATATAAAGTATGGAGGTCAGAGACGTTGTTGTTCATCATCATCAATCGTAATGCAAATGGGAAATCGCAGTACAATTAGCATAGAATAATAGGAACTCTATAGGGATAATTATAAAACTGAACAGGGATCAAAACAAAAAATAATGAACGTGTCAAATATTCATTTTTCTACATACGAATACATCTTATTCTGCTTTATTAACCAGCAAAAGTTTTACCTTTGCAAAAAATTAGGACAAAATTGAGTAACATTTCTTTGCATGTTCTCTTCAGCTGATATATATTTTTTATAATTCTTTCTTTCACCATTTTAACGTTTATTTCATTTTTCACAATATCATATGAATTCCTATGCTGCCATGAGAAGTACGCCGATTAATGGGATTACACAAATGAGCATGAACTTTGCTGTTAGTTACATACGCATGAAAAAAAAAAAAAAAAAAGCAAAAATTAAAATGAACGTTTGAATGAACATCTAAATGAACATCTAAATGAACATCTAAATGAACGTCTAAATGAACGTCTAAATGAACGTCTAAATGAACGTCTAAATGAACGTCTAAATGAACGTCTAAATGAACGTCTAAATGAACGTCTAAATGAACGTCTAAATGAACGTCTAAATGAACGTCTAAATGGAAGTGAAAATTCTTTTTCGTCTTTCAATTTATATCCCTAATGAATGACGACATTTTCCGACGGGAAAGGTGTTTCATACATGTGGAAATTATAAAAACACATGCATGGAATTTGTATATGGGGGAAAAAATTTAGGAGAAGGAACAACTGACAAGGTTATGTAAGACAGGAGATATGTCTTTCCTTATAGCGTGAAGTTGACAGATTCGTAATACCTGTAGCATATTACACTTTGTAATTTTTTAATATTTTCTATATTTGAGGCAAAGCTCCCTATCACATCCGTATGGGCAGGTTCAGAAAATATGGTATTTGCATTTTGATTTTTATTTCTCCTACTCTTGCTAGAAACGGGATTATTTTTCAAATAATTCAATGGGTCTACAACATTTTCTGCATAGTAATACTTAGGATCAAGCACATGCATTGGTATTTCCAACATATTATTAATGCTATTAATATATTCAGATTCTTTTATATAGACAGTACATCCTTTATTTTCTTTTAAATTTCTGTTAAAGCAGTTCACTCCTCTGCTTTGGCATGTATGAAACCAGACTTTTTCTTCCTGATTTTCTGAACTTAAAACAATACATAAACTATTTTTTCCATCTCTTCCTACTCTTCCAATTTTGTGAAAAAAAGCATTAATATTCTCAGACAAAGTAAGAATAATTAGATATCTTAAATTTTGAATGTCAATACCTCTAGCTGCAACATCGGTACAAATTAAGAAACGCACTTCTCCTTTTTTAAAAGCATCCAAGTTATTTTTTCTTTCTACATTAGACATTTTCCCTTTCAAAATAACGCAAGAATATTTGTTTTCCTTCATCGTTTCGACAGTACCTTTATATGCTTTCCCATCACCAACATGATTTAAAAAGTTGTATAAATTATCACAGTCTAAATTTGTTCTACAGAAAATTATACCATTTTGCATATTAAAAACGTTAATTATATGAATTAATTTTTTTAATTTATTAATTTTAATATCAAGCGAAATTTTTTCTTTTTCATTTTTTGATGTACTTAATAAATGCACTTTATCAGTATATTCATATAACGTTTCGCAATTCATAGAGTGTAATTTCTCATTAAAAATTATATCATCATAAATTTTTTCTTTACTATTTTCTTTTTTATAACATATGTTTGTGTTTTTATTGTTTACATAATATATGCACACATATATATGTGAGGGAATGCTATTTTTTCCATACTTTAGATCAACGAAAATTGGTTTGTTTGTAATTTTGCTTATACAATCTTTTACATTTTTATCTTGTAATGTGGCTGAAAAGAAACATGTCTGCACATGATGACTGTGTTTTATACATGTATCTTTTATTTCAAGAACAGACCTTTCATCATTATTTATAAGTTCATCTGCTTCATCCAAAATTAGCATCCTTATATCACTCATATTTATTGTGTTCTTTTTTATGCATTCCATAAGTTTAAAACAAGTACACACAAGGATATTATTGTAACGATGATCATTCCGTTTTTCTCTACTTAACTGTTCACCCCCTACTAATAATCCAATATTTATAGAAGCGTTACTAAAAGATTCTGCATACGTCAGGTAATTGTTATAAGTTTGCATAGCTAAATCTCTCGTAGGACATAAGACTATGCAATACAATTTCTTTTTATTCATTTCTTCCGTCTTCGGGGTACTAGTCGGAATGCTTAATATATGTTTATTTTCATGTATCATTGATTTTGTTTCACATCCTGTTCCACTAGAGTAGTATACTTTCCTTTCGCATGTGTCATTTTCTTCTCTTGAATTCACAATTTCATTCAAATCTTTGTATGAAGAATCTGCATATTTCAAATTTGCAAAATGTAATTTGATGTGAAAATATTTACCACATATGTATGGGAAAAAAGGCAAATCATTATATTTATAAAATATTTTAAAAGCATTTCCTAAGAATTTCCCGTTTTTTTTAAAAGCAATTATATTTGAATTTTTATTTATCAAGCAAGTTATTATATCATTGGTTGAAAAAAAATCGCCATAATTTTCTTGTCTACCATTGTTATACTTACATCCATTACTACAGTATGTATAATTATATTTTAATGTTTCTTGTACTGATGGGCAAAATCCAACGTTAAGAAAACATCTTCCTAATATTTCAACTTCAAAGGCATACATCCCTTTGATAATTTCACATTCTACTTTTACTTCTTCAAAAGAGTTAGAATAATCACTATTACATATACATTCATTAAGAGCATTATTTAGTGTCACTCTCGAATTGCTTCTATTTATTATATTCATAACTAGACCCTTTTTATTTCCTACTCCAATCGTACTTTCATCATTATCTTTATTTCCCCTTACATTGTTGGCTGAAACCGAATTTTCATTATTACATTCGAATGTTCCTATATTCCTGAATAATTCATGTACTATTTGCAAGGATGAGATAATAAAACTTAATGTTTTACCTGTTCCCGTTTCGGCAGATGCACATACATCCCCACCACCTAAAATTAGTGGGATTGATTCTTGTTGAATAGCAGTTGGTAAATCTATGCCATTTTTTTCTAGCAGTTCGCACAAGTTGCTATGCAAACCTAATTCTTCAAAGGCTGACATGGTTCACAGTGATGTCAAATAGGGCTATTTTCCCAAACCGTCGTACAGCATATATGAACAATATGCAAAATATATACCTATAAATCTTATACACATGCATAAGTTTAATGTGTGCTGAAGAAGAGAAGGAAAAATGAGGTGAAAACAAAATGTATCCATGGGGGATAAGCCAATTATTATGGTAAATAATTTTGAGCATGTAAATATATATCTCTTTTTTTTTTTTTTTTTTTCTAGGGGCACATAAGTAACACATTACAGTACAACTATAGCATATGTGTTATGCATAAAAATAAGAAATAGGCGTACCCCCTCGTTCCACAAGTAAAAAGGTAGAAAAAAATATATACCTATGTAGATGCAGGAATTATATTTTATTTTTTTGGCACAAAACCGTTTTCTTGTTAACATGGCATATTTTACAAAAATGGGAATTTTTTTTTTTTTCTTTAACCAAAATGGATATATTATAAAAAAAACTAATTCCCTTAAAGTGAGAAGTGTTAAATTTAGGCAAGTCTCTGATGTTATTTTATTTTACTGTTTCTTTTTCTCTTCTTTATTTCCTTCATTTTAATCTCAATCATTTCGACATAGCTTTACAGAGGGAATTTTTTACAAGTTCGGAAAAAAACTAATCCATGATTTGTTCCGAATATCGATTTATGTGCAAGTATTAGGGTGTTCATATTTTGCTATTATTCGTTTTTTTATTTAGTTCGATGGAACGTTTCCATGTGGATGCCGTTTCTTCTAAGGGATTGATTGATAAGCATACGAGGAGAGAGGAAATGTGTACATACGCATGTATAAATGTAATATGTAAACATTTTTCACCTTACTCTAAAGTTAAGAAAAATCCCCATAAAATGATGTCAACATTTGTTGCAACAATTTCTATTCTGAGAAAACGAAATTTGTTTTTTTTAAGAAATATGTCAAATGAGTGTAAGGGTGGATAACAGTACTACCCTTAACCAAAAAAATAAAAGCTACACACACGTAGATGCATACATGAATACATGCGTTATATGCAGATTAGCCATAAGGAAACACTCACATTTTTCTCACTTGTTCCGTGCCTATTTAAAACAGTTTACATCTCATCACAGTGAGCAGTGCTTAGCACTTAGTTACACTTCATGTTAATTTTTAAAGTGATTAAGTTCACATAAAATGGGGGGGGAAAATAAAAATTTTTAATAAGTAGCGTTTTCTTTTCATTTTTGATCTAATGCCTTAATATTATCTCGTCTTAACCACTTTGTTATACCACGGTGCAAATGAAGAAGTATTCACAAATGTGGGCAAAAAAATATCTGTCTTCTCTGAATTTTTTTTTTTTCCTTTTTTTTTTTTTACATATATGTAGGACAGTTCTTAACATGTTCACGTGTGTACTTTTTTGTTATACTATTTAATGACGCTAAAAAAAAAAAAAATAAATAATATGCCCTTAACATAAAGTGAAACATTTTTTTTCTTCATTTTTTATATATAGAGCCCCTAAAAAGGGAATTCCACATTTTTCTTAATGACCAAATTTATCGATTCTGAATATATTCATACTACTTTTTATTTTTTATTTTATTTTATCTATTTTTTTTTTGCAAGCCCATAATTTTTTTTTTCCTATTCTGTTCTGTTTTTTTCTTATTTTTTATGATCAACAATGCTGCGGAAGTTTTACTGAGTATTTTCTTTCATTATTAAAAGAGTTTTGCAAAATATAGCAGCTCTCACTATTCACCTTTAAAAACTGAAAAAAAAAAATAAATAAAAAGGCATATTTTACGATATGAAGATATTACTCATTCACGTATTTTGAAAGAGTCGAGAAATTAGAGCGCACTTGACGTTTGAAATAATGGTTAATCTTCTTTTTTTTTTTAAGCATGCATAAAAAACAACATTAATTGTTGTGAATAAAAAAAAAAGGGAAAATTTTTTCATCAGGATGTCTACCTTTTTGAACAATTTTTTAGACATATTTGAGTTTTTTTCAATTGTCAGCCTTTTTTTTTTTTTTTCTTTTGGAAAGCAAAAAATAAGCTTCCATTTTGTAATCTTATAAACATGTAAAAAAATAAAAAAAAAAATGCTCCAGCAACATTATTTGTTAAATGTAGCATTATATATGTGTGCCGAAAGACACATAATTTAAGAAAAGTTTTGATAATTCACTTTTCGACTTTTTTATTTTTCTTTAAAGATCAGCAGACAAAAATTATCTAAACAGTTGTAAAAAGTCCCTGCGAAAGGGAAAATCAAAAAAAAAAAAAAAAAAAAAATTACAATATACATATGTATACTCATGCATTTACGTATATTTTTACTGAATTCCCCATAGGCAGTATTAGTTTCCAAAACTAAGTGATAAAAAAAAAAAAAAAAATGAAGCATAGGAGCTTTAACGAAACTTATTCAGAGTGCAGCATAAACGAACAAGAGGTGTGTTCAAGTAATGAGTCGACTGAGACAACTATAGCAAAAAGTAGGAACACATTAAGGCAAAGTAAATGGAAAAGCAGAGACCTCCACAAAATACATAAGGATGTACATAAAAAGTGCAAAGGGAAAAAAATTAATGAAGAATTATCCGTCCTAGATGATTTTAAAATAATAATTTTTGGATGTATGGGCATGAGAACATACAAAATATTTTGTTATTCGTAAATGGGAATAGACCATCGGATCTCTACCATAGACACATGTAAAGTGTGCATGAGTATATAATATATATGCACATATAAATGATGTACTTTATTACACGTTTCATTTTTTTTTTAACCAAAATGCTACATATCAAACAGCTTTTCATACCTGTCTCGTGAAATGTTCACAACTACATACATGTACAGAAATGTAAATGTGCATATACATGTACATATCGATTTTATGGATAGTTGCGTAATTTGAATTGCTTGATAATCCATTTTTTAATTTGGAAAATGATTAAAACTGCTTCATTTTAAGCGAAGTTTACAAAAAAAAAAAAAATGAAATATATCTGAAATGATAAAGGGTCGATACAAAAGATTAGGATATATCGATGCACGCATAAAGCTAACGTGGTGCAGTAGTGCAGTACTGGCACAGTAAATATTTAAATTTTTTTTTTTTCATTTCTAGTTTATCCCCAGTTAAATTTATTGACATTGTCATGAATATCGTCGAACAAATGATTCGGATTTTCATACTTTCCATTTTTTACCAAATAAATGGAGTTTTTATCTATCTCTTGATCATTTATAAAGGTATCCGTCACATCTATAGTTTTCACTTTGTTGGGATTTAAATTCAGGTCATTATGGTCCTTTGTAGGTGTCCCGCTTTGTGTCTCAACCAAACAGTCTTTATTATTACTGTCATCCTTTTTTACTTCATTTTCTCCTTTTCCAATTGGGCTTACATTTTCACGTTTCAACAAATTTGGATGCTTCAATCCATTTAAATTTTCTAATACGAAATTATTATTCAATGAATGGTCATACTTCACTTTGCTTAATTTTCTGTCTATGTTTTTGATATTTTTATTTATATTTTTAGCATTATAATTAATAAAATTAGTATTTATTAAATCGTTATTTTTTAAAACGCATTGTTCATATGTTCTCTCTTCTTCATTAACATATTTACTTATTTCGTCTTGACAGATTATATAATCCCAATCAAATATCTTTTTTTCTAACATGTTTATATCTTCACTTTTTTTCAGTTTTTGTTTTTTGTCTTTATTGTTCTGTAGTACAATCCAACAGTGCAGCATCATCCGTTCTACGTCTATTTTTGTTATTGGTTTCTCTGGTGTATTCCTACTGCCTCGATGCTCTAGGCCATTACATTTGTCTTCACTGCCTTTACTGTCTCGACTTCCGTTTACCCCCTCGTATTGTGAGTTACTCTGAAGAGTATCCCTCCAAAAATGTTCAACGGATCGTTCCTCGATGAAGTCATTTTCCTGAGCACTTGGGCTACTTGAGCAGAGAGAGCAACCAATTTTATATTTGATACTTATCATGTCCTCGAAATATGTTTCGTCTCCCACAATTGCACTTCCTAAAGAAAGTGCATGCAACCTAAGTTGGTGTCTTCTTCCCGTGACGGTTCGAAGCTCACACAAGGTTACTTTTTCATTATTTAAGTAACATTGCTTATATGGATAAATTAAACTGTAACAATATTTTCCATTATCATAATAATCATTATAGTTATAACATAATTTCATTTTAAATTCATTTTTCACTTTACTTATTGGTGTATTTACGTGCACAACACCTAGGGGTAAATGACCATATAGTATGGCCAAGTATATTTTGCCTATATTCTTACTTTCTATGTTGTAATTCAAGATATTGCAGCTCAGTTTGTCCTTGGCTATAATTAAAAGACCGCTTGTAGCGTAGTCAAGTTGTCCACAAATTCTGCATGGATAAAAAGAAATTTATTAGACGGGCTGTTAGTTCTCATGCATACTGCATTAAATGTGTGAGTGTAGGCATTTCCAATAAGTTGACCAATACAATAACGAAGCAGTAAAGAAAAAAAATATAATAATAAATAAATCATAAAAAAATAAAATAATAAATAAATCATAAAAAAATAAAATAATAAATAAATCATAAAAAAATAAAATAATAAATAAATCATAAAAAAATAAAATAATAAATAAATCATAAAATAATAAATAAATAATGAAATAATGATAAGAATAGTGGACACATTTGTGACTGCTTTACCTACCTGAATACATCCAAGTTTTTCTTCTGACGAAGTAGGGTTTCCACAGAGGGGTATATATCGTCGAACTTCCCCTTCTCCAATTTTATATCATAAGGCTTGTTTACCACTAAGAAAAAATCATTTTCATACACTATTTTTAAATTGTGCCCTTTATAGCTTTTATAAAGTGGTTGTGAATTTGCAACAATGTCCTTCTCCTCCATAGAACCCTTACGTTTCTTTAGTAATGCCTTGTTTTCTGTTGAGAACAACCTCCCTTTTTTCCTGGGGAGTACAATGCTCTTCTGTTTACATTGCTTTGATATACTGGAAAAAAAAAAACGGCCAAAAATCATTTTACATTTTTTTTTTTTTTTTTCTTTTTTTAGGTATCACTTACTAAGCTATTTTCTTCTCCTGATTCATGCATACTTTTTTTTTTTTTTCTTCAAAGGGGTAATCTTTTAAAAGATTTCCTTCCTTTATATGAAAATGCACAGTATGTAAACGCATAAGTGACAAATATGAAAATATAACTCTCTTCTATATTTATTCGTTTTCACATGTTATGTGCATTTGCGTATACGAAATTCTTTAATCTAGGTGTATATCATCACCACCTTTACACTTTATTTTTCTTCTCCACCTGTGGAGATAAAAATATATATATATTTTTTTATTTTATTTTATTTTTTTTTTTTTTTATTTATTTTATTTTTTTATTTTATTTTTTTTTGCTTCACTTGTTCGGGTTACACATTCAGAAGTTGTACGCTATTTTCTTACTCTTGATGAATTTATTCTTTTTTTTCCTTCCATCCCAAAAGGTTTTGAAGGAGCATACTTTTGGTACGCTTGCGTAAGAATAAGAGCTACAATTTTCACTAATTTTTAAAAGCATGATTGTTACGTTGGGAAAAGCAAAAAAACATTTCAGAGATGCATCAAGTGGAATAAAGGAAAAGCTTGAATTGGCACATTTGTGAACAATATTTGTATATACATAAAGCAGTGTAGCATTATCAAGTACCACGTTGTTTTGAGTTAAAGACCACATGATACTATATGCCAGCACATTGTAAACATTTTGTTGCAAAAAAAAAAAAAAAAAAAAAAAAAAAAAAAGCAAATTTCTTCATTTCTTTTTTTTCATTTTTGAAGAGGATAATGTACAAAAATGCAAAGAATGTGAATTAGGATAAAATTAAATGGTACATATGCAACCCACTTTAATGATTATGTTAAAGAGTAGCAAGTTGCTTCTTCTTTTATTCACCTTTTTGAACCTTGCAAAAAGTAAAAAGACGAAACGTACTTTACATTACAATTTCTTGGGCTCATTTAATGCTAATCTAGGAAATCATGATATGGTTCTTATGCCGTATAAACACAAAAAGGGAATAAGGGAAAGTGTAAAAAAACATAAATTAGGAGAACATTTCTTAAAATATAGTAAAAACGAAAATGTGAGTAATTCAAATTATACCATTACCCAGGACTGTGGCGTTAGGGATAGGAAGAAAAGAAAAATCGTACTAAGAGAAAGTATAAGTGGAAATTTGTTTAAGGATGATAATAATACAGTAATGAAAAACGGGGAAATTAATATTACGGCATCAGATAGAATAGAAAATGCTAATGAACAACCAGCAGAATCTATAAACAAAGAAACCTTGAAAGAGAATGTGTTTGATTATGATGTTAACAATCAATTGGAAAAAGAAATAATTTCAGGAAAAATGGAAAATCAAAAGAATGAAATTATAAAAAAATTAAAAATGCCAATAATAGGAACCCAGCTAAAACCATCAGGGGGGTTTACAAAAGAAATTCTAAAATTAATAAGGGACAGTAATGATTACATTAACGAAGTTAATGAAGAAATAATAAAAGATAAGATAGACAAAAAAATGAATGAAAATGATTTATCATTTTTTGACACAGAAAAAACATTAGAAGAACATGAAATTAAGTATCTAAATAAAGTATATGACAACAATCATGTTTTGAATATTTATAATTTTCTCCTTGTATGGAGAGAAAGAAAAAATATTGATTTGTCAGTTTTTGTTTCTAAAATTACTGAACATTCGAATCTCTTACCAGGCGAGAGAACAGTAATTAAATTTTCGGAAATTGAAAAAGTTCAATTTTTAAAAAAAATAAAAACAAACAAAAATGTTTGTGTAGCTATGATTTTTGTTGACAATAAGGGTAAAAATACAAGCGAAGCTGCCATAAGTCACAATATGTTTCCTATAGGAATTCTTGCACACCCGTTAGACTTATCCCTATTAGACAAAAGTGGAGAAATATCCGTTTTAAATTTGTACCGATTTAAAATAAACAGTTATAATGTTACAAACACGGATTTTCTTGTGAATGCTGAACTGTTTGTTGATAATAATAAAAAACTTAATAATTTTGAATTAACACAAGAGAATAAAAAAATTATTATGAACTTGTATGACAAAATATTAGAACTTAAAATCAAATACACTGAAAAAATTGGGGATAAGAAAGAAAATGAAAAATTTAAACATCTTGAGAAAATCACTGATAGAATTGATGAATATGTAAGTGTTCTTAACATAAACAAATCCATCGATTTTAAAAATAACGATTTAAATTTCTTCACCTCGTTATATTTGGAATATTTTTCCTTTCTGGCCATAGACATACACGCAACTATACCAACCAAGCTGCAGATGATGTATACAGACGATACAGAAATGAGATTGCATAATGTCAAGACGTTTTTGATGCAAATATATGACGAATTAAAAGTTAAGCTAAGGGGGTTATAAACGAGGGGCAAATACGTAAGCGAAAATGTACATCAAACGGAATAAAGAGAACTGTGAAACTGTGTAAAACAAAAACATATTATGCATTTTTGAAGTTGTATATATATATGTTTATTTTATTTTGTACGATTACTCATTTTCTTGTTTTTGTACATTTTTAAATTTCCCGTCATATAGCTACGCCCCAATAAACCTCGAATAGCTCCCAAATATTTTCCCTTTCTTTTTGTTTTTTTACATTTTTCATGGGAGTGATAAATTTTAACTTTCATTCGAACAGGATACGATTAAATGTTTTTATGTAAATTTCCCCCAATTTAAATAAGTCAATGAAACTAGACATATTTTTCCTCCTCTAAGTGCAGTAAGGTATATGTGAGCTAATCTTCTTTTAAGCACTATGCTTAAAATGTAATATATATATATATTCTTCCTACTTTTATTTTATCACATTTGTGTAGTTTTTACTTTTCTTTTTTTTTTTTTTTTTTTTTTTTTATGTACAATTCGTAACTTGTCAATACTTAAGCAATGTTTCATTAATCCCTATAGTAAATGAAACTAAAAATGCATAGTAAGGGAAATAAAAAATGAATGATCAAATAAGCAAACAAATATGCAAACAAATATGCAAACAAATATGCAAACAAATATGCAAACAAATATGCAAACAAATATGCAAACAAATATGCAAACAAATATGCAAACAAATGAGCAAACAAAATGAATACATTTTTCCTTAATTAACATTCGTTTAATGTTTTAGGAAGCTTGTTTTTTTTTGCAATTATAGACAGTATTCATCTTCTTAAATTTTTCAGAGCATACTTTTTTTTTTTTTTTTTGTGTGAAAAAAGAAGACTACTAAAACTAAGTGCATATATGAGTGGGGAATAATGTGAATATGTATGTGTAACATTTGACAGAAGTGTTTATTTCTTTTTCTCAAAAATTACACAAGCATATAGCTTCACGTCTTACAAAAAGATATTTATTTCGCTACAACAATTTTGTAATATCATATGTGTGCATAGATAATTCATAATATCCATATACATTTCCGTCCTTATCGTTATATGTACCCTTTTAAACAACTCAGAATACACGTTTGCATGTTCTTTTATATAGCTTAAGAATTTGTAGGAATGACAACACCATCCATTTTCCCATTAAAGTGTTATCATAGGAATTCTCCTTTCAAGCATCCTTTCCTTTGAGTTAATAGTGGTTCATTTATTCCATTCTATTAATTTATATGTAGCACCATTGGTTTATTTTACACATGCATTCTTTTTTTTTTCTTTTTTTTCATACGGCTTTTAGTTTTTTCCCGAACAATTTTTTTTTTTTTTTTTTTTGCCAATATATTATTTTAAATGTAAGAATGTAATTGTTTGGTCCACTATGCATATGGCGAAAATATGAACTTTTTCATTCCTATGAAATGTGCGCATTTTTTTTTTTTTTTTTTTTTTTTTGTCATAAAAAGTTAGCACTCCGATACTTATGGATCCCCATAATTGTACATTTTTCAACTCTGCTTCTTTATTATGTGATGTAATTAAATGCAGATACATGAGATTTTTATCAAAAAAAATTTGCATGTACATGTACATTTATAGATATATATATATTTTTTTAACTTTTAAATCTTTTGACATAGTCCTTGCCGCTACTTGAATAGATCTTTGTGTTCCAGATGAAGCAACCGTTGCTCTGAAGAACAAACAAATATAGAGTTCTAACACATGTGTAGATCCTTAAATCAAATTAAAACGCAGCTTCTTATATACATGCAAGAATCACACTTTTGTATATACTTTCAAAATGTTCTATACCAGCTGTTACGCATCCCGGAGTTCGACTAATAAACGAAACTCGTTTAGAAAAGCAAACACATAATAACAAAACATAAAGTTCTTTCCTATTCCCTTTTTATAGTTCGTAATTCACTTTTTTGATTTTTCTTCTTCCTTTTTTTTTTTTTTTTTTTTCCTCCCTTTCTCTACGCAAGATTATCTGATTATACCTCTTTTATTCATTTATTTATTTACGACCTTCCAAATGAGCAAAAAACGTCAAAAAAAGAAAAAATCCAAGGGAAAAAAAAAGGAAAACAATTCCTCATTTAATGCATATGACCAAAACGACGATTTGCTTAATGAGGGAGAACCAAATAGAAGAATCGGATATAACACAAACGGTCATAATGACAACAATTCGAATACGAAAAATGATCAGATTAGTGAAGATGAGAAAAAAGGAGAAAAAAATTTAAATGAAAATGTCAAAACGGTATACCACACTAACCAATTTGTAGTGAATGAAAAGGAAAATAAGAATAACACAGAAACTTGTAATATTAAAAAGGAACGTTTCGAAAATGTCACATATGTGGGGAGATTTATAAATGGGTTGAATTCAGATTCTATGAATGATAAAACAAATAACATGAGTGATAATATAAGCGGCAAGACAGATGAAGAAAATCCAAGGCAAAAAAAAAACGTGCCCATGGTAAGCATTACAAAGAAAGTAAGAAAGGAGGAAAATAAGAAGCTCATATTGAATAGTGACGATATTAACGATTTACTAATGCTTAGTGGTGAACAATGTATAGAAGAAAAAACAAGTATTCTATTTCCACATATTGATATTGATCCCAAGTCTTATATGTTTATGGAAAAAGAAGACAGCAAAAACGAATTTGTAAATGATATAAGCAAAGAAATAGACAAAATTAAAAACAAATTTAACGGTATTTATTTTGCATCGACTGCAAACAATCACAGGAACAATTTTAACACTGATTATTCGAATAAGAATGGTAGAAAAAGTATAAGGAAGAATATAAAAAAAAACAAAGAAGTGCAATATATTGATATAAGCAAGAAAAGAATTAGTGCCAACAATAATAAGAATAACAGTTATAAGAACTGTAACAATTATATGAATCATAATTGTAATGTGTACCCAAAAAATATATTTTTTGAAAAAGAAAAGTACATTTTTTATGATGTATTGATTAAGGGGCATATGTTTCTAAGCCTAAAAAGGAAAATAAAAAAAAAAAAAAAAAAAAAAAAAATTAAAATCAGAACCAAAAATTACAAAATAATTTCCGACTTGTGTGAAATGAGAAAGGAAGAAGGAACACAACTGATCAAGGAGAAGAAAGACAAGAAAAACAGGAGGGAAAAATACTACGTATTTAATTACAACTGTGGTAATACGAAAATTCAGTCCATCACGGGATATATTCGCTGTTTCAAGGATTACTACTTTTACAGGGAAAATAGTAGTAATGCAATGGTTGAAACTGGTAAAAATAGTAGCCACCTCAGTAGTCATCCTAGTAGTTTTAATGGTAGTCATTCCGGAAGTTACAATAATTATAATTTGAATAAAGGGTTGAACAAGGGTAAACAAATGCTGTGTGAAGTGGTCATATCCGTTTTACTGTGCGTAAACGTATCAAACTGTTTGTCCCCCTCAGAATTTTTAGAGTTGCTATACCCATTGGACAATTTCATATTTTTTTTAAAAGTTTTAAACAAGAAAAGCAATGAAGAGTATATGATATATTTTTTAACCTTTAATGTGTATGCAAAGAAAATAATGAAAAAGATGAAAACGGTTACTTTCTTTAATATGAAAAGAAAAAAAAGATTAAAAGTGTATATCGTGAAAGATATCACTATGAATGTTACTTCCAGAATAAAGAAGAATACTCAACGTATGATCATAGAGGAAAACGCATTTTTTGAAGAAAAAAAAAAGAAGGTTCCTCATTTTTGCATGCAGAAAGAAGAATCAGAATTACATATCACAAATGAGAAAATTAGAAAACCATGGAGAAGAAAATTTATTAATGCGCTTTGTCTCATTTCACAAAATAAATTTCAGCTTTCTTGTGCAGTTTGCTTGGAACCATTGTATTCGGATTATCTAAGCAAAATAATTTCACACATTTTCAATTTTAATTTTGAAAATCAAAAGAAAAGGAGTACTACTAGCATAAAGTATTCTCCCATGCCCAGCAAGAATAGTAGAAACGACATGCTCATTAAGGACTGCAGCGATAGTTATGCTAAAATCAATAAGATACAGAATGGAGTGGTAAAGGGTAGCAACGCCTATAGTGGGAATGTCAATAGCAGCAGTAGAAAGAGGAAATGCACTGACGTAGGTCCTTTGCGAAAGGATTCCTTACCCCAGGAAAAGACGATTGCAAAGAATAAGGAAATCGTTCCATTATATGACGATATATATTACGATAAGAATAAACCAAATGATAAGTTATGTAGGAAGAAAGACTATAGTAGTAGTGATAATAGCAGCAAGGGTAATGGTAATATTTCTTGTAAGGGAGAATGCCATTACGGAGGTAAAACATTCAACAGTAACATGAAAGACAGTCATTGTTGCTTGAAGACGATGGATAGTTACACTAGTTGTGATTGTAATTATCATTTTTCCACTGTTCGCTTTGTTAACAGCATGCTCAAAAGGCATAATAATGAAGTTAAAAAAAAAAGAAAAAAGAATAGGAAACCAATTTTTAGTAATGTTTGTATAAATATCTTATGCAATCACATATTTCATTCTAACTGTTTGAAAAAATGTTGCTTTACATCGTGTCCCATATGTAGGTATAAGCAATATAATTATCAGATAGCCAATTGTGATATATGTGAAAAAAATCAGAATTCGAAAATTTGTTTATTTTGTGGTTTTATTGGATGTTCTGTTAATTATGACAGATTAGATAAATTAAAAGAACAAATGATAAAAGAAAAAAAAAGACTTTTGAGAAAAAAAAAACATATTACAATAATTATTAAGTACATTTTTTTTCGAATTATCAATTTCTTTATAAAAAAAGATAATTATATTATCGTATCTCCTTTCGGGGCTATAAATTCCGACCAGGCGTGGCATTATTATTATATTTCAATGGGAGAGGAAAAAAAAAGAAAAACATATTTTAATGACTCATTGGAAGTGAAAAAAAATGAAAAAAAGTACATGGAGAATGATATCACCCAGATAGATGTAAATAAATACGATAAAATTTCCAAAACTCAATTTGTGGATAGTTACTCCATGGAACATGTCGAAGGAGTTTCATATGAAGTGGGAAAGGTAAATGAATTTTCATGCTTTACAACCAACACAGCACAAAAAAATGAAACCGATCCAATATTGAGAACACAAAATGGAAGGGATAAAGACATAAATTCCTTATTATACGTGAGTATAGAAAACAAAATGGTTGATAAAATGTCGGATCCTTGCACCAAAGACTTCATTTACATACAGAAACGTGGGATAAAAGAAAATATGTCAAAAATGGTGAAATATTGTTCACTCAATTTTTTACACACATTTAGAAAAATGATAGGAATAGGCAACAATAAAGAAAAGAAAATGAAGGAAAAAAAAATCAATCAAATAAAAACTCAACATAAAAATTTCCATAAGAACAAAAGAAGCGAAAGTAGAATCAATGATGGATGCACAAAAAGAAGTAGAAACAAAGCAAGTAGACCTTGGGCACATGGTAGAAAAACAAAAAACAGTAGTAACAAAGTCGAGAACAAAAGAAGGAAAAGGAAAAGGAAAGCGGAAGGATATTCATTCAATAAATACAACCTTGTAAGAAGTGACAGATACACGTGTAAACATTCATTTGAAAAAAGAGGGGAGGAAAAAAAACTTATTGACCATGCAAAAGACCATTTCTGTGAAACTATGCACAATTATTTTTTTGATATTTCAAAAAATTCCGTATTCGATTATAGCAGTAATGTGTACATAAAAAAATTAATAAATTTAAAAAACGAAAAAAAAAAATTTAAAAAAATGTACACAGGAAATATCCACATGAATGAAAAGGAAGAAATAATTGAAAAAAAAAATATAATCATGTATATATACGAATTTAATCAACTATTAAGTGCATTATTGGAAAGCCAGAGAGATCATTTCTTATCATATATTTACGAATTAAAATTAAATTATGAAAATATTCACAAAGACAATTCTAGTGAAGCCAGCAAATGTTTTAGTGAAATAAAAATCTTACAGGAAAAAAATCAACATTTGAAAGTAGAAATAAAAAAAAAAATTAATATTTTTCATGACAAGGCTAAGACAAACGCCGAACTCCTTCAGCAACTTAGAAATGTGGAAATTATAAATGAAAAATTATGTGAAAGTCAGAAGAAAAAAATGTACGATCATGAAGCTAAGGTTGAAGAAAAAAAAAAAATCATACAGGAAAAACAACAAATTATACGCGACTTAAACCAGCAGGTAGGGCGTTAAAAGCAACAAGTGCCTAAAAAGGTGAAGTGATGCACTTAATGTATCACACCAAAGTTTAAAAAAAAAAAAAAAAATAGCTTGTACTATCGTCAACTCCAAAAATGTGCTTTTTACACCTTTCTAGATTTTATTATATTACACCACTCAACCACACCACATTTCCTTCCTCAGATTACGGACCTATCTTTTCACAAACAGGCAATCACAAAATTTTCGCAAAATGCTGACGTAACGGTAAGGAGAAACTGTGAATACTATTTTTTTTTTTTTATTTTATTCTTCTTTTACATTACTTCCGGTAGTTTCCTCTTCCATTTGTATTTATACATTCTTTGAATATTTGCAATGATGCAAGTAACTATTTAGATGTATACTGTATCAACTGTAGTACGCGAAACCGAGTACTTTAATGATGCATGTGACTATAACTGTTTATTTTATGCTTAATATTTTTCTTTGTCTTCAGAATTCATCCTTTATGATAGGGGAAAAAATGACACAAAAGGGAAGGTTCAAAAAACGGTAATGTAATGGGATATTTACCTTTAGGTAACGCTGAAATAGGGTCATATATAATTTATGCTGAAGCCACTTATTTATTATTTTTTTTTTGTTTCTATATCGTTTTTTTTGTTTTGTCGATATATCTTTTTTTTGTTTTTCGGTATATCTTTTTTTTGGTTTTTTCGATATATTTTTTTTTTTTGTTTTTTTCGATATATATATTTTTTTTGGTTTTTTCGATATATTTTTTTTTTTTTGTTTTTTTCGATATATATATTTTTTTTGGTTTTTTCGATATATATTTTTTTTGATTTTTTCGATATATCTTTTTTTTTGTTTTTCGGTATATCTTTTTTTTGGTTTTTTCGATATATTTTTTTTTTGGTTTTTTCGATATATATCTTTTTTTTGGTTTTTTCGATATATATATATTTTTTGGTTTTTTCGATATATATATTTTTTGTTTTGTTTTTGCTTTGTTTTTTTGCCCATTTGCTTCCGTCCACATTTCACTATTATTTTATTTTTTTGTGTGTATGTATGTGCATTTTGCACTTTTTTTTACGTTCTTCATAATTTTATAGTGTGTATTTTGGGAGGGGACGCTCGGGAGTTAAGGAAACACATATACGCATTTAATTTTTGTGTCAGCAGACATTCCTATGTATTTTCTTTCACCTCCGACCCCCATCCATGAATAGCCTAAACACATGAATTTTTGTTCAAAAACCAGTGTAAATTTTTTTTTCTGATTTTTCTTTTTATTTGTTTGAAACATTTCTCTTCTAATAAAAATATATTTTTATAATTTTGACTGAACAATTTATTTTGAAAAAATATAGGTAGCAAATTTTGTATGTTGTATTTTGTTAAATCTAAATTGATGTCGAACTTATTGCAGGGTAACATCCCGTCTTCTTTCTCTACAAAATTGTGTGCTTCTTCTATATTATTGTGTACATGGAAATTTAGTGCACAATTCTCCTCCTGGTCATTGTACCCTTTTTCGATTAAAGTATGAAAACACTTCCTTAAAAATTCAGATTCTAATAAATATTTTCCAGGATAAAACCAATGGATGTTACATTTGACTGAAGTTTGGCTAGTCATGGAAGATAAAATAATATTAAAAATTATATGAATGTTAAAATGCGTTATATTATAAAAATAAAAATGATATTTATATTTTTCAAAAACGTAATGTCTTAATGCATATTTATATTTAAAGGGGGATTTCAAATATGTGTATCTGTATTGTTCTCTTTTGCCTCTTTTGCCAACAATATGATTCATTCGATATTTTAAAATATACACATTATCATTCTTTCGCCTGTTTCTCTCTTCTTCATATGTATCCGTTCTGTTTTCCTGAAAGTCATTTGACACATTTTCATCGAACCCATTTGAAATTGTTCCCCTTTCGTGGTCTCCATCTTGATCCTCCTTTTTGTTGCTAGTTCCACATGTCCAATTCATCGCAGCTTTTCTGCTCTTAGGAAAGTGATAGGGGTTCATAAAATTCATAATTTTTTCAACATTCTCATCTATTTTAACGCTATAATGTGTGCTTGCATCATTTGCATCTTCTTCACTCATGTGATATAAAATATTTTTACAGCTGTAATTATTGTATGTATAAATATTGTTCTTCAAATTTTCTATAGTCTTCCTCATTTCACATCTCCTCCTAGTGATGTAAGTAGCTTTAACATACTTCAAAAAGTAGTTTTGTATTCCCATTTTTTCGAAAAGAACAAAATAAAGCGGATCAAGAAATGACATATGGCGATGTGCATGAGCACGAATTCAACCAATAGTACACATTTTGTGTGTGTTCTTATTTATGCATTTTTTTTTTTTGTAGGCATTTGTGTGAAAGTGTAAAATGACCATTAAGGTTTTTTATGTATCCTCCCCATAGGAGGAACAGTGTAAAATGTGGAAAATTTGCGTGTTGTGTGAACTAAATAACAGCGCAAGCC
The DNA here is from genome assembly GCF_002157705.1 of Plasmodium gonderi. Taxonomy (NCBI): domain Eukaryota; phylum Apicomplexa; class Aconoidasida; order Haemosporida; family Plasmodiidae; genus Plasmodium; species Plasmodium gonderi. The sequence continues at coordinate 466,838 of NW_021628935.1, forward strand.
TTAGTTAGAGGAGTAGAAATTGCGTAGAACTTTAATATGTCCATACTAATTATTTCCGTTCTTTATATTTTATTCATATAGAGGGTAAGGAAAGGCAAAGAAAAAAAAAAAAAAAAAAAAAAAAGGTAAACTAAGCAGAGTGAAGTGTAGCAAAGAAGGGGAAAAAAGCTATGAAATTATACTATATATTTTCAAGTCATTTTTATAAAGCTATTTATATATGGTTTTAAAAAAATAGTTCATAATTTTTTTTTTTTTTTTTTTTTTTTTACATGAATTGTAATAACACCTTAGTTATATGAGCTAATAGTTCACATGGTATATAGATACCATTTCACTACTTGGGGGGGATTTATTCTGATTAAGCACATATGCACAAATATACATATATATATATATATATATATAAGTTCCGTGTAATTTTTTTTTTCTCTTTTTATTTATTTTTTTTTTATTTCAACTCCCATGAGCAGTAGGCTTACCCACAATTCATAAACTTGGCTAGATAAATATTTTAGGAAAAGCATCAATTAAATATCATCGCACACACATTTGCAATAACTGCAGGTTATATTTTGTGTGAAAAACAGAAAAAAAAAAAAAAAAGAACTGATAAATCAAAACGAGCCAAGGTAAATCAAGGAACACACGAAGGAACGACCCTAACTATTATATTCACAGTGTTCGTAGATAAATTTGTCTGAGGGGGAAAGAGCCTAATTTTGGATGTAACCAGGAAAAAAAAAATAAATAAACGAAATAATAAAATAAACAAAGAAAGAAACAAATAAAGAAACAAATAAAGAAACAAATAAATAAATAAAAATGACGGTGTTTTCAACGAATGGCAGCTTTCCATGTCAAGGGTTCACAGGTTCACTACTCAGGTACCTCAGCGGGATGCACGTGTGCAGATTGCACATACCAAATGGTGCCAGGTGCCAACCGCTAGTATGATTCAAAATAAAAAAACGTCAGTGATAGAAGAATGGTTAATTGGGGAGAGTTTCTTTTTTTTTTTTTTTCCTCCTGAAAAATGTGCATACGTGCATGCATATGAGTGATGCTACTGAAGCAAAAATGGACAATAATGTATATTGCGAGAACTTATGTGCACACTTACATTTATCACATCATTTCCACTGTTACATTTAGCGCCATCGTTTCGAAAGTACATTTAACAGAATAACGTTTCTTAAAACGTGAAAAAGGAAAAACGTTTATTTACCCAAAATGTGTATACCGTTAGGGAATTTTTCCATGCCGTGAGCTGCATTTTTTTTTTTTTTTCACTTTTCTCTAATAAATTAACTTTTGTACTTTTATCCATTTTTTCACATATTATTTTGTTTTTATTATACCTAAGTGTAGTCATTAGCTATTGTTTTTTTTTATTTTTTATTTTTTTTTTGTTATACAAATTCACTTTCAAACCCCAGTTAACAAAATGATTCAGCAAATTTTTAACCCTGCGAAAGAAAAAAAGAAAACAAAACAATACGACTGCATTATCACTGATGCATTACATTATTATAAGAACGGAAGCAGGGTAAGGTTTAAGGATAATGTCGGAACAAATAATGGTACACATGGGGTTGTAGGACAGATATGGAAACTAAAGGAGGGGAAGGAAAATTTTAAAATTAATAACGTTAATGATGGTGATATAAAAAAAAAATCTAATGGTGTAATTGGCGTAGAATTTGAAAGGGTGAATTCATTAGATTCGAATTTATGCTTTTCTAACGAATCACATAGAGACGAACTTTTGAGGACATTAAAACATTATATTAATGAATATATGTATGATGTACAGGAAGAAAAATATAAGGAAATAATAAACTGTGCTGATAAGAAAAAGCTGTTAAAAAAATATATATACGAAATTAAAAAGTATAATTTCGTTGTTTTGGAAGATTTATTTTTCTTCTTCAGCATTAGCAATGATTACAATGATTATGCGTTAAGCAAAATGTTCCATTGTTTACTTTTAGTCTTTGATAAAAAAGAAGAAAAATATGTACTACTAGTTTTGTATATATTTCTGATGCTACTAAATGAAAATAGCATTAACAAATATTTTACATATATAATCGATTGTCTAATTAACATTTTAAATGTCCATGAGTGTACTCTACCTATTGACGAGATTAATGACAATATTAGATTGTTTGACCATAAGCCTATGATTCTTAATACCTATCTTGTTAATGAAAACGCTAGATATTTTTTATTCTCGTACTTTTGCTTCCTTACATGTACTATTTCGAAACAGAAGGTAAGAGATATATCCTGCTTAACCTGTAGGTAATGGGGTACTTAAATCTGTAAGACAATTACCACTTGTCATATTCCACCAAAAATTTTCATTTTTACCTATACTGCTATATGTATCTTTCCTTATTTACATACATACATGCATAGATACATATATGCATAGATACATGTATGCATAGATACATACATGCATAGATATATACATACGTGTACATATTGATTTTCTTTTTTTTTTTTCCACGAAATTTGCTTACTCATATCTCGCCTCCTCTTTTTTTTCCCCCAGTTTATGAGTCATGCTGACAAGATAATTCGAGTGTGCTTAGTGGGTATTTTTGACCAGTGTTGCGAAATAAATTGCCTGATGATGAATTTCATTCAAGAGATAATTGAACAAGTAGAAGATCATTACATCAATTATCACTACATCATTAGCACTTGTTTACTTAAATGTCTTTGCAACAAATACAGTAAAGTTAAAATAAAATGCATGGATACCCTCACAAAATTAATTTTAAATAATAATAATTCCAAAAGTTATAAAATTATCGAAATGTTAGTTGGATATAAAGACCCTAATGTAATTCCCATAAAATGTTTTTATGATCATACATATGTAAATATAAACTATTTATGTAATTTGTATAATGATAAAAGTGTAAAAGTAAAATTCAATTTCTATTCATTCCTGTTTATATTACTATACGAGTTTAACGAATCCAATGATTTTATAACATTTCTAATGCCTTATTTATTTTCTGCTTGTTGTGACAACTACAAAATATTTAGATTACTGTCTTTTTTGTACATCCAATTGATATGCAGAAAAAAAAAATTCGATATGGATAAAAATATGAATGACGAAATTATTTACCAGTTTAATTCTGAATGGTCATATAAAACGTCTTTTACCTTACCGTTGCCGCTAACAGAATACTATTTTCATCCATTTTGTCGTAATTCCATTTTGGTAAAGAAAAATATGTACAAGTTAGATATAGCCATGTCCCCTTTCTGTAGTGATAAAAGTGGAATCAACCACGCATCACAAGAAGAGAAAAGAAACCAGCATCCTTCTTCTGCTTCTGCCACTTCTGATGGTGACGAAAAAGAAAAAACATTCCGTTCTTCAAACATGAATAAAAAGAAAATGAACAACTCGAGTAATCCCACGGAGAATACGTTTACTTATGAACCAGGGGAAAAAAAAAATTTCAATTCCTTAGAAAAATACGAATTTGACGAAATGAAAGAGGATGAATATTCCGTAGAGTACTACCAAAACTTACTTTTAAATTTCTTAAAAAGTAATAAACGCATTTCGAACATTATAAGAGACAATAAAATAAAACAAGTAAACATTACGTACAACGAAATGAACAAGCAATGCAAACAATTATCTTTCACCATATTAAATGCCTACTTTAAATGTTTATATAAAGTTAAAGAGGATGAAACTAATCAATTGGAATCATTAGAAAACATAAAAATTATTTTATTACTATTTTATTTTATTGAAGATAATATAACAGAACATATTCCATATTTTATTTCACATCTGCTGCATGCATTTGAAAAGAAGTTAGATGAAGAACGCTGGTGTATTTATATGAACTGTTTGTACCTTATTGGTTCTTATGTGAAACCATCCAATTATTATTTTTTTCTTGAAAATTATTTAAAAAATGTGAAAGAAAATAATCAGAAACAGGTTACCCTAACTTGTCTTTACATGCTAAATGGTATTGGTACAGGGACTATAGAAACATACAAGAATATCAAAAAAAGGCATCATATCCAAAATGGAATACATGATTGCTTCGTCGAAGTTTTGAAAAAAATGATAAATCTTTTATTTTATGTCTTAAATGAAGACGAGCACTTAGAAAAGTACTTCCTCATTCTGCAGGTATCACAAAGGAGAAGGAATCAGCACATACACGTTATACGTATACATATATATATATATATATATATATATACATATTCATTCTGGTTCTTTCCGAATGGATGTATGCTGAACATACTTTGCATTTCACACTTTTAAGTTATCATTCATTGGATGCAGGCACACTTAGGATAATAACATCCAATGATTAATATCCAATAAGTACTCCTTTTGAGTCTCCCTGTGATATTTCCTGGTTCTCTGTTTCCATTACTCTTATATCTTATATACTCTTCCTTTTTTCAGATAATTCACACCATAGTGGGAAATGAGTGCACTTTTACGAGACTGGATGCTAATCATATAATCCAGTTAGTAATATTACTACACATAAGTTTCAACAAAATAAGAAATGTTAGAAATAACTTTTCAAAGGGAAAAGACAAAATTTGCCTCAACAAGAACTTCTATCTACCTATCGATGTGCTGGATATTCATTTTTATGTAAGCAGGTAATGATAAAAACAAATGAATAGATAAACTTTCACATTAGGTAGTAGTTACACAATTTTTTTTCATTCATTAGACGAAAACAAAATAAAATATTATAATTGTGAGAAAATTACATGCATAATGGGAAAACATTCCCTTATAAAGAAAAAAATGGAGAAAGTGGAGAAAATGTTTTTATACCTTTTTTTTTTTTTTTTTTTTTTCTCCCTTCTACCCGAAACCATAGAATAAAAAAGATAAAAAACTTCGAACATTTAGACATGAATAAAGAACAAATAAATATTAATATAGGTTCAGAAATATTGTACAAAATATTCAAGCTATCAGATGATAACTTAAACCAACAAATAATAATCTTACAAATACTATCAGACGAGTTGCTTTACAATTCCAATTATGTATATTTCTTGATTCAGTACATAATTAAAAGGCAAACATTTTTTTATGATAAAAGTTTTTCCATTTTTCTATGTAAAATTATTATTAAAATATTAAATTTAAATCAGAACAAAAAAAATATAATTAAAAGGGTATTCTACAACGAGGATCTAGAATTATATGATATTTACCAAGAAAATAAGGAAAAAAATAAGAACCAAATAAAGCATGTTTTTCTTGAACATGTGTGTACAATTTTTTTGCTTTTTATCTTTAAGAACCTAAATATTTATGAAACCTTCAACAATGTGATTGAAACTTGTAAGATCATTTTGTACCTCTTGATTGAAGTTAAAAATCCGTATTCCTTTTTGTTTTTTGTAAAGCAAGCTAGGTATGCACTGAGAACGACACATGAAGGAATTAAAGCAAGGGTGGCCGTTTACATAGAGGTGTGCGAGAGATTACATAAGCGTGCACGGGGACGATATCTAATATAGTTATATATGCACTATGTCTATCATAGCTACATGTGCACTATGTCTATCATAGTTATATGTGCACTATGTCTAACATTGCTACATGTGCACGATGACACAACCCGAAATCAAAAACGAACATGCGTAAATCAACCCATTTCAATCTACCATTAACTACTAACAAGTTATGCTCCATATTTATTTATTTTTATTTTTTATTTTATTTTATTTTTTTTCCTTCCCATTCCTGCAGCCTTGTTAACAAGCTATGCGACATACTCGAATGTAGAGAGGCTAAGAGCATTTATTTTTGCAAACATATTACTAACGATATGCATATAAATTACGAAAAATACATTAACAATGATGGGGATATAAAATATTTGGATCATATAAACATTGGGAAAAAAATAAGCATCAGAAATAAGGTAAACAACGAAGTAGATATTTTATTCTATTTTGTAAGTATTTGTATTTATTTAATATATTACAAGTCGTTATATTGTTTGTCAACATTGCTAAAAGAACAATGTGAGGACAGAGAAGACATAAAATTAAATGAACTGTTTACTAACTTTTTTGATGGTACACAAAAGCGGGTTCTAAATGCATTAAAAGTTAATGAAAAAAGTAGTTACACCAGTTCAAATTTGTACAAAAAAACCATTGAAGAAATGTTGAGAGACAAAAAAGATTTTTCGGAGTTATTTTTGATAAGGAATAAAATTTTAAATTCACCTGATTATAATGACCTCATATTAAATATACACATTTATTTCAGACATTCTTTTGCTTTATTACAAGGAGTACATATGTTTCTGCTACACCCAGTTATTCTTCACTATTTTTATGAAGTAAACCAAGAGAATATACCCAACTACAACTGTCACAATAGTGTAGATCTTCCTAAGGAAGATTTTTCCACACGTAAGAATAATTTTGTCGAAGAAAAGAATAGCAACTATTGTGTTACACACGAGCAGGGACAATATGGTTTCATAAAACAAATGGAAATTTTTTTTCAACAAGAAGATGTAAATAATATAATTGGTATTACATATGATCACACAAATTTATCAAACTATTTCAAAACTCATGATCTCGTTTTTTTTATACTTGAACATGATATTTATCATATTCCCTTTCGAATATTCGAAAAAAATTCTCAAATTATTTTACTTTATTCCTCTCTACTATTTTTCGCGGATGAATTTTTCCAAACTTTTGTGCCAGGAAATAATGATTCATCTTTTTTGTCTAACATCAGTGTAGGACTTTCAAACAAGTTTTTTGTAAATCCTCTCCAAATTAATGAAGAACATTTGACTTCTTTTTTCAACTTGCTTGTTCTAGTAAGATACCCCTCTTCCACCACCACCCCCAAAAAAAAAAAAAAAAAAAAAAAAAAAAAGAGGGTGAGGGAAGGGAGAGAAATATATATGATGCGTTTACATTCGCACTGACTATTGTATTGTGTGCAATCCTAAACATTCGAGTTGTAAAAAACTATATATTCTTCAAAAACGAATTATAATTTTTACTGCCTCTATCACTTTCCCTTGTAGTTATATTTAGAAAATGAAGATATCTTTAGAGACGCTTTGGTAAAGACGAGACAAAATGAAAGCGTGCAACAAAATGTCAACTTTGATAAAAGTCTATTTTCCAACATTGTCAATAATATACTTTTTAGTTACGGTAAGTAAATGGAGGAGTGTTTAGTTTTTGTTCAGAGATTTTATTCTTCTTCATTTTTTTTTTTTTTTTTTTTTTTTTACTGTATACACATATGTGAACAAATTTATTTGTAGAAAATCACATGTACTAAAAGATTCATTTACTTTCAACCCTCATTCACTGCTCCCCTCGCATTCATTCTACACTTGCCTTCTATGCTTAGATAAAAAAGACACGACGAAAGATTCCCTTTGTTGTTGTCTAAACTTTTTGCTGAACGTTTTAAGCGTCAATTATGGAGGTAACTTTTTTACGCATTTAAGACTACACGCTTACACATTTGTATATGAGTATATATGGTGGTATTGCAGTATTGTCCTTTGGATACTCAACACATTGTTATATTGTGAATTTTTAATTCTTAGACATTCTCATAAGCTTGAAGGGAGCGTATACTAGAACAAAACACGTTAAAAGGCTGGAAGTTTGTAATGCAATCATTAGTACGTTTCTGTGAATAGTTAATTTTTTCCTAACCTATTCAGGCTTTATGGTTTTTCAAAAGCACGCGTTCTGAGGCCTACAATTTGGAATGTAGATCCAGGGGTACGTATTTTTATACCATATAAGTGATTCCCACTCAATTGTGTGTTTCGGGAAAAATAAACATGATAAATGGTTAAGATAAAAAAAAAATTCACCAATTTCTCGAAGAATATTATTTTAATTCTAAATGTATTGCACATGTTTATTAAACTTCGTTGCATTTTATGTGGGTAATTACATTTCAATTTACAATTTTTCCTTGGTTAAACATTTTTCATATTTTATATATTTTTTTCTTATGTTTCTCCATTTTTTTTTTTTCTCTCTTTTTGTCCTTTTCGGGGTATTGTTTTTTGAGGATATATTCTCACACCTTATCTGCATATCCCAGATAATAAGAAGTGTGCGATTAGTAACCATGGAATAGTAAACATATGTGAATATGGACATCAATGTGTATCTATCAGGAAATGTAAGTTTTTTTTTTTTTTTTTTTTTTTTTTTTTTTCTTTATATGTGATTTAATGCTCTACACAGTGACGCTTATGCAATGTGACTTGATGCAATATAACACATCACATATCATATAACATTACGGAATTTTCCTTTTAATTAACACACAGAAATGCATTGTAGTTTTATGAACATAGGCTTTATCCAACAAATCAAAGTCATAAAGAAATATTTGCCAAAGTGACATCTGCTAGTTCTCCGAAATGGGGAAAATAAAAAAAAAAAAAATTAAAAAAATAAATAAAATTAAGAGAAAAAGAAGACGAAAAAGAAAACGAAAAAGAAGACGAAAAAGAAAACGAAAAAGAAAAAGAAAAAGAAAACGAAAACCAAAAAGAAAAAGAAAACGAAAAAGAAAACGAAAACGAAAAAGAAAACGAAAACGAAAAAGAAAACGAAAACGAAAAAGAAAACGAAAAAGTAATAAAAATTTGGAAAAGGCACGGAGATATGGTCCCACCAATTTTTCAATTCACAAACTTTCTACCACTTCTCTCTTGTCCTTTTAAAACTTATCACCCTTTTTAATTATTTTTTCCGTGCTAAATATTTTTAGGTACTTTATTAAGAAAACTATGATAGCAAAATTTTGTTTCTCGTTTTTTTTCAATTTATTTTTAAAACGTGGAAATAACCCGTAGGGACTACGAGTTTTATTTTAGTTTATTCAATTTCTTATTTTGAAATTAATGTATATACATAATTTATACATGCATATATGCGTTCCCTTGAGCCACAAAAAAAAAAACAAAAAGAGATGAACTATTTGGGTAGGAAAAACTTCCTTTAGCCACATTCATCGAACTCATCGTACTCCATCATGTTCACCCGATTTCCCCAATTTTGGAATATTTTAACGCGTATATTTTATACATAATGAAAAAATTTTCCCACAGCTCATAATCAGAAAGCAGAGGGAACCACGGAGATCTAAAAAGAGGAGTAACAACGAAACTACAACTCTATTAAAAATAAAAATGCCTCAGTTAGTGCCAGTTTATAATCAGGAAAAATCCTTAAAGGAGCAAGATGATAAAGAGTTATTGAAACATAGGAATTGGGATTTTGCCCACTCCCTAGTGAAATTAAAAAAAAAAGAAGACGATGGAAATTTTCCCGATGCTTATGATAATAATCCACACTTAAAGTATAACAAAACTGATTGAGATGATACATGTAAATTTTTTTTTTTTTATCCCCCATAACCCCTTATTCTTTCCACTGCATCCCGTTATACCTTCTTATTTACCGTCACCTACTGCCACTAGCAGACTCTAGCAGTCTCTAGCAGTCTCTAGCAGTCTCTAGCAGTCTCTAGCAGTCTCTAGCAGTCTCTGTTTTATCCAGATTTTCCATTTGTGTACATTCACAAAACTTCTCACACCGGGATAACTAAAACTTTTCTTCACATGTTAAGTTACACATATACAATTTATATATATTTTTTTTTTTTCTCCTATCCTATATTGTCCTATTAATAGAAAAAGCAATAACCTCATAAAAAATGAAAAAGGATTATGGGTACCAAAAAAGAGAAAAAAGGGTGAAGATAAAATTAAATGTAATAAAATAAAAGACGAAACTGAAAAGGACCAAAAAAAAAAAAAACATATTCAAAAAAATCGTAACAAATCGAATAGTTACGCTACCTCCGATGATTCGAACTATTCCAATCATTATAATTCTTCAAACAGTTCTTATAAAAAAAAAAAAAGAAGGAAAACATTAGTTAGATCAGCATCAGTTAGAAATAGTACGAGCTCATATTCTTCAGTTGTGCGTGAAAGCACGAAAAGGAGTTCTTATGTATGCAATACCAAGAGATCTAGTAAACAGAAAGAAAAGAAAATGAAAAATAAAATATATGAAAAAGGCCGAAGATGTCACAAGGATGAGGATAATGATGATAGGGAAGATGGGGAAGATAGAGAAGTTAGTGAAGGTGAGGAAGATAGAGATGATAGTGAAGATATGGAAGATAGAAAAGATAGTGAAGATATGGAAGATAGAGAAGATAGTGATGATAGTGAAGATAGGGAAGATAGAGAAGATAGTGCAGATAGGGGGGATAGGAAAAATAGGAATAATAGGAAAAATAAGAATCATAGGAAAAGTAAGAATCATAGGAAAAGTAAGAATCATAGGAAAAGTAAGAATCATAGGGAATACAGAAAAAGTGCAAAGAAACATGATAAAAAAAAAAAAAAAAAAAAAAAGTTGAAATCGAATGACAGCACAAGTGAAGACAACAACACATCCGACGAACACATGGATGGAGATAATACTAATTCGTTTGAACAGTCAAACAAAAATGAACACAGTGCCAATTCTGTGAAAAAATTAAATGATAAAAACATCAACCCCAGTGAAATAAGTGACGATAAACTGAGCGAAGGCGATACTGTTTCCTCGGATAGCGATCTAAGTAAACTTCAGTACATTGACCTATCTGATAATACAAGAAAAATTACAAAAAATTACAACAGAAAAGAACTTTCTGGAAGTGAAAATGATAATGCAAATTCTGAACAAAAAGACAATGGGCATTATCTTAAAAGGGAGCACAATCGAAAGCCTGTGCATAGGTATGAACATAAACATGGATTTCGACACGATCATATGCATCATGCTAGATACAGTGATTATAACCAAAAGGATCTTGACGAGGAAGACGAAGATGAGGAAGGAACAAATAAACATAAAGCTATCATGTATCATCAGAGAAAAGATGATTCTCAAGTAAGGAAAATGTCTCCATATGACAAGAGAAATAATACTTACAGAGAGAAGGAAAGAAAGAGGAAAGAATTAAATTCATCTGATAACGAGAATGATTGGAATTATAACAATAACAGAAAATACGATAGGAGATATCATGATCATTCAAATGACAGAAATGATAAAAGATACAACTATGAGAAGAATAAGTATTTCAATAAATGGGATAGACAAGAATGGTCTGATAATAGAAGAGGACGATATAGAAGAACCCAGTTAAGAGATAATTGTCATTACGAAACGGTTGAAGAAATAAAAAATAAATGTATACCAAATTTTGATCAAAAAGATGATAACGCTCAAGATGGAGAAATTAAACGTGATAACACAAAAACGGGTGATAAAAACAAATTAGAAAATGTAGAAATGACTGAAATAGATGAGGATGAAATAACAGAAAAAAAAAAAGTAGAAGAAATAAATAAAAAGCTGCAAGAAAAGCTTGAGGAGGAGAAAATTATGGAATCATTGGGTTTACCCCTTGGATTTGTTTAAAACGTTTTTTCGTGCAAATAGCTAGAGCGAGCGTAATTCTGTTACAATGATAATGTGGGTGATAAGCAATTTGCTGAATTGAAGTTAATTTTAAGGACGATGTTTTTATAATTCATTTTTGCAATACATTTCAATGCACGCATGCAAAAATGTATGTATACACAAAACACCTTCCGGACGACCCCGTATTCCAGACAGAAGGGCAAAAAAATAAATAAACAAATAAACCAATAAAAATAAATAAATGAAATAAAGTGAGAAAAATAAAATAATAGCAAACTTGCGCAACCGCACTTTTAACACAACACACCGTTTTTTTTTTTATTTTTTTATTTTATTTTATTTTTTTTTTTTTGCTGTGTAAAAAGTGACAAAACACGCCTGGCTATTGTGATTTGCAACAATTTTTTTTATGAATAATTTTTTACTTTTTTATTCGAGGTAGCAAATGGGGTAATATTATATATTTATGGAATTGCCAACAGATGGAATCGGGAACTCAACAATGCTGTTGTATTGTTTTTTCTCATTTTGATTTATTCACTCTTTTGTACATATACACATATACCTGTATATACATGTGCACATACACACATATGCGTATGCTTTATATTTTACATTTTTTAAATGTATATTTTTTTATTCTTCCCCATAGGGAAGAAGCTAATATGCCAACACAAATGATGCAATTCAATTTGTCAAAGTGTATGCACAGAGCTGTGTACGTAAACTGTTGAATGGCATGTAGACATGCAATTGTTGACAAAAATTTTTATGCTTGACACGCTTATTTACAGTTTGGACGTCTGAGAGTATATTTGAATAAACTTGTAGGTAGACATATATTGTGCTTAAGTATGTGCATCGTGCACATTCATTCGTATACGTGCACTAGAGCACATTATGAGTGTTTCACGTCGTCCCTCCATTGATTAATACCTATACTCATTGCTCTTGTAAGGTCCATTTTTTGTAACCCCTAAAAATTCACATTGTTTGTCATCTAGCTGGGTTAGAGAAGCATTGAGCTTCTTCAAATGATATAAAGCAACCTTTTCATCTAAATGTTTCGGCAACAAGTAAACATTATTTTGATACTTGGAATTATTTCTATTTTCCCATAAATCAAGTTGTGCAAAAACTTGATTACAAAATGAAAAGGACATAACAAAAGCTGGATGACCAGTTGCACATCCAAGGTTTAAAAGTCGACCTTTAGCAAGTACAATAATTTTATTTCCGCTTGGTAGTGTTATTCTATCAACTTGTGGTTTTATATTTTCAATATGTATTCCTTCGTAGTTAAACAATTCGTTAACTTGTATTTCATCATCAAAATGCCCGATATTTCCAACAACGGCATTATTTTTCATTTTCAACAAATGTTCTAATTTAATAACATCTACATTTCCTGTACAGGTAATAAAAAAATCTCCTTTTTCCACAATTTCATCTAATGTAACAACATTAAAACCTTCCATAACAGCTTGGATAGCACATATGGGATCAATTTCAGTAACGTAAACTCTTGCACCTAAGCCTTTCATAGATGAAGCACATCCTTTTCCAACATCACCATATCCACAAATAACAACAATTTTCCCTGATATTAAGAAATCAGTTGCACGCATTAAACCATCAGGTAATGAATGTCTACATCCATAAACATTATCATATTTTTGTTTCGTTACTGCATCATTTACATTTATAGCTGTAAAAAGTAGTTCATTATTATTGTTCATTTTTTTTAATCTTAATATTCCAGTTGTTGTTTCTTCAGATACTCCAATAATCTTCTTTGCTATATTTGTCCATTTTTTGGGATTTTTAAGAATAGAATTTTTTAATAAATTCAAAAAACATTTCTCTTCTGCATTCTTTCCTAACTCAGGATCAGGTAAAATATTTTTTTCTTCATATAATTTTTCATATTCCACGCCTTTATGTACTAAAAGGGTTGCATCGCCACCATCATCAACAATTAAATCGGGCCCTTCTTCATTTTCCCATGTTAGTGAATTTTCCACACACCACCAATATTCTTCTAATGTTTCCCCTTTCCATGCGAATACTACTACATTTTCTAAAGTACTAACTGCAGCAGCAGCATAATCTACAGTTGAGTATATGTTACATGAACACCATCTTATTTTAGCCCCTAAAATTTGTAACGTTTCAATTAATAATGCACATTCTATTGTCATATGTAAACATCCACTTATTTTTGCACCTTTCAAAGGTTTCAGTTTTTCATACTCTTCTCTAATAGTCATAATTCCAGGCATTTCATTTTCAGAAATTTGCATTTGTAGTTTTCCAAAAGGAGCCAAGCTCAAATCTTTTACCTTACTCTTATTTTCCCACATTTTTTTCTTCCCCCCACTTAGAATGAAATAGAAAATAATGAATATGTTGCAGTACTAGTTAAGAGGATGTGGTGAAGGGGCGACTGCAAGGATTACGTCTTTTCATGTATTTTTTTTTTTATTTTATTTTATTTTTTTTTTTTGTAGCGAATGTAAATGATAACTCTAATTATGTAGAATCCTTGTCAAAAATGCTATTACGAAGGGTATGGCACGATCAAAGGGTTGCGAGTTTTCATACATAATGATATCAGGAATAAAGCTTTTTGTCGTATGGCTTCGGGGAACCTATGAAAACGCAAAAAAAGAAAAATACCTACATGCATATATATGTATATACATACTAGTATATGTGTAAACGCATGTACAGTTACATATATATACATGGGTATAAGTACAGGTAAAAATGCACAAGTGTGTGTAACGCTTTTGAATGAGTCACTTTGGCAAAAAAAAAAAAAAAAAAAAACATACCTATCTCTCCGATAATTTTTGCAAAAATGATTAAAACCAGTTGTAGCGTATGCAAAATCATGGGATAAATGTTTTTTTCGTTTTTTGGATAATTATGTAACCTTTTATTTTTCGGGATTTTTGTATTTATTTTACACTTTTTTTACTTTTTTCGCAAAAATATATTTATTGCTTTAAAAAATTTACCTTAGAAGATAAAAAAGAAAACAAAATATACTTGTATATGCTGGGCAAATCGAGGGAAGATACTATTTCTTGCAGTGCACATTATAATCGACAAAAAGGAAACATGTAGGTTTTTTTTATTTTATTTATTTTTTTTTTTTATATATTAACACAATGTAGAAGTAGAAGAAAACACTTTAATATCATCATTTAGGACTGATGAGGAATTTCCTAATAATATTCTACAGTTTTACTCAGTATTAATCAAGTTAGAATATATGGAGAAACCTATCAAATGTTAGTGTGAGATTCTCAAATTTATAACATGGTTGCAAGTGAAAACTTAGAGTGCTAATATATTTTGCACTCACAATCATGGGTACCCTTTTTTTTTTTTTTTTTTTTTTTTTTTTCTAGATGATTCCACTGGCTACAGGAGTCTCGGCTTGTATTCACAACCACTTATGAAAATGCTTGAATGCATATATGTATTTTTTTGCTCGTAGTGTGTGCTTGTTTTGGGGGAGGTTAAACTGACCTTATAATAAGAGAACCCCATCTTACACCAGCCCAGCTGAATAGGAAATATATTTTTGAGATATTGTTTCTAACATCGTATAAAATGTAAAAAAGAACCTCCACATGTGATGTGTTATGCTTTGTAGATATGTATAAATACATACATATATATATATATATATAGAAGTAATATTTCCTGCTTAATAAACTTATACTGCATTAAGAAACAACGCAAATCTTGGAACAGAAATATAATGGTCATCGAAGTTCTTAGGTGGGTAAAAGGTGACGAGGTAAGGCTCAAAAACATGATATGGTTTTTTCCGGTACATGATAAAAAGGAATATTTTTATACATGATACATATATGTGTGTTAAAATTTTTGATAATTTAACAAAAATGGCATATTTTTTTTTTTTTTTTTTTTTTTCATTAGAGTAAGGAAAAATGTTAGATTTACACTCCTCCCATTTGTTTAGATAAGTGACTTAAGTTGCTTAAGAGTAAATTTTCAATTTTTTTTTTTTTTTTTTTTTTTCCTTATTTACAAATGATAAAAAAAAAAAAATGTTTCATCTGTGCAGTCAACACCTGTATCTATTCTTCCGCCCACTACATATATAATATCACTTTTAATTCCAACAGCATGCCTCTTCAAATAGCACTCATGCCAATATAGCATAAGGGAACACATAACTGGCAAGCAAACCAAGCTGCTGAGAATTATAAGAGTAGAAGAAGAAGAGGTAGAAGAAGTAGCAATAGAAGAAGTAGCAGCAGAAGTAGCAGCAGAAGTATCAGCAGACGTAGCAACAGACGTAGCAGCAGAAGTAGCAGCAGAAGTATCAGCAGACGTAGCAACAGACGTAGCAGCAGAAGTAGAAGTAGACGCAGCAGCAGAAGTAGCAGCAGACGTAGCAGCAGAAGGGTAGCAAGGAACTGAAAAAAAAAAAAAAAAATGCTGAAACTTATAGGAAAGTGTGCAATAATAAACATTGTAATAATTCTTATATTTAAGGGTTTGCCAAAAAGCGCAGGGATAAAAATTAAGAGACTAAGTGATTGGTTCTCTTTTATCGAACCAGGAATTTGGAAAAATATATCTAAATATGAAATAAATTATAATTTCCGTGTTGTACGGAATAGAGAGAAATATGATCCTTTTAAGGTGAACAATTCCATAAATCCTTTGTACTACTCAAATGGAGAAGAGTCAAATTCTGATAACAGCATGGATTTATCAGGTGTAGGTGAAAGTAGTGACAAAAGGGAGGAACTGCAAAAGATAAATAATAACATGAATAAAGAAATGCTGAATAATGAACTAGTAAGAAAGAGTCGAGAAAGTAACATTAAGAGGGAAAAGAAAAAAGAAGCAAAACGGGAATATTTAAATGGTGAAATATTGAGTGAAGAAGAAATAAATGAAAACATGAAATTTCAGCAGTGGAGTGATAGATTACAGCTTTCAAAAGAAAATTCCTTTTATTATGACATAGTAAATAATTTCGTAAGTACAAAAAATTATGATAGAATAAATCAGATAAATTCCAATTTTTACAGAAAAACATTTGTAATGGAGGACTGTTCTTCAGTGAGTCTTATCCCATTTCATATTAAAAAAAAAAATGAACAAATGTGCCAATCGTTAACAAAGAATTTTAGCAATAAAATGACGTATGATATGTTTGTAAAACCAAAAAGTGATGATACCATCGGAGGAACTGTAGGAAAAATGGAAAAAACGATCTATGACATGAAGGATAAAAATGAAATGACGCCAGATATGGACATACCAGATGAATCAATCTTAGATGAAGAACAAATTAAAGAACTCTCAGATATCAATTTTGCAAAAAGAACAAACATTATTTTCCCAACGGAATCATTAAGGAGTTCCATATATATTGGGAAGGAAGCCTTTAACGACTTTCTAGAAAAAGGGTTAGGATCCATAAAGTTAATGATGAATAAATATTTACATAATTATTATGAACATAACATAACAAGAAATTTGGATGATAAAATATATCTTATGTTTATTCTGAGATATATAAAGAATTATATATTGAAAATAGTATACAAAACTTTTCAAGTTAAACTGATGAATGAAATAGAAATTGAAAACGATTCAAATGCTTTTCCAAATAATAACAGCAAACTGATAAACAATGAAATGTACATACAACTTGCATCAGAATATGAAGAAATTATGAATATCTTAGGACATTTTATAGAAAAAATAAGAGATATATTCAAAATTAAGGAAAATGAATTGATAGATTATTTAACCAAAAAGAAAGAAATCATAAATTATTCTACTCCATATACATTAAAAAGCAACGAAGAAACAGAAAAACACATTATGAATATGTGGAACTATTTCAATTTTAAAATATTTAACAATGAATTACCACATTTTGATTTCATAAATTTCTATTGGATAAATAGCAAAGTAGATAAATTAAAACTTATTCCAAATATGAAAATGTACAAAATTGTTAATAAACATTTTATAAATTTGCCAAGTATTTTATTCTGTTCTGCCTTGAAAACATCTCCCCTTTTGTTAAATTACACAATCTTAAAAGTCATGTATGAGTATCACAAATTGCTACACGTTGATATTTTACCTTTCAAGGAAGTAAAAAATTATAACACATCTAATAAAATAGATCAAACCAAACAGAAAATTATAAAATTCGTCCATGGTATCTCAGGCTTGCTAGAAAATATAGATTTTTACTTCTACACTCCATATTTGGGAGACTTAAACTTGACAAATGATGAAACTGCCATATTCCATTCTTACATCAAGGACATCAATGCAGATAGTAAGAAGTTATTCCACAATTTAGAGTACAATAAGGAAATTTCCTTCGGCACCAATCGGCAGAACGATCTCACCCAAGAGGGGGCGGAACGAGATAAAGAGATGGCCGAACGAGACCAGGAGAAAAGTCTCATCCAAGAAAATCATCTCGACGATGAGGATGAGTGTAGTGATGATGACGAGAGAAACCAAGACGACATCGTGATGCTTCTCCTAAAGTCAAATGTTACTAGCGACATTAACAGAGCCATCCAACTGGCCTCCAATGTTTACAAGAAAAAAAACGTCAGCCAAATATGGGGAAATACTGTGGACATAACAAGTGCCGAAGCAGGCCAATTAGAAATTGTTGGAGGAGGAGGAGTAAAAACTAATTCAGGCAAGGTAAAGGAAAGTACAGGTGATAAGATGAAAGACAGCAACCAAGCGCTTCAACGTTTCAGAATACCACTAAACGAATTTACTTCTTCCCTTTTTCTGTGTGATGTGAATACCTCAACGAAATATCTAACACAAGGTATCGAAAAATTAAAGGGGTTAAACGAATTCGACCTTACATATGTACATAACGCTTTGACTAGTGCATGCATGAGATTTTTACATGAAAGTGGAAATGAAAATGAAGATGTAGATAGTCTTTTGAAGAAGTATGAAAAAAATGAAAAGGTAGAAACGACTAATAATATTATGACCCTGCAAATGATGGTAGTAATAGGAGAACTGTTCAGAAGTATTAGAAAAATGAGAAGTAAAGAAAAATATTTTTTTAAAAGAATTTTACAAACAGATGTAATTTCAGATATATATAAAGATGTAAGTATTTATGATGAATATATGAATATTAATAATATGGATTATGTTATGAATAATTTAAAAATTGCATATCCAATGAAAAGTAATGTTTTATTAACTCGTAACAGTAGAGAAGAAATTGCTTACTATTTTCTGAACTATTATACCAAATATTTATTTCGTTTTGACTTACCGAACAATATAGTAATAAAATTTACTGATAATATATCAGGATTAAGCTTCTCTGATTATAATTTTGATTATATATCCAATGATGTTATTATTTATGTACACAATGATATAAGCAATTCGTTAGTCTTGTCTAGAATAATACTCGATGAGTGCCTCAATGTGTATGAAAAATATACTACATACGTTCACAAATATGGTGGAAATACAGATAGTGCTACAGTCAAAGAGGCTAAAAGTAGGTTAAAAAAAGAGGAAAGTATAAAAGAGGAAGATAATAAGAATTTGAAAAATCCATCGAAGGGGAAGGTTCAACACAGTGAAGGGCGAAGCCATAGTGACAAAACTGAACAATCAGGTATAAAAAATACCTTAAGGGAAGATGTCAAAATCGATGGAGAAGAGGAGGAAATTCTAGAAGATGATGATACAGATGCTGATGCAGATGAGGACGTAATGAATCACCTGGAGGAAGAAAGTATTGACAAGGAAAATATCAATTTGGGAAACGTTAGAGAGGTGAAGAATATCCATGGGTTACCATGTGAGGAATCGCAGGACGAAACTGTGGATGATGAAAACGTGGACATTTTTAATTATGTAAAAATCAATCGAATGAAACAATTCATTCGCTTTGTAATTGAGTACAACAACTGGCCGTTTTTCCTAGACGAGACGATAAATTTAGATTCGTATCTGAACAACGAAGAGTTAGAAGTGCTGGAAAATGTAAATCATTTTAACAGTCTAAATAAATTGTTCGTAAAACTAAAAGGTGCACATATAGGGAATAAAAAAATTATGAAAATAATTCAAAATGCTATAAAAAGAGAAGATTGTAAGACAATATGGGAAGAGAAAAAAATTCCAATAAAACACATCGCATCAGCCTTGTTTACAAATAATTATATAAACTTATATAAAGTGCTTCAAAAAGGTATTAGAGTGTTAATAAATTTAAGTATAAATGAAGTTAATTTTATTATGAACAAGTGCAAATATGCATGTGAAATAGTATACTATAGAAGATTAGAAGAACTGAGATCATCAAATAATAATCTCATTTTTACAATGTATAATGAAAATGTA
The DNA here is from genome assembly GCF_002157705.1 of Plasmodium gonderi. NCBI lineage: Eukaryota > Apicomplexa > Aconoidasida > Haemosporida > Plasmodiidae > Plasmodium > Plasmodium gonderi. Next base: position 486,809 of record NW_021628935.1, read on the forward strand.
AGCTCAATAGAATATTATTTTGATAAATTAAAAGAGAAAATTATTTTAATTAGCTTAATTAAAAAAGATGATGTATTTAGTACACTCATTAATTTGATATCTGGTATTTTTCCAAACAAAACCAACTCACCCAACGAACTTGACAAAGGTAAAAATGACACAAAATCGAAGGAAGAAATTGATAAACTTATTTTCTTATATGATAATGAAAAGAAGAAATGTGGTTTTACGAACTCGTTAAATAGAATCAATGCCACTTATAATTTATTTCACTTTTTTAATAAAGAAATATTTGAAAGCAAGTTAAGTAATGTGCAAATTGAATTTGTGAAAAATGATCAGGTATTATCTACGCACCTAAATTTTGTCAACTCTTTTGAAAATACAAAAATATTAATTAATGACAATATATATTCTGTTGCCATTTTAGCTAACGTACTTCTCAAAGAAATGGCAGAAATATTTTACTTCTATAATGATAATAAGATTGAAAGGGAAAATAAATTATACCTTAAGAATAATTTTAAGAGTGCCTATCTTCCCGTTGTTTTCAAATATGCCAAGTGTTTCCAGAAAGAAGAAACCATCGAATCTTTTGACTTTGGTGAAGTTCGAGTGGATGGCACAAAGGAGGAGAGGAATCACTGTGAACAGGGGCAAGCACAGAACCAAACACAAAACGACACACAGAAAGACACACAAAACGACACACAAAAGGACACACAAAACGACACACAGAAAGACACACAAAACGACACACAAAAGGACACACAAAACGACACACAGAAAGACACACAAAAGGACACACAAAAGGACACACAAAACGACACACAGAAGCACGCGCGCGTACCGCCTCCGAAAGAACAGCTTGCAGCGGAGAAAGATAAATTGGACATTGAAATTTTAATAAACAAAATTGCAAACTACGATCATGAGGAAATGTTCAAGGAAATTTTGGAATTTAGAAAAATAAAATATAATGATAAAGCAGAAGTTCAAAAGTGCATCGAAGAATATCTATACACGTATGAAAAGGTAAATGGTATGAAATATTGTGGAACTGAACAGAATCAGGAAAAAAAAAAAAAAGATAAAACAGATAACACTGTGCCAAGTGAAGATCCCGCAATGGAATTATATTTTGCACCAAATGATCTTAAAACTATATACCTTAATTATATGTATAAATACATAGAATATGTAGTTAAAAAAAAAGAATTTCCAATTACATTTAATGAAGTAAATGAAGAATGGATTAATGCCTTAACAGAGTTAGAAAATCAAAAAATTTTATTCTATTCAACAAAAAAGAATAGTGGACATTTATACGATTTACTAATTAATAGTAAAGCCTGCTCGTCAAAGAGAGCTTTAGACATATTAGAACATAGTTTACAAAAAACGAAGAGTGATGATGAACTCATAGAAAAGACTCTTTCTCGTAGTGAAGATAGTGATGCTATTAAAAATTTTGATGAGTTTGTTTTATGGATAAACAAAAATAAAAAAAAAGATTTTGAAAAAATAGATCCACAAGAATTGTTAAATACCGATGCCCATGAAAACGTAAAGGAAGATATAAAGGATGTCATAAATGAATATAATTCCCTATACGATGAAAATGCCACTAGAAACTTGGATCCTAGTAGTGTTACCATTGATAATTTAAAGGATTTGGTTAAGAAGCACAACATTTCTAAGGAGGAAATTCAGGCTGCCATGAGCCAGTTAGATATCCCAGATGATTTTGATATAGACTCGTTATATAAATGAAGTATGTTCCACTACAAATTTGTTCCATAGTTTAAGTGAAGATGTTTAAAATGTACCTTTTAAAGTTACGTGTGAACCTTGACAAATGTTAAATTTCCCACTTGTGTATGTGTAAATATTCATATAATTATGTTATTTTTAGTTTTACGTACAATTTTTTTTTTTTTTTTTTTTTTTTTTTTTTTGTCAAATGCTTTCATCAGATTGTTCGCTTCTCCCATCTCGCGTTTTTGTTCAATGGAACAAAATGGAACAACATATTTAGAGGGAGTATGGAGTAATGTGGGTTGGGTTAATTATGTTTCTATTGTACCTTAAGTGATACACCCCAAGGGTCTATACCTATGTAATATCTGCTTACACACGCACATGTATATATATGCATTATTTACCAAAAGATGTGACCCCTTTATTCTTTCCTTTTTTTTTTTTTTTTTTTTTTTTTTTTGTTTAAATTGCGTTGCTTCTCCGCAGTTGACTGGATTACTTAACGCATATTTTCACATCGTTTCGCAACTTATAATATTTGCACTTTTTTTTTTCTTTTAAATACCATTTACTATGTTTTCTTTTTTTTATTTACTCTACTTTAAAAAAAATGGGCATTTAGGTTGTCTTCTTACCAACCTGCATTTTGTTCAACCGTTTAGTATAACCTTTTTTTTTTTTTTTTTTTTTTTTTTTTTTTTAGGGCTGTGTTTTTTACGTCTTATTTCTTATTGGTACAAATATGTCTGTGTAGCCGATCAGTACCTATTTTTTTTTTTTTTTTTTTTTTTAGCGTTTTATCAGAATAAGTGAGGGGAGGATAGGTGGGAATGTATTTTCTTGAATTGAAAAATATCTTTATTTGAGTTTACAAAATTGGTTCAAATGTTTGGTAATTCTGTTGTTTAAAAAAGCAGAAGGTAAAGAGGTGTTGCCTAATAGGGAGGCAGAAAAAAAAAAAAAAATTCGATTTCAGTCCATTCTTACTGGTAAACACGACATAAGCATTGTTAAATAACTATTTTTGTCTTTAAAAATTGTACTATTTGAATAAATATTAATTTATTTATACGTATAAGTAAATAGTAATCTTTTAATAAAGCTGAAAGTTCATGGTGCTTTTACTCCATGTAGTACATAAAAAATAGCATACCTTTTTGTTCATATACTTTTATATATACCGTGTAAATTTTTTCACCAACTTTTTGGGGTTTGTTCAAAATAAGCTTATTTATGAGATATGTGTAAAAGCATGCATCGCCGTCCCACCCCCAAATTCTCCCACGGGGTATGATGATTTTCACATTCAAGAAGTGACAATAGTATTGTATTGTTTGGAATCGCTCAAAATTTGTGACTCCTTCATCTGATGATGCATGTAGGGATGCAAAATATAGATTAGTGTATGTAAATGTGATGAGTAGAAAGGCAATGATTCCATTCCACAGGGAGTTATGCTGGAATTTTTTTTTTTTTTTTTTTTTTTTGAGCAATACTTTACGACAATTTTTAGGGCATTTATTAGGGTAATATTTAGCATAACTTTTACATTTTTACCACATTTTTTATGTAAAGTGGCATCATAAAACGCAGATAACTTTTTTTTTTTTTTTTTTTTTTTTTTTGCTATTTGTAAGTTTTCCATCATACATAAAGATTTCCCCATATTGGTAGAGTGAGAACCTTCGAGATTATATACATTTGATCGGAATTATGTAATATATAAATATATAACAAACATATATTTGAACATTTATGAATAAAGGGTAAAGTGCTAAAGAGGTACAGGAAATTGTGCGTAATCCAGGACTTGAAATAGTTAACACCTTGTAAAAGCTGAGAAATCTGCGAAGAAACGCAGTTAAAAGGCCAAATGACGGAAGAAGGAAAAGTAGAAAATCTTCTTCCCCCGTTGAAGTGACATTCTTCACCATTTGCAAAGGGAGAGGGGAGAGGAGAAAGTAATTGTGATATCTGATAATCTATGCATTATGTATATAATTAATATGTCATAACGAGTTATTTATGCATAGTTATTATATGTCATGACGAGTGATTTATGCATAGTTTTTATATGTCATGTGGGGTGATATTTGTATAGTTATGTGACATTACTTGTGATAAGTAAAAATTATGTGGCTTGAGGAGTAATAAGCAGGTGCACATATCTCTTGACGCATATTTTACACCTTCTTTTTCGCATGATGTATAAAGAAAAGAATGGGGAGCGATCAACTGAACTTAAAAATCCTGATGAAAAAGTTCCTTAGTGAGGAGAAGGAATATATTAAGTTTATGAACAAAGATGAAAGGGATATTATACTTTTCGAGAAAGAAAACTTTTACATTTATGCAAACATTTTATGTGGAATTGAAAGTAGAAAGAAGGAAAAATATAACATAGGGGATATTTATCTATTTTTGTGCCTACCGAAAAGTAATTACACTTTTTCGTATATTAATTCAATTGGCTATAAATATATAAGCATTTTAGAAAAAAGTAAAATAATAAAAATTATTGAAGACAATGAAGATAGCGATGAAATTAAAGTCAATTTTTTCGTTTACGATTTGAAGAAAATACTTGATTTGCATGATTATGTAGATTTAGAAGAGAAGGATCAGGGTATTCAGGCGGACCTGTTCGATTTCGACAATGTGTATGATGTAGATAGGAATAGTGAAAATGAAAGTAGAAATGAAAAAGGTTCCATAAAAAAAAGTAGCACAAAAAGTACTACACAGGATGGGGAGGAGAAAGCAGAAGGAGAAGTGTTTAATTCTTCTCATAGAAAGAGGAAACGAGGTGGGGAGGATGGAACAATTGAACAATTAGGGGCTCATATAAAACCTTCTGATTATAAAAAAAACCCAATTGACCTCATCGTAGAAGAAAAGTTTATCTCTTTTGATAATTTAAGAAGTATATGCAATACAGAAAAAGTGGATAACTCAATAATACTTTACGTGTCAAATGATTATTACAGTGGAAGAGTGATGCACAATCAAATTAACCCACAAGAAATGTCTGGAAAACACAATTTCTTGCAGAATGATATTTCTACTCAAGAGTACGACTCACTAATCTATTTCAATTGCAATGAAGTTAATGATACGGAAGAAATAGTTAATGATGCAAGTAACAATTACGATTTCATCAAAATGAATTTTTTTGACCTTGCCAACGAAGGGGATTTAACGAGAAGTAGCTATCATTTGGAAAGTTCTAATACATGTGTACAAGTACCTACTATACTAGAGAAAGATGAAATACAAAACAGTGTTGATAGAAAGAATAAAACAATAATTACCCAGAGTGATGAAAAGTATGAAAAAGATAAAAAGCACTTATGCAATAATGACCCATGTGGAAATAGTCTCCAAAAAATGTTGAAACATTACTACGATAACAACAATTTTTTTCAAAGTATTTTTCTACAGAATATGAATTTGTATTCTGTTATGAAGAATACATATCTTACAAGTTTAGAAAATGAAAATCATATTGATCAATGTGTAAAATTTATTATTCACAAGTTTCACAGAGATTATGTAAAATACATGGAAAGTGATAAAAACATGGTGTTGTCTACATGTAACGATTTTCTTAAACGATATTCAAAGCATAATTATACGGATATATATCACAAGGGAGATTTATATAAAAATTTTGCAGATTATGATATGCTCGATCTTGATATGAGCATAAATGATTACAATGAAGAGAAAAAACATCCTATTAATATTGTTAATGATAAATCAACTTTCATTGATCATAATGATTCTTCCTCATTATCAACAAAAAGAGAAAATACAAAATTTCTTGTTGGGCAATATATACCCCTAGATATAGTACAAACTTTTAATGATCATGATAAAATAATATTTTTTCATGACTTGCTAGCTCAATACGCACAAGCTATATATGATAAGAATAACTACAATAAAAATAGAGCTGTTATTAATTTCGTTCACAATTTTGTAAAAAACTTTTCTCTTGAGGAAAGTCTCTATTGGGAGATTGATCCAAAAGGGAGGTGTATATTACCTCCTGAGGAGCTACTCCTATCGGACCAAGATGATATTTTTTGTGATGTAGGTCAAGAAGAGGTAAATCTAGAAAAGGAGAATACAAATGATGTATATATCATTCCTACGTGTGTAAATGAAGAAACGCGTAGCAAAGATTATACACACAAATGTACAAACGTAGACAACAACTGCATAGTTATTAGGGGAAAACTTAACAGAAAAACCATATCGAATATCAATTTATCGAAGGAACAAATTGAAGGAAACGAAGAACTTGTAAAATCAATTCAAGTTAAAGAGGTAAATGTTCAAGATTCGTATGATATGATAGGGAAAAGTCCCAATGATTTTAGCAGAATATATAATTTTTTTGAAAGAGAACTTTTAAATAAAAGTAGCATAAAGAATGTATGCATAAATGGAATAAAGAAAAATATTATAATAGATGATAATATTAAGCCAAGGATTGGAAATGTATCATTAAAATTAATTGACGAAATTCACTTAACGTATAAAAAAAGACCCATTATACTAATAGAAAAAGAAAGTAATAATCATATAATTAATAAAAGTAATATTGAATCATTTTTTCTGCATAATAATTTAGATAATTCTAATATGAACCCAAATTATTCTAACACAGTTAGTGTTGGAGGTCCGTATGATTCTATATCTATCATTTACAAAATGTTTAACAAAAAAAAAAGCATAAAATTCTCATTTATTGAAAATGACAAAATATCAAAATTGACTGAAACAGATTGGAAATGTGTAATTGCTGTTATTATAAAATCGAAAGAATCATTAAAAGGTATATTAGATGAATATCCTTTTGAAATTCCAACAGCTCTATTCCACCCATTCAAATCTTTTTTTTTTATGTATAATGATGTTACAATACCGTCCGATTTGTTAACAGGTGGGAATATTGATATCATCAGACTAAATCGAAAAAATAGAAAAGAAGATTACATTGCCGTTAATAAATTTTGGACCAACATTGAGAAATTTATTTTACAAAGACGAGACAAATCTTTCTACACGAAGAAAAAGCAGTTCTAACTCTCTCTCCTCCACGGCTTTAACCAAATAATTACTGCACCAGAGTAATCAAGTTAATTTTGCCCCACATCCATGTGCGTATACATATATGCATACAAGTTTGTGTACATATGAGTTCGTGTTCATACAAGTTTGTGTTCATACAAGTTTGTGTACATATGAGTTCGTGCGCATACAAGTTCGTGCTCATACAAGATCGTGCGCATACAAGTTCGTGCACATGATAATGGCCCTCTCACATTTTGCCGCATACATGCTCCTGCTTGTAACATGACTTGCTAATTTTTTTTTCCGTTGTTCAAACACCCCTCATTTTGTTAACTTTTGACACATATATATTTTTTTTACTTATATATTTCTTTATTTTTACTTCTTTATTTCTTCATTTCGCCATATTTATTATTTTTTTTTCGAAATGGCACGCATAATCTTTTTATAAGTTTTTTAAAGCAAAAAACGTAAAAGTATATATATTTACATATGGTACTTGTGCAAACGTGCACATAATATATATGTCCTTAAAATTGAGGGACAAAAAAAATATAACACACCTTGCGAACATTTTATTTTCGCCCGTTCGAAATGCTGTTACGTGTAATTTTTTTTTTTTTTTTTTTTTTGTTAATATTTTTAATTCCACATAAATTCTCAAATGCGTACATATACATATATATACATAACAAGAGGAACCGAAATTATGATAAATTAATTAAACTTAAATTAATTCAACATCTATCCCCATTGACTCTTTTAAATATTTTGTATATTTTTTTTCCAGCCTACATGTAATCATGTGCTTTGATACATTCACATCTATGTGCGAGCTTAACACTACATGTGTATTCAAAGTTAAATTTTACTTTGCATCAGAATTTAATAACACCTTTTTCCAGATGTAAGCAAAAGGGTCACGCTCAAAATGTAATATTTTCTGAGGACCCTCAAATGGCATGATTTTAAGTGGCCATTTGTTTTTACGCATGCTTGTATGTATTCAGATGTATATATATATATATATATGTACAAACGAAGGAATATAGATATACTTATTGCATAGAGAGATAAATAAAATTCCCATATTTTCGTTCCCCGATTTAACACATATTCATGATTTTTCCATAAACACCACGCATATATATTCCTTATTTCAGAGCTTCTGCATCACGACATCCCAGACATTAGAAACTAATTCCATATAGAGCTGTATATATAATAAAATGAGGTATTAAAAAATAAAATAAGGCTAATAATTTTAGCAAAATTGGACATTATATAATTGCATTTGTTAAAATATATATGTGTAAATACATTAAGGAGACTTGAGAACTGAAAAAGGTCTTCTAACAGTACAAATATAGAATGTCATAAAAATAAAATAAAATAAACAATTGAATAAATAAGAAAATGAGCAAACAGATAAAGCACTTTGTAGTGCCCCGATTTACTATAAAATAATTGAAACGAAAAAAGTAACTCTTTTCTTTTCTTTTTCCCATGATGGTAAAACCTCCACTTTAACAGCGATGTCACTTTAAGGGCGTATGGGGTTCTGTTATGTAGAGTCCTATGCAATGGGGGAAGGAATATATTAAGTGATAATTCAAGAATTGAGTTTTTATTTTTAAAGGCATCCTATGGGAATAAACATTGGACCCCTCCAAAAGGTACCCTTTTTGAGAAGTTTTGCTGTCTCATTTTTATTGTTCCTTTTGCTCATTTCTCCTCGGTGTTGTATTCATGCTACAACTTCAAAAATTCTCAGGTTTGCATGAAAAAAACGAAGATGGATTAGACACTGCCCTGAGAGAAACACTGGAAGAAACCGGGTTGGATAAGGATAAGTACAAATTGCTAAATTATCAAAAGGTAAGTACATATATATATATGATATGTGGAAAATATTGTTATAGAGCCATGAGCATAGTACTTTGACCATGCAACCTTTATTTTTGACTCCCTTTTTTTTTTTTTTTTTTTTGACGCCCATTCCAGACTTTAAAATATAGCGTTGAGGGTGGTTTAAAAGAGACCACATATTATTTGGGACTTTTGCTAAATAATGAGGAACGCATCATATTGTCAGATGAGCATACGGACTATAAGTGAGAAATATAAAGAAACAAGAAAACAAGCACGATTATTAATTAAATGATATGATTTATCATTTCTAGTTCGACACAGTTGCGATTTATTGTCTATCCCTATATAACTGCTTTTTCCATTTTTATTTCCATTTTTTTTTTTTTTTTCCTTTTTTCAAACCCAACAGATGGATTCACAAAAACGAATTGACTATCTATTCCCTTCCAAGTTCTTTAACCGATTTGATAACAAATGCGGAGGAATTTTTGAAGAACAACAGCGAGAAAATAATGACTTCTTGATTTTATAAATTACAGTTTATAAACATGCAAATGTGTTGTATGTAAGGGAATAATAATATTTATAAGTATATACTTAAACGTACAAAGGAATGTATAAATCCTCTTTTGTGTATCTAGAATAGAATAGAATAAATTGGAAGACAACTTTCCTAAAAATTAGAAAGATTTCATGTACATAAAAAAAAAAAAATAATTATCTCATAGTGCAAGTTAAAAAATGAGGAAATTTCCTAATAACAAAATAAATCCTCTAAACATCCATTTGATGAATTCTCCAATTTTATCTATCCAAAATATAATTAATATGTGTGCTTTATTTTAACTTATATGTTTTATCTAGTTTTAATAACGAATATATTATATTATTTTATTTTTATTATTTTATTTATTTTTTTTTTTTTTTTCCTTAAAGAATGCGAAAAATGGGCTGATGGGAGAAGAGAAGGGAGAGGGTTTATAATTTTGTTATTTTTTTTATTTTGTATGAATTTTCCACCGAACGTTGAAACATTTACAAACGTTTTTTGGGTGGGTCTTTTTCCACTTGTCATTCTGACATTTCACGTTTACTCCAAATTTGTCATTCCGTTATTTCAGTTTCACTCCGAATTTGTAACTCCGTCATTTTAGTTTTACTCTCAATTTGCCAATCCGTCATTTCAACTTTACTCTCAATTTTGCAAAAGAACAGCTCAATACAAAACGCATCGTAAAAATATATTCTATAATTTTTTTTCTTTTTTTGGAATTCACACATGTGTTAAGTCTCCAACAAAATTCCAAAGAGTGTGGCATATGTCTTTGCGTTGTTGTCATATGTTAGGTACAACACCTGTATATAAGAAAATAACATCCCCTCTTAAAGTTACTTAAAATTATCTTGTCATTTCAAAGTGTTTTTTAATTGCATTTTTTTTTTTTTTTTTTTCTTTTTTTTTTTTAATTTTTTTGATAATTTGAGGCGTTCTGCAATGTTGCGTTACTTCGCTTATTATTTCACTTGAAATGTGTACCATGTTACCATTTAGGATTCTTTTTATATTCTTAGTGAATCTTGAGCTCATCCTTAGCTCTAAACATATATTGATTATCCTTTGCTTTATTAAAACTTTTATAAGTACACTATTTTTTTCAATTTATATTCTTTTGGAAATGCGTTTACAAAACAAATAAGTTTTTTATTTTTTTTTATTTTTCCCTGCATGTACATTTTGCTATCATGGAAGGGGTAACGAACATTTTAAGCATAGCTGGGAGTGACAGCTGTGGGGGAGCTGGTATTCAGGCAGATATAAAAACGGCAATGGGATTAGGATGTCACTGTTGTACTGTGTTTGTTGTTTTAACAGCTCAGAATACTATGGAAGTTAAAAGGATTATAGAAGTTGAAGAAAATTTTATTGTAGATCAGCTAGATAGTGTATTTGCAGATATACCTATTGACGTGGTAAAGTTAGGGGTTTTGTATTCAAAAAAAATTATATCATTGGTTCATAAGTATTTAGTAGATATGAATAAGAAGAGGGAGAAAAAATTATTAGTAGTTTTTGACCCTGTATTTGTTTCAAGTTCAGGTTGCCTACTGGCAGAAAATCTAGAATATATAAAATTTGCTATTGATTTAATTTGCCCTATAAGTTGTATAATAACACCAAATTTTCACGAATGTAAGGTAATTCTTGAAGCATTAGATTGTCAAGTAAATCTGGAAAATGTTAATATAGTACACCTGGGAAAATTAGTAACTTCCAAATTGAATATAAATGCTTGTTTATTTAAAAGTTGTAATATCGGAGAAAATTCACAAGAGGAGAACAAGGTATATGCCGTTGACCATTTGTGTATAAGGCGGGTTAAAAAAGCAGACAAATGTGAAAAAGTTCCAAATGTCCAAACATTAGAGGGAGAAAATTACCTATATGATATATATAAACTGCGGTCGAAAAGAAAGCCAGAACTAGACATACATGGAACGGGATGTACTTTATCAACAGCCATATCATGTTATTTATCAAAAAAATACGACATATTACAATCTTGTATAGAATCGAAAAAATATATTTGCAACTGCATTAGATATGCTTACGAGTTTGGACATAGAAGTCAGGGGTTAAACCATTTAAAGGCATCTCAGGAATTGCCACACTTTAAAGATATCGATGTTATACCAATTGTTCAAGATTTACTTTAGCACAATTTCATTGAAGCAGTTGCATTTTCTGTGCTGCTTACATTTCTTCTCGCTTTTTCCGCTAAAAGTTAGCACCATTGCATTAGGTCCATTTATATACATTCGTAAATAAATATATATACATATGTATATATATTTTTTCTCTCATTGGTTTATTCGAATTTGCACTACCTCACACGGGAGTACTTCTGCTAATGCGTTTTTTTTTTTTTTTTTTTTTTCCCTGCATGGGACATTTTCACGTTTTTCTTATTTATTTTATTTTTTATGTTATATATTTACTCTCCTTTGATGTATAAAAATTGCACTTATGTACCTTTTCAAATGAGGATAGCTTAATTGTTATGAGAAAAACTAAGAGTGTATTATTTTCTCGTGATGTTTCAGTATACCTGTTTTGCATTTTACAAGGATATTTACTATAACAGAGGGTATGTAGGAGAAATGAGATTAAACCGATATGGACATCATCCTGCATATAACCCCATCATCTTTTGCTCGAATATTCAATTTCACCACTTCATGATTGTTCAAGTGCAAAGGCGTGGAAAAATTAGTTGCAGTCATTTTATATCTTCATATTCTCTAAGCAAGAGTGGTAAATAATAAAAAATATTCAAAGTGATACACATAAAACATAGAAAATAGAACGTCCTCACATGTTCAAAATGATCATCTTTCATTATAAGTGTGTTATATTAAATACACACAAAAATACATATGTGTAGAGGAGCACTTGAAAACGTTTACTTAAGGATGAGAAAAATTGTAGAAAGTTGAGAAAAAAAAAAAAAAAAAAAAAAACTTTGCTATGTAGCACAACTCATATCAGATGAAAAAAAGGAAAAAAGTTCAAACGGCAGAGAAACTCTCAAAAATTAAGGCACTGAAAAATAGCAGAATTGCCACAAAACGAAAAAAAAAAAAAAAAAAAAAAAAAAAAAAAAAAACGTAAACCCCATTTCAACAAAGCAGCAAACGTATAAGCTATTTCTCCAAATGAAATTTCATGGCATTCGACAAAGCTGTGAAGAACTCATCACACCTTCGGAGAGCTTCAACGAATAGTATATACTACTTACCAGTAAACATTTCCAGTGTTCGCGTACCCCTACATATATATCTGCATATATGCAACAGCACATAACAAGGAGGGTTGCTAGCTTCCCACCCCTTTCTCCGCACACACGAACATAAGCGGAAGCTGGAAAATAAAAATAAACAGAAAGGTAAACACAATTATAAGTGTAAGCATAAGGTAAACACAACTATAAAGTGTAAGCATAAGCACCCGCGTGCGAAGAGTAATACGAAATGAAGAGAGTCTGCTTGCAGAACAACGTGTGCATGAATTTTCACACAAAACGCTATAGCAGCTTGGTATCAGACCTAGTTGGCATAGGGAAAAATGAATTTTACGAGGTTCCATATAAACAGAATATAAACAGTACAAACTTTACAAAACTAATATGCAAGAATTCATACAATACATACAGAAATAAGGTCTTTAGCCCAGGGATATATAATAACGTACCACAAAACTATATGAATATGCAAATGAATAATAATGAGAATAACTTAAATAATATGCCGAACAATATGAATTACAAATATGACAACATACCTAATAGTTATTATCAATCAAAATATAACACGTGTGTAAATAACGAAAACTCAGATAATAATCCTGCCATGACAAGTGCCAACACTACATATCAGTATTTCAGCATTTTTGGAAGTACAGCTATGTGTTTAATTAAACCAATATATCCTGACTGCATTGTGAACAAAAATAAAGTCACTATTTATGGAAAGGGAGGTTTTCAATTTATTTTTATGAAAAAACAAAATAATTCAAATAAATATGACAAAAACAATAAAATGAGTATATTTTTGAAAATTAACAGTTTATCAAATATATTATCTTTGAAAGATATTGAAAAATTAAAAACACCCATATGTGTTAAGGGAAACAATAATAACTGTTTATTCATTGATAAGCATAAGGAAAAAAAAGACCATATTGTCATAAAATATAAATATCAACCATCTAATAATACAGACAATAATTTTGGGGAAGTTAATAATTTAGATATGGAAGTTAATGAAAGTACTCATATAAATAATTTAAATGATGATAAAAAGAACAATTTTGAGGAATTACATGTTAGTTCACCTTTTTCGGAATTTCTACTTTTTCAGAATGCAGCAAATTTGTTGCTCCCGCAGCTAATTGGTTGGGCAAAGCAACACTGAATGATGTGCAGAACTTTTGAAAACCTAAAACATGCAACATATATTTCATCTGGGAATTTGGATTACGATTTCGCTGTTCCTTTTAGACGTACATTATGCCCCACCCACACGAGTGGTATATATATATATATATACTTATATGCTAACACCTGCACTTGTGCATAACATGGTTAATCCCTTCGCATGCAACATTTACAGTATAAAGTATTTTTCCAAAAAAGAATGATGAAACCACGCTTTTTATATGTACACCAAAAAGATAGAATAAAATAATAAAAAAAAAAAAAAAGACAATTTGTTTGTTTATTTATTTATTCATTTATTTATTTTATTATTTTTTTTTTTTATTATTTTTTTTTTTCATTATTTTTTTTTTTTATTATTTTTTATTATCATTTTTTTTTTTTTTTAACTTTTTTTTCATTTTTTCTGTTGCAAAAATATGAAGTAACACACAGACATGTTTATATATTGTTGCATTATATAAGTGGAAACTATCACTGAAAGTGGCCTTTTCTTTTTTAATAAATTTTAACAGTATTCGTGTTTTTAAAAGGTTAATGTAAAAAGGGGGGAAAAAAAAAGTAAAAGAAATAAAAAACAAAATAAATGATGCAATCTCTACAAAACAAGGCGATGGAAAAATTGCTTCGTTTTTTTAAAAATTGTTACCCTCCACTTTTTGTCACAAAAAATCTAGTTATCTTGTCATCTCTATTTATGATCTCTTCATGCATGTGAGTAAAGAATCCGTGGGTGAGGTTGCTTTGCTCACATCGTTTCACTCCCACCACATTTGACGCTCTATCATTTTCTTTCCTTTTCCTTTTCAGAAATCATTTTTGCTTCCTTCCTGCACATGTGGTGTAACTTTTCAATGTCAATTTCCTTTGACGGTAGAAAAACATACCTTACAACGGATCCACGAACGAAGCATGATTTAATGGACAGCTGTAAAGTGGTGAGTTGATGAAGTGGTGGGTTGATGAAGTGGTGGGTTGATGAAGTGGTGGGTTGATGAAGTGGTGGGTTGATGAAGTGGTGGGTTGATGAAGTGGTGGGTTGATGAAGTGGTGGGTTGATGAAGTGGTGAATTGAAGAAGTGGTGAACTAATTAAATGGTGGACTGATGACTATCCCAAATAGTTACATGGAGTGATTCCTAAAAAACGTTATGCATCCATTAACTATATGGATACAGTACAGTCCATTCAGCACACCATTTCGACATTTCAATTGCGTGGATAAGTGATGCATACCCAATGAACATGCACAACTGCAGTTAATGCACATGTCTATAATCAACACACAGATATGGATATATGCATGCGGCAAAACTACCTAATGTGCACAATTTTATTTTTTTTATTTTTTATTTTTTTGGTTCTCTTCCTTGTAATAACGTACCAAATGAGGATACTTCTCTGGATGGTTCACAGTCACATTCGTTAATTTGATATTTAGATATTGATCTACTGAATGCAACACACCTGATATTTGTAAATCATTTTTTAGCTCTACTGTCACATGGTGATTTTTCTGTGCTAATTGTTGAAAAAAGGTAAAAAAAAGCTGCAAACGAAGAAGGGGGTGTGGGAAAAAGAGCATGTATAAAGTCATATACTAGAATATCAACGTACACATCGTTGCAAATATCTACAGTTGTGAGGTATGATATGGCAACACAAGCATGTGTATGTGTATCCCACTCGTCAGTTTTACAATATTCAAATGTAGATTAATTTACAAAAACGAACAGGTAAGCAAACTACAATTATATTTCGTGTTTCCCTTATTGACGCGTATTTTCGAAGCATGTTTTTTTTTCTTTTTTTTTTTTTTTTTTTTTTTTTGGTCATATTTTCTAGTTTTACCATTTTTCACTTTTTTTCAAGTATAATAAAAATATACAGTTGTGCTATAATAATGGACAATTATGGCAAGAAAATGATGACGAGGGATGAAAGCAACGAAAGTAATGAGAAGCAACAAGAAAAGCAAATTAACCATACGGAATAGAACTTAGTTATCTCTATGTGTTTTACTGCTTTCCAAAATTTACACCTCTTAGTTGTTTACTCTCTTATAATTTGTAATTTTCTCATTAGCGTTATCACAGCTCCCTTACCATGATTGGTAAATCGCCCAAAAAAAAAAAAAAAAAAAAAAATAAATTTATAATCCATGCAACAATGATATGTTCAATTGATGATAAACTCGCGAGGTTAATCGAAGCTGAAGTTGCGAAGTTAATCAAGGCTGAAATTGTAAATTCATGCAAAACAGAGTTTACTCACGGTGCATGAAGTGTCACTCCATCATGCAATCCAGTGGGGTGAGGAGAGGGGCACGATTGGTAAATCGCCCCAAAAAAAGGAAAAAAAAATTCAATGTGGAATTATGAAGTCCAAAAAGGTCGAAATAAAAGTAGAAAAATGAAATACAACGATATAAAATGCCTCAATAATATACACAGGGATGTAACGTAAGATAAGGGGGTAAAAAAAAAAAAAAAAAAAAAAAAAAAAAAGCAGAGTGGCAGAGTTATACACAGATTAATACACATAATTGCATTATGATGAAGCTTGAGGTTTTACCGAAACAACAACCGGGAACTACCTTTAAGGTTCGATAGCCGCTAGTTACCAACGAGTATCCTAATGATATACCAAACCGCAAGGGTAAGAACCTAATGATGTTGTACAAATGAGTTCCTGAATATATTTGCAGGCAATTCATCTGATTATATCCATAAATATAAAGTGTTGTGACACACCAAGCACACAATTACACATGCTATAAACGTTGCCATATGTAAGAGAATTAGTCCCTTTTTTTTTTTTTTTTTTTTTTTTTTTAAGTGTACATTTTCTATTTTACAAAAATATACATTTATAAAATTTTGAAAATTTGAACAGGTATGGCATTTTCTTCCCCATCGCTCATGTCTATGAACGATTTTGTCAACGTTGTTCAAAAAGCACTTACGTTCTTCTCGTGCACATATGTTACAATTCCATTTCATGAAATAGTTTTTATTGTAAAAAATTATTTTTAAAAAAACTGAAACATCAAAAATAAGTGCTGATGTATTTAAGGACAACCTATTTTCTACATCTACTAATATGTGACATGTTTGGGTGATGTTACATTTGTATCATTCTCAGGTAGAAAGGGGACATTATACATATTGAGGGAATAATTCCGAAAAGATACATGCATGCACACGTGTGTACATATATATATATATATATATATATATGAACAGCTTTCAAAAACAGGTGCTGAAGATTCCATGTAAGATGGCTCTACACAGGTGATAAATAGTGTTTATGGAGATGTGGATATACCCAATGTGTATACGCCAACATACATGTACATATACACACGTACCTACACATCTAAACTGCATACTCCTCGCGTTATGCTGGAGGGGAAACCTATGATATGAATTATTTCGCGAAACCAAAGGGAAAGAAAACAAAGCTCTCAGTACAATTTCTCCGTAGGATCATTTTTATGAAAAAAACCCATTACAACCCTTCTATGTATGAGTGCCATATATTTATATTTTTTTTTTTTTTTTTTTACGCCACTATTGTTTATTCATATAATATGGTTCCATATTGTGGAAATAAACAAAGTTAAGGAAAAACAGAATAATAGAAAAAAAGAAAAACAGAAAAAAAAAAAAAAGAAAATAGCATATCTCTGAATATCAGACATACTGTGACTGTATCACAAGGTGGTTTAACGTGTCGTGTTCACATGACATCATCCACTGTAACTATCACATTAGAATACAATGAAGGAAATGAAAGAAGATGTAAATGGTGGTAAAGACATGAATGGGAATGAACGAAACATGAACAAATTTAGCGATATTAATTTGAAGGTAGAAGCATATGGAGAGGGTGATTATAGACTGTTGAGATATCTACCCGATGGATCTTGTGTTTTTGAAGAAGTGCCAGATGAAGAAAATAAGAACAAAAAGAATTTACAACAGTATGCACAACTATTCTGTTCAGCAATGGAAAAGACTATTCAAATAAAAAGTAATGACGATAGTTTAAAAAATAATAAAGAATGGACAAAAGGAGAGGAATATAGAATATTAGTTGAAAATGATTTAAAAGAATTGATGATTTTGTTTGACTTGATGTTAGGTACACTAAATTATGACAAAGGCACAAAATATTTATCACTAAGTAAATGCAATTATTTGAGAGATATAGAAGCAAATAAACAGGACATATGTATAGCTGTTACATCTAGAAAAGAACTTTTAGAGAAATTAAGAAATTTATGTAAAGAGACAAGAATACAAATTAATTCAATAAATGGAATAATAGCACAAAAATATTATTTATTTTTTATTAGCCAGTTGATTAAATATTGGAAAATATTAAATAAAAAATATTCAGAACTTGATTTTTTACAACTTGACATTAATTTTCCCTATGTTACCCAAGTCTCTGTAGAATACTTTTTTTTACCATCCTATTTTTGGAATTTTTCACCCAACCCGATATTCCTTTCTTGGCCTCCTTATCCTTCTTTTTCTCCTTTCAAATCTCAGTATGCACATATCACTTTCTCTATAGCTAGTGGGAAGATTAACACAAAGGAAGAAAATTATCATCTAGATCAAAATTATTCAAAGGAAATGAATGATGACACCTTTCTTAGACACAAGATTAGACAACGACAAGATGTAGTTGAGATATCTGATTTTCTTAATACAGAGAATGGGATGAA
This sequence comes from Plasmodium gonderi, assembly GCF_002157705.1. Taxonomy (NCBI): domain Eukaryota; phylum Apicomplexa; class Aconoidasida; order Haemosporida; family Plasmodiidae; genus Plasmodium; species Plasmodium gonderi. The sequence continues at coordinate 505,256 of NW_021628935.1, forward strand.
CGTTCGAACAGAGGGTGAGAAAAACAGAGATATTAATTGTAAAACAAGTGAAGATTTTAAAAAGGAAGAAGAACAGCAAGAGCAACCGCCCAAACAAGAAGAACATTGTACCTTTTTAAATGATCAAACGAAAAAAACTTCACAGAATTATAAATTTTATTACCCAAATATAAAGGAAGAAGAAATACAAATGTTTAATTCGTTGGACAATAAGAGTGTTATTTCTGTCCATTTCGAAGGGATAGCAGCGCACTTAATTGAGAATAATTATTTTATTCAATTTGATTTGTACCCATTAAATATAAAATTAAGGAATAAATTAAAAAAAAAAAAAAAAAAACTCCAATGGAGAGACATTTTTCCAGAAAAAATAATTCCACAAAATATTATTTTTGAACAAGCAAAAAAGGTACATGGAAAATTGATTCAAGCTCAGTGGGTATTGATAGATAAATCAATTTTCTGTATCCTTGCAGAACAAGCAAATAACCTAAAAGACACAAATAATGAACTGTTAATAAATCTTACTAATGTGACAGGGACAAATAAACAAATTAAAATTCATTGTACAGATATAAATCACAAATGTTTAGAGTTCTTGATAAGTGATATTCTTATACCTTCAACAGGAAATAAATTCATTCCAGTGGATTTTTCCTTTGCTATTATGTACGAATCGGTTGAAACTTGTGCCCATAATGATGCCAATGATTTTAATGAAAATATTTCGATAAATGAAAATATCCCGAAGAATGAAAATATTCCTAAGAATGAAAATCCTCATAACAAGCTAGAAGGAAATTATATTAACGATCATTTTAACTATGAACACAATATTAGTGAAAAAAAGAATGGAAATTTTGTGCTAGACTATGAACTTGTGCAAATATTTCTCAATCTGTCTCTTGCTAAAATAAGAGATTTATTTATCTGTTCATGGAAATATTTTTCTTTCGAAATGCCTTACTATTCAGCAGATATACACCCACTTATTTACCAAAATGTTTTCCCTGATCAACGTTCAGACAATTTAATTACAAATTTTTTTTCATGGTTTATTATATCTATGGAGAAGTATTTACGAGCAAATGAAGACATGACAGTTGGATAGAACATATCCTCTCTTCATTCAATTGTGCTATTTAGATGAATTCGCTTAAAAGAACATTATGAAAATTGCAAGGTTTTTTTTTTTTTTTTTCTTTCAAAGATGTTTTATTTTAATTAAAAGACACATGTTTTATTTTCTGTCTCTGCCATTTTGTTTCTAATGAAAAAGTGTAAAAAAATTAAGTATAAAAAAATAAAATATAAAAAAATGAAATAATTTTGTTCTAATTACATAAAAACAAAACACAATGGTTATATATACACGTATGGTCTTACAAGAGCTATCCTTTAAAGGGTGATATGTATAATTACATGTAGGAGAATAAATTTACATGTGTCATACATAGAAAAAAAAAAAAAAAGATATAGAGAAAAAGAGATAAAGAAAAAGAGATAGAGAAAAAAGGGATAGAGAAAAAGAAATAGAGAAAAAAATATAAAGAAAAAGAGATAGCGAAAAAGAGATAGCGAAAAAGAGATAGCGAAAAAGAGATAGCGAAAAAGAGATAGCGAAAAAGAGATAGAGAAAAAGAAATACAGAAAAAGAAATACAGAAAAAAGAGAGTTAAGGTAGAAAGAAAAAAAAAAATTGAAAAGCATGGACGATGGTAAAATGGAACCATTACACTAGCAAATACTTGTAGGCATACACAATACGTACAGGTGTATGTACTTATGTTTATATTATGGTCTGTATTCCCATGAGGGAAAAGGGGGTTTTACAGGGATAAATATTTTTACTTCATTAAAAAAAAAAAAAAAGTTAATTTAGGACGGGAAAAAGGAGTTTAAAAATTTTTGCATACACGTTCTTTCATCATTTCAACTGTTAATTTGAGTGGATCAAAATTTTTTTTTTTTTTTTTTTTTTTCACTTTCATTATTTGCCACATTTTAAAAGAACTCCAATGGGGCCATTTAGATATGTAACATTTTTAAAGTTTTAAATATTTTGGGAAATTCCTTTCATTAAATCAGTTATGCACATTATTGTTTTATTAAGAAAATAGATCAGACAATTTTGTATCTCCGGTACAATTTCATATATTACTCGTTTGTGCTAATGATCTAGTATCGTTCTTCATTTGGGAATATCAGTCTATTCGTCATAACATGACATTTCTTAAATAGTGCCAAGAAAAGGGGATTTCTTTTTAATGGAAAATAATGCAAAATTAGGAGACGCATAACGTAAGTTGCGTTAAAATGGAAAAAGCCAAAATGGAACATTCTAATGCAAAACACATAAAAATTCCAGAAGAAAACTTAATCATATATTATAATATTTTCAGAGGGGAAAAAAAGAGTCTTTCATTTAAATATTTTTAAAATCCCTTTTTATCTTTTAAGATATACTCTACAGAATTATCCCAAAAATATGAAAAAAAAAAAAAAAAAAAAAAAGTGTATCATATTATTTTGCTATACAAATGCAGTTAATCAAAAAGGTTATCCCTCCTCCTCGACAATCCTCAAACGCACTTCGCCCATTTCGTTTCTTTTTTTTATTGTTATGTTGAAATATGTCCGTTTTTACTTCACCTTCCCTTCTTTCCTTTTAAGAAATAAAAAGGCATATTAGTTATATCAGTTGATAAAAATTTTCTAAGAGGGACCATCAATAATACAGGGAAATTTATCTTGTGCTGCTCATAACGTGTAAACATCAGCAAAAAAAAAAAAAAAAAAAAAAACGCTATCCATTTTCATCAAATTCAATAAAATTTTAACACAATGGCGGTTATATTGTCCTATGAAGAAAAAAAAAAAAAAAAAAAAATATATACATATTGATGACCTTTTTTGTTCACATATGAATTAAAAAAAATTGTAAAGTTATACACAGGAATGTTAACGCATGCACAGGTACGCAAATTCTATCAATTCAAATTACCTGACTTCCATAGGCAAAAGCAGTTTTAATAATTTCACTGCAAGCCTTATCCGGATCGTGCTGGTATGATTGCACAATTTGAGCAACATCCTAAAAAAGGGGGAACGGCATTAAAATAAAATGGAAATATGAACACAGAGCAGTGTTTATAGTTTCGTATTAAATAATGCATATACAAATATATGTGTATATCTACATATGGAAATAATGGGCTGTTTCCTAAACAATTCTACTCCTATGCAGTGAACTAAAGCATTTTCAAAAAATAATGTATATTAACAACTTATGGATAGAGAATAAACTATCGCATATACCTTATTTGTCAAAGTGTCCCATACCCCATCACATGCCAAAACAACAAACAGATAATTCATTTCGTCAGCAGAAAAAAAAAAAGGTTCATCTTCTTTGAAATAATCTTTTTTCAGTTCATCTTTATTATATGATTCGTTATCTTCGATATTTTTTTTTTCCGAATTTTCATCACAATTGTCTGCATTATATAGCTCCCTGCAAATAACATCTGGCATAGCTGATACTACATTGTTTTCCTTGAAATCTTTGTCCCCTATGGCTCGCGATACTGAAGTGTTGTAATGGTGTAAAAGTACAAGTATACGGGGTAATTGGAGCAAAAAAAAAAAAAAAAAAAAAAAAAAAGATAAACATATGAATACGCATACATGAAATTCACAACTGTGTGCAAATCAAAATTACCTGCAAGATAAACTTCTTCTTTCAATGGTATGCGATCCAGCAAACTGGACTGATCCAAATTTGTCTACACAAAAAGAGTATGCAAATACTCATTATACAACATTAATGCAAAAAACGTTTTTTTTTTTTTTTTTTTTTGAAGATGTAGTTTTTGTTAAGTAAAATATCTTCACCATGTCTCAAAAGTGTACGCATGTATAGGAGAGTCCACTAACCCATCCCTGCACAAGCATAGGATTAAGACATGCATGGAATTAACACCCACATGAGATTAACACACACGTACTATGCTTTTTTTTCTTTATTGTTTACCTTTTTCGCATTGGCCTTAACTCTGAACACATTTTGCATGCAGATGACGTCGCCTCCCATTTTTTTTATTCTTTCCTTTTCCTTAGGGTCATTTGGTTTATGGTCGTGTGACAGCACTTCTGGTCTCTTTAGGCCGAATGAAGCAATAGGGATAAAAATGTGTGCATGAAGATACTCACACGTTTATATATATATATATATATATATATATATATATATATATATGTGTACGTAACTGCATATATGTTTATACACGTGTATAAATATATATATATATATATAAACGCGCGTATGCAGGGACGTGTTGGTACATATTGGAAATACATAGCCACACGAATACTGAAACAAAGGTACGCCCATATTCTGGACTTTTCAAAATGAACTTACTAGTGTATTGTTCACATTAACAATTCCAATGGCTCTACAATCGCCAAGATTGGCGATAAACATTTTATTCTTTATAATGATCAAGGAGACGACAGTACAACCATGATTTGGGAATTTCGAAACTTTCAAGAATTGTTCATCTGTTCTTAAAAAAGCTAGCTTTATACAATTGATTATTTCTTGATCCGTTAGATCTTCTAAAAACACAAGTTTCTTTTGCTCGTTTTGAATGGTATTACCTTCTGTAGTGTTTCCATTGTCCACGTTTTGAACATCCCTGTTGTTTTTATCATTTTCTTCCTTTCCATTATCACCACTATTGGCACTCAAATTTACTGGAGCGCATTTTTCGTTATGCTTAATCTCATCATCATCTTCACTTTCTGCAAGATCAGAATTGTCTAATTTTCTTTTTTTTTTTTGAGGAACTTGTTCCTTAACGATTATCCTTTTGTCTTTACCTTTACCTTCTTCCATTTCATTTCCTTGTTCGCAACTCATTTCTGATGTTTCACTTTTATCACCCTCTGTGGAGGCGTGTGGACTGGTCAAGTCGGTAGTCTTATGATCATCACACGTGTTATTTTCGCTCCTTTCATTATTTTTATCGACACCGCATTTGGAAGTTGTGACAGAAGCAGTGGTGGCAGCAGTATTAGATGAAGTGATGGGAGCAGTATTAGATGATGTGATGGGAGCAGTATTAGATGAAGTGGTAGAAGCAGTATTAGATGAAGTGGTAGAAGCAGTATTAGATGAAGTGGTAGAAGCAGTGTTAGAAGCAGTGGAGGACGGATTTGTGATGTGAACATCCCTTTTATGTGTAGCATATTTTTCTGCATGATTTTGATTATCGGTGATATCCACTTTATTGTCCTTTGTAACAGATGAAGAGTTAAGTTTAAATTCATCTTCTTTGACGTTGTCTTGATTATAAAAATAATAAATAATGTTTTTTACAATATGAGTCATGCAATATTCACATGCCTTTATACCTCTATGTCCATCAATTATAGAAAAACAATAAAATGGATTTCTTTTATAAAAAAATAGAGTTTTATAATCATATGCATCAATATATTTGGTCATGTCATTAATAACAGTATATCTATCTTCTTGTTTTTTCCTTCTCCCTTGCATTGTTTTGGTGTAACTACTTAATTTAATTTTTTTTTTTTTTTTTTTTTCACTCTTTTTAAAAAAAAAACTAGCTACAAATTCGGTATCATCAAATGTCATCACATATAAAAAAAAATATTTTTCATTAAATGGAGTCAAATTATTATTTTTATCATAAAAAAAATAGTTTTCTACATAAGTATTGTAGTAAAGAAAAGTTTTCCTATTCATTAGCCACTCATATGTATACATTTCCCATACACCAACTTTAATAATGTAGCTAATAATATCATTAATATTATTGTAGTCTTTTACATTTTTGTATATATTTTCTTTTCTTGTGTCCAAGTTACTCTCTTTTTCAATACTTTTTGGAGCACTCCTTTCCTCGTCCTTTTGAGTCGTCTCTTCAGCATTTATATGTGTTGCCTCTTCTGATATCATTTGGGGGACCCTTACTTCACTGTTTTCTTTTCCCACTTCTGAGGCTTCTTGGGGTTCCCCTTCACCGGACTCTTCCTCAGGATTCATAATTGGATGATAATTGCGTCCGAATGCATATAGGTTTGTGTGTATGTATCAATATACACATATGTATATGTATATATATATATATATATGTATTCGTGTATGCAGGCGTTTAGGGTAAACAGGAATCAACGCAACAAAAAAAAAAAAAAAGAAAAAAGGAAAATTGTGTAGCTGTCGAGCCCCCCTGTTTCACATTCGGATACAATCAGTTCTATGCACATATGAATAATGGTACATACACAATATTATATACTCTCAAATGTGCATATACCTAATAAGGCACATTATTATTCCCGTGCCTTTTTTCTCCTTTTCTATTTTGTAGTAACTTCTACTACTTTTTAAAAGTTTATGTTCAAATCATCATGCGGAGGTGATAATTTTTTCGATAAAAATAAAAAAAAAAAAAAAGTAAAATAATAAAAACAAAGTAAAATTAAAAAAGCAAAAGTAATGTAAAAAAAAAAAATGTAAAATAAAATAAAGCTAAATAGAAAAAAGTAAAATAAAATATTTTGCTGCTTTTTTTGTAGCTTTTTTTGTAGCTTTTTTTGTAGCTTTTTTTGTCACTTTTTTGTCACTTTTTTTGCCACTTATTTTGCCACTTTTTTTGCCACTTTTTTTGCCACTTTTTTTGTCGCTTTTTTGCCACATTTTTCTACATTTTTGCTGCTTTTTTTTTTATCACCTTTAAAAACGTTACACAGTAGCTAGAGGCAATGGCGATGTTGTGTTTCCTGTGTGACACCTTATTTTAAGTCTACTTGAATCACTTGCATATGTATATACGTACATATGTGAACTTTTCCATATATGAATGGATAACACTTATGTTCTTATAAAAGCAAACACCTGTTTCAAAGAGGATAAAAAAGGGAAAAAAAAACGCTATTAAATTAAAGAAGAATGGAAAAAAAAAAAAAAAAAAAAAAGTGCTCTCTCCTGAAGTGGTGGACATAATTAGGAATCCCAAAACAAAGAGAGAAAAAAAAAAAAAATAAAAATAAAATAATAATAAAATAAAATTGTAATAACAAGGAAAAACATATTTTATTTATAATAATAAAATGCAGTGGAAAAAATAAAAAAATAAAAAAAGGAGAAATGGACTAGAAAATCAGTTTCATTAAATTGATGTAGTCCTATTTTGAGTTGGGAAAATATTATCATTGCACTGGCACATACAAAAAATAATGATGTGAAAACTTGTATGCCCTTATTTCTCTTTTGGGAGAAAAGATAAGAAACATAAATAAAATACGGTTGTAAAAAAAGAAATGCGCAGGAAATATTCACAATTCCTTTTGGACATAAAGAAAAAGAGAGAGAGAAAAAAAAAAAAAAAAAAGAAGCTCACCTGTGAAATTTTGGTAGCTGTAAATGTTAATTCATGCCTATACATGTACAATCATACCAGATACATGCATTTTACATTGCATAATTTTCTCAATTTCCATATATCAAATTTTGATACATAATGTAGAAACAGTTCCCTAATTAAGTGGCCATAACAGATACCTATACCGTGTGTAGGCATGTATAAATATATATCTTTTCCCCGCATGTGCAAATGTTTACACATAGTGTGGTAGGAATTTTACTTCCCGTAATTGTTTTATCAAAGCTATATAGAAAGGAATTTAAAAAATTCGAATGGTAAATATTGTTATAGAAAAGGAAAAAGTGAAATAAACACAGGGAAAGTGTAAAGGGGGAAAGAAGGGCCACGTTGTTTTGTTGTTTTGACAGAAAATCAGTTTAAGGAGGATTTATTTATAAGTTTATTTCCTTGTCCTTTGTGCCAAGTAATATGTTAGGAAGAATACCAAATAAACCCTTAAGACAACCAGCACACGATATCTCCAACATAGAGATTATGTGTAACCTTAGAATACAACGTACCATTTTGCCACGTCTTGTGTTTTGCTACATGGAAGTATTAATTATTGGAAACGCTGCTCATAGGAAATTAATTAGTAAATAGGATTTTATTTATTTTTTTCTTTTTTAAAGTGATAAAAGTGGAATTTTTTTTTTTTTTCACCTATTTGCAAAAGAGAAAAAATGCACCTATATATAGTGTTTGAAGTAATTAATGGAACTATGATATACCCAGGTGAAAAAAAGTGTACAATATTCATATAAAAGATTTTTAAAAAAGTTCTCACTTTCTTAGACACTACAAATTTGTGAATCTCTCACTGGATGATTATTATTTCAGAATTAGACATAAAAATAACATCATTTTTTGTTTTTTCCAAAATGGTAAATCCATTATGTATTTTACTAAAAAAATTTACGTGTCACTTTTTTCTTTTGACATCTTAATATTTGCACATGAAATTGTTCATTCACTTCTATAAATATTTTGCAAAGTTTATTACAACTTTAAACAAACACAAATATGATTAATAAAACAATACAGATTTACGGTTTAGATTCACTTTTCCTTTATTGTACCGTGGACCACTCTCATGCGTGTCATATTTTGTCTCAAGTTTACATGGCATCGTCATTTTATAATGGAAAAATTAGAGATTGATCGAAAAAAAAAATATATGCCATTATAAACCCTAGTTTGTGTCGTAAATTATTTAGATGGCATAAGGAAAAAAAAAAAAAAAAAAAAAAAAAAAGGTGGGTATTAATTTAATTAGGGCTTTTTCTTTATAGTTCCATTCAACAGATAATTTAGTATTTGCAAAAAAAAAAAAAATTCTTTTTTTTTTGGTTAAATATGTAATTCTTAGTTTGATTACAATGTACGAAGGGAAAAAAAGAAAAAAAAAAAAAAAAAGTGTGATCGCTTAAAATTAACGCATATTACGTGTATTCACTTTTTGTTTGATACGTTCTAATAACTTAATAAAAACATACACACACATGCGGTACTGTCTGTAATGAAAAGTTGATACCATGAAGGTAAATATACGAATGATCCACAAAAGGATCAGTTATTTTCCTCATTATCATTCTTTTCCTTCTGGTTCTTTAAGGTCTTTCTCTTGACTCTTCCTGGTCTAGAACCTCCAAAGGGAGAAGTTGTTGAGAAATCAATATGTTTCTCAGAATCCACACGAACTAAGAAAGAAGGAATATCTACCATCTGTTTTCCAACTCTAATATGTCTTTGTCGTATTAGTACTCTGGCATGATGTACAGATTTGGCTAGTCCTAATTTAAAAACCTTTGTCTGCAATCTACGTTCTAACAATTTAGGTAAAGTTAAACCTAATACATAATCTAACTTTTCTTCATTTTCTCCCAATAAACCTTGGCGCACCATACGTCTTAGTAATGCCTCTCCCTGAAATATTCTCTTTGAGCTTTTTTCATCTAAGGTTAATAGGTATCTAGCTGCTGATCGTATTTTTGCTAATAGGTATTGAACTCTGAGGGGGAAGATAATTGAAAAAAAAAAAAAATAAATAAATAAATAAAATAAAATTACATTATATTACATTACACTACGTGTGAAAGGTACACTATGCGGTGGAGACTATGTTGGAGGAAATGAACGGTGAAAATTTTCTGTTACATATGAACATTTTTTTTTCTGCCTAGTTTTGTTTATAATAAAGTGTTTTTTTTTTTTTTTTTTTTTTTTTTTTTTTTTTTTTTTTTTCCTTATGACACATAATGGATATGTCAAAATAAAAACAAAATTGGAATTTCTAAATGGACTTACCTCCATATTTCTCTCTTGTTCTTAAGTCCATATTCACCAATTAGCTTCAATTCTTGATCTAAACGTTCCTGTGGGTAGAGAACAAAATGGGCATATTATAGTGTTTGTCACGGTTATTGGATTAGTAAAAACATAACAATAAAAAGGGGATGAGGATGTGTGTATGTGTGGGGGACCTCGATCACATAGAGAAAAGAACACAATAAGTATGCATCCATATATATGTTACGTGCAAATATATTATATTTAATTATCATCCCCCTTGAGATATGTAGAACCACTGAATGGGAGCTAAGTTTTCCATATTGTAAAATACAACATATTAATTGATTCGTAAGCCATCAACGCAGAATGGCACATGGGAAACATAATATACAATAATAAGCAAAATATGACATGCTTTGGTTTTTTTACCTTTTCAAAGGGTCGCTTTGGGTTCCTAGCTGTTTTTGAGTAATTCCTGTAACTCTTCGGCATCCTTTTTTTTTCTTCTGAGTTTTTCTTTCTTTGATTTTCAAAAAAAGGGGATGTTCAAAAAATTGAAATTAGCATGAACTGTTTTGTTATTTGAGAATTCTGCTGTTTTGCAATTTTGCTTCTTTTGCAATTTTGCTTCTTTACAATTTTGCTTCTTTGCAATTTTGTTCTTTATAATTTTGCTTCTTTGTAATTTTACTTTGCAATTTTCTGCTTTTATTGCATATTTTCCTTCTTGCTAATTTTTTTTTTTAAATTTTATTTTCTGAATTTCTCGCCAACTTTTATGCGTTACCTCTATTATACGTTTGTATGTAGTTAGTATGTAGCTAGTATTAGTTATGCATGTGCCTATTCATTCTTTTTTTTTTTTTTTTTTTTTTTTTTGTGTACGCTTATAATGCAAGTTACAGGGTTCGTGTATATATATATAATTATACGTTACCACATTTCATAGGGTAATGTAATTTTTTATTAATTCTTCATAATAATAAAATGAGGGGTTCAAAATTGTACCGCATAATGGAACATTATATATGTTATGTATGATGTATGCATGTTTGTATATAGTATTCATGTATTATGAATATATGAATTTTAATTGTGCATTACTACGTATTATTCGGGGGTGTGGCTTATAGTTTGGGTCGAGGTTGGAAGAAAGCAAAAGAAAAAAGGTAAGTGTGACATGTAAAAGATTTCTGTTTATAAAAATAAAAAGGAAAAAAGAGGAAAGTAGAAGACGCAGTAGTGAAATAATCGTTTTTTTTTTTTTTTTTTTTTTTTTTTTTTTTTTTTTTTTTTTTTTTTTTTTTTTGTGCTTGTTAGTCATTACATACGAAATTGTTCAAAACAGTGGATGGTTGCTTACGTAAGAAGGATAAAATGGAGTGCGTTGTGTTGGTTTAGGGTTCATACAACTCGATCTGATGTATGTAATTTCACACATACATACGTATATGCATATATATATATCTATCACCCCATTTGCGCCTTCCTCTTCCTACTTAACATCACTTGTAATATATATGCATATTCGACCTCTTATGTTAAAGGTGTTGCACTTTGAGGAGAGAAGGTGCTTTAGAAACATCTCCGAAACTTTTTTCTTTTTAGCAAATTTAAAGAAAAAATATGTTGGAACTTAATTATAATGAAGAGAGAAGAACATTCCAATTTTTATGAATCACACGGGATTAATCTCTTCACAAGTGTTTTGATGGTGCTTATTTTTCTTTCACTTTTTTATTCTTCGATTTTTGAGTTCTGCTTTTTTTTTCTCCTTTCCCGTTGTAGTTATAGTTGTGGTTATAGTTTTAGTTTTTTTTATTCCCCAGTACTTGCCAATAAAATGAAATATAGTTGAGGTTTATATTTTATACCCTTTTGTGGCGTGCCTATTTTTTTTTTTTTTTTTTTTTTTTTCGTTTGTTCTTCCCTTTGACCATCCAAATGTTGGAGGGATCACTATTTCCGCTTGGGCAACGTATCACGGAAAATGTGTTTACTAAGTTTTACGTTAATTCGAGAATAGCAGGGAAGAAAAAAAAAAGTGAAAGTGTGAAAAAGTAAAAAGGGGGGAAATTTTATTTTCTCATTTTTTCCAAAAAATTTTACCATTACACTTGGCCGCATTTAACTGTCCCAATAGATTGAGGATTAAACAAGATCAAAAAAATATAAGGAAAATTTCCTTGAAAAAAAACATTTTGAGATTTGACACACACTACATAATGTAAGCGCTGCTTTTGTTAAAGAACTTTTTTTGATTTTAAAAAAAAAGGTGGCAATCCACATACCCATATATATATATGTATACGAATATGTGTGCATGTATATATGATTTGTGAATGCACATGGATTTTGTATCCCCATTCCATTTGCAACGTCCATTTACCGAATCTTCATAATGAAACTGCTCAAGTTGCAGAACAGAAAAAAAAAAAAAATACTAAAATAAATAGCCTAACGGGTAGCAAAACAAGTAGCAGATCGAATAGTAAAATAAATAGAGAAGTAAATTTGCTATGATTTTACTTTCCCACTATAACATCATTCTGTTGGGCCTAATTCTTTTTTTTGTTTCACTGTACAAATCCAAAGTATTAAAAAGTTCAAAATATCCTCATTACAATAAAGTGCTTGCAACCGCTTACCATGGCAGAAATGTAAATCATTTGTTTCAACATGACAAAAGAAAAAACCATTTAACCCATAAGCTATTCTTTTTAAAAAAAGAAAAAAATGATTCCTACTTTAAAGGGATAAATAACTTTAAAAGTTTCTTAAAAGGTCTTTTTGTCGTAAATGAAATTTGCAAAGATGGCAACGAGATGTTAATACAAGAAGAAGGAGAAGAAGAAGACGGGGCAGGACGCACACAAATGGGAAGCGTAAGCATGCTGGGGATCACTCTTGGGAAGCTCATGTATCCTCCGCACGATGTGCAAAGGTTTGTTAGATGCTACCTCTTTCCTTCTCGCGATGGAGGTAGAAGCATCAGCAGCATTTACACACCTAGCGAAATGCCAAATGAGACGCATAGAGAAAGGCCAAATGAGATGCATAGAGAAAGGCCAAATGAGAAGCATGGAGAAAGCCCAAATGCTGAAATGGAAAGATGTGTGGACACACGAAAAACCCCATGCTTTGTCAAACAAGACGTGGATAAAGGAACTCTTGGCTTGGACATGTCTGTAAAAATCGCGAGATATATCAACCGACAACTAATGCATTTAACGAACGAACTTATAAGCATGCAAAAATATTTTGAGAGGAAAAGAGAGGAAGAAATGTCAAGACAAAGCAACAGTGAGAATGGAAAGATGAACAATTGTGTAAGGTGGAATTATTATATAAATAAGAAAGAAAATCCTTTAAAATGTTTTGTATATTTAAATGTACCAGAGGGAACAGTTATGTTAAAACCAGAAAAAGTCGATGACAACAAGAATTTTTTAATTTCAATTAATGCATTAAATGATATTAGAAGAAACAACAAAGAAATATTAAAAAATATTTATTTCAAAAAATATGAAATAACATTTGACCATATATACAGAAATAGCAATTTCATAACTTTATTAGTTAATAAATTTATTGACCATCCATATCTTATTAATTCAATATCCTTTCTTTCACTGACATCATCTTTTTATCTGTTAAGTGATGTGTTCTGTCAAGGAGTTCTACATCTATTAAGTAGCGAAATAATTTGGAACCCATTTATCTACAACATTTGGTGTAACATACACCACACAACCTTACCACTGAAATTGTATCTAGTCAAACAAACATGTTCCTATGGAAGAATAGCATTCGACTTTTTAGTAAATTATATGAGATCCAAGTTAATTAAATTAGAAACTTCATTAATAAATTCTTCATTGAAACAAAAAGTAAATTTAGATAATTACGAGGAAAATAGATATGATGATAAAAACTTTACCATTTCTACACATTGTGATATTTCGGATGAGGACGAACAGGATTTTATGTACATTTGATACCAACAGCAGATCATCAAATCTTGTTCCCTCCATCCCTCCTTATCTGTGCACATGTGACGTGGCCATTACGAATTGGATGGCAAGCACACTTCAATATCATCTCAGTCACCTTTTTAACAACCCATTAATAGTGCTAATTGTTGCTAGTTTAACCTTTTCTTTTTCACATCCACTGTTTATGGTATATATATGTATATTTTTTTTTTTTTTTTTTTTTTTTTTTTTGAGTAATGTATTACTATACTTTAATCTGTATAAACGACCTCGTCTCTTCGCACCCCTCACAAATAAAAACGATTAAGCGATAGGGCAAGATAACAATGGAACAATAAAAGTTGTTATAACATCAACTTACGAACAGATAAATAACGAAATAGTCATGGCCAGCAAATAGACATTTACTCACAAATTCATGTTGCATGAATTCGGTAAAAGATATCTTTAATACACAGACCCACGAAATGGAGGTACTTCATCACTTATACTTTTATCATATAGTATAAATCTATTGTATAATGCTATTCCCTGTGCAGAAAATTGTATATTCTGTGCCATGGGGAATATCTTATCCATTTCCATTCTGGAAGCAGCATACATGTTCATACAAATATGCGCGAAAAATGATATAAATTATATCACAAAAAAGGATTAAACGGATAAAAAGTTTTATTTAATGAAGAATCCATGATCCCATCAAATTTTCTGAAAATGTGGGAGGATCTTTTTATATAATGAACATAATGCGTATAAGTGTGTATGTAAAAGGATAAAGAAATATGACCTTTGGACGGCTCACTAAAAGGAAACAATAACTTTTCTGTTTTGTATGTGTGTATATATATATATATATATATATATATAGAGAGAGAGAGAGAGAGAGAGAAATACATATAAAGACTCATTACAACAAAACAGATGGTTCTTTGATGCGCATAATGTAAATGATACCCCCTGGAAAAGTTTTAAATTCCTAGGGGAATATATATAACTCATAAATGATATATCTAGTTCTATGTGTTAGCAGCAGCTACATCAATGAAAATGAATTTACACTATACGTTTAACTTCCATTTGGGAAATTTATTTTATTAGTAGAAATCAAAATATTTATCCATCATCTGGAGTGATATTACCAATTTCAAATTTTTGTCATTCACATTTTTGGAAAAACTATGTAACATTGGAAAATCTATGTAAAGTGTTCTTCAAAAAAGAAAAAAAAAAAAAAAAAATTTATGATTACATGACATTGCTGATATATGACACAGCCAACTAAATAGTAACAATTTGAGAAAAAATAAACAACAAAAAAAGGATCAAAAGAGAATTTTCCATACCTTTGTATGGTTTAAAAAATTTGTATTGAACGTACTAGAGATTTTATCATGTAAGAAAAAATATTAGTAAAAATGGGAACAAAAATAAAATAAAATCAATGTTACAAATAAATTTACACGATTTTCGCTGAAGACAATTTTAAAAGTGTATTACACTTGGCAACAAAATTAGAAACCATTAAAAGGAGGAAAAGTGGTTTGAGAGCTTTAATATATGCATGGTTTTTTTTCCTGTCAATTTTGATACATAAAAGAATAAGGCAAAATAAATGGGGGAGGACTGGCTGTAACATTTTGGTAACCGTATATCCTTGGATAGTTTTCCCGAATCACACACATCAAATTTTTGTAGTAAAAATTTCAAAACGTACGTGATACGGGAATTTTTTTTTTTTTTTCTCTTGTTCAAACGTGTTTATAGCTAGCCATGGAACAATTCAGAAAAATTGTGAAGTCTTTATATATCGTGCGAATATATTTATTTTCACCAATTTCGTGTGCGGGGTAGATATGTATGTATACATGCATTGTATGTAAATTCCTCAAGTAGTGCTAACATTTTTGCCCTTTTCAATCTTAATTTTTTTTTTTTTTTTTTTTTCTTGCGTGTTCTAAAGTTTTAGAGATCAAGTGTAGGAGCGCATGAAGAAGTGAATGCTTGAGATGTTTGTGTTCCACGTAGAGGGTTCTATTACAACAAGTAGCAATAAATGCATTACAATGTTACCTTTTCTCACTACTCATAAACATACTGACAAGTGTACACTACAGCGGTTGTGAAAAAAACGAATCAAATGAACACAGGGGATAAATATAAAACATATATAAAGGCAGAATACAGTGCTCTCAAAAAAAGTAGGTACTTATTTATTGCAGACCTCGAATGCATTTTACTTATCATAAACTAAGAAACGACAGAATTTACGAATGTTTTTTACTTGTATACATGTCATGGATGTGCATATTTTGTGAATGATGGTAAAACATTATCATGTCCTTAAATTGTGTGCTCAAAATTCAAGTTTTGAAAATCCTGTATCTTAATATATTGAGCAATGGATGATTTTTTTTTTCCTTTTTCTTTTCTTTTTCTTTTAATTTTTTTTTCTATTTTTAAACAGTGCTTTATATGAACTTTGGATTCAATTATTTTTTTAACAGTTTTAATAACTGTTATATATATATATATATATTCCACTTAGTACGTTAAAGCATTATTAATTATGCTTTAGAACTGTTAGTACTGCAAATATATTAATTTTTTTTTTTTTTTTTTTTTTTTTTTTACAATTTAGCTGCGACATTTTAACAATATATACATAGCCATAGAGAGAGTAATAAATATACCTATTCTCATATCCTTAAAGTTGAGATCGTCCATTTTTTGTAAAATATACCCATGAGTTATTACATAAAGAAATATATCTTAGCGTGTATATGTATATATATATATATATATATATATATATATATATATATATATATGTATATGTTTGTATTATATGAACAAGTGGAGGTATTTTTAATACTGGAATCTCCTGCTAAGCTGCAGATGAGAATGTAGCAATTGAGAGGCGCAGTGTATAACGCTGTTGCATGGCGTCCAAGTTGTTCACAAGATTATATTATTTTATTTTTTCACATTTTTGCATCCCTTTGTAAAGTTTCACATTCTTTTACATTTAATTCTCTTTCGAATTTTAAACACCTAAAAGGTATTTACATCATTTCATTTATGTGTCCCATTATTCTTATTATTCTCCCCACATCCACTTCTACGATACATGACATTTGAGGGATAGGTGCGACAAGGTAAATCTTTGCACAGCTTATGCAAGAGGAAACACTTCTACTGTTATATATGTGTACATAAGGCTCTTCTAATGTTTTGGTTTAAAAATGCACTATATGTTTTTAATTGGCAGTTCCCACATTTATTTACTTTATGCATACATGAGTTAGAAACGGAGCATAAATGTTTTATAGATAGATAATAATTTCTTCATGTATTATTACTATGCTTTTTTCATCTTCTTTAATGACGTTTTGGATAAATTCTTTTATTTTTTTCTCTTTTTCTTTTTACTTGATCAGAAAGAAAAGAAGAGACTTATTCTTTTAATTCCACCAAGTGTATACTTCAGTTGGTATTGTCCCCTTTTTTTTTTTTTTTTTTTTTTTTTTTCTTTTGGGGTGGAGGGGAATATATCTTAATATAGCTTATATTTATACACATGCATTTACATATACATATGTATTCTTTTACCCATATACAAATTTATCGTGTAAAAAAACAAAACAAAAAAAAAAATGAAAAAAATAATGAAGGAAATTAAGTATGTTTTTTTTTTTTTTTTTTTCTTTTTTTTTTTTTTTTTTTTTTTTTTTTTTTTTTTTTTTTTTTTTTTTTTTTTTTCTTTTGGGGTGGAGGGGAATATATCTTAATATAGCTTATATTTATACACATGCATTTACATATACATATGTATTCTTTTACCCATATACAAATTTATCGTGTAAAAAAACAAAACAAAACAAATAATGAAAAAAATAATGAAGGAAATTAAACAAGGGGGACACGCTTGTGCAAATTTATATTTATATATTTTTATATATGCATGTATAAACTTATAAGATGGGGTATAATTTGTTGCCACTCAAGATACAGGAAGAAAACACAAAGGTGAAAAAAAGTGTTTACAAATTCCTTTGTGAAGAACCCCACATACGTTTTCACTAATGTATACAAAACATACAAATGCGACATTTGCAAATATGTACACATTTACATATGTATAAATGCAAAATAGGCAATTTTATTATTTTAACTATAACCTACCATGTACCATCATTTATTAACGACTCGCCTTTTTTTCCCATAGTAAGTATAGTTTTGCATACATACGGGTTTTCATATTTGCTGTATGTTCCTTTATATGTATGATATATATACATAATACATATATACATATACATATATGCATATATACATATACATATATGCATATATACATATACATACATATACATACATGTATATATTACATATGGAACAGTATGAATTGATATAACCCCCCCGTTAGGATTTATTTTACATATACTTATTTAAAGTGCCTTTTTATTTTCCCCATTATTCTGTTAAATATATGCATATATAATATATATATACATGTATATGTACGATATACTTTTTTTTATGCATTTTTTTTTTTTTTATAGTTTCTTTATATTCAAATTGGTTTAGAAAACAATTTAAAAAAAATTAGTCTAGCAAAACAATTTAATAAATTAGTTTAACAAATTAAGTTTTATTTTTTTTGCTTTTTAAATATGCCCCCTTTGCTTTTTCACATAGTTGTGTATTTTTTTTTGGTATAATTTTTTTTTTTATTATTTATTTTTCTTTTTATTAGCCACATTTTGCATAACAAATATATAGTTGCAGTTGGAATTCAGTTAGAATTTTACCATCATACACGAAAACAATAACGTTTATTTTGCGTCTATTCTACTTCTACTTTCTCCGGGCTGGTTATAATAGTCCATTTTCCTACGTTGTATTTTCGATTCCATTTTTATAAGTCCACATTTTGCCCTTTTGGCATGGAACTTTAAAACCATTTTCAATTTTCTCATTTAAATCACAATTAAGTTGCAATGATTTCTATTTTTATCCATGAAGACAGAGTCTTTTCTCACAACATCTTGAAATATAAATATTAAATTAGTTACGATTCATCACCTTGATGATTTTATTTTTTATTATCAAGCTTTTATTGCCTTTTTAATGAATTTTTTTTTTTTTTTTTTTTTTTTTTTTGCCCTTTTTTTTTTATATAAAAATAATTTTTGTATTTTTTTCTTTTATTATTATTTATTTTTATTTTTTTTTATCTTTTACTCTGGCGTTTCTTATTTTGTCGCCTTTTATTCTCTCCTTTTTTATCACCCATACCTTATTTTCCTTACCTTTTGCTTTTTTCCCCCATTTAATGTCCTATATATTTTCAAGATGAATGCATGCATAGCTACCTTTTCTTTTATCATTTTATATTAAAAAAGGAGCAAGAAATAACGTGGAATTAAAAATTTGGAGAAATTTTTAATTAACCGTTTATTTATTTTTTATTTTTTTATATTTACCCATTTGAGATAGTTAATTATTTTAATAATATAAATTTACTTAGATATACATAATTCTCTCTTCTTTTTTCTTTTCTTTTCTCTCCTTTCGCTTCCTTGTCCTTTTGCTTTCCCTTTTGCTTTCTTTCCCCTTTACATTCCCTTCCATTGCCCCTTTTTTTCTTTCCATATTTCTTTTTTTTTTTTAATTATGTAAATCTACTATCCCTTTTTTGCATATTTTAAGTCCACTTTTCCAGTTTTTAATCTTTATATAATTTCCAGAATTAATATTTGCATTTTGGCTTTCATTCCCATTCCATCCTTAGATTTACGTTGCTTCAATTATTTTACTCCATTTACATTACTTCATTTACTTCGCTTCATTTACTTTGTTCTATTTACGTTGCTTCATTTACTTCGCTTCATTTACTTCGCTTCATTTACTTTGTTCTATTTACGCTGCTTCATTTATTTCGCTTCATTTATTTCTCTTCATTTATTTCGCTTCATTTACTTCACTTCATTTGCGTTGCTTCATTTATTTCTGCCCCCACACGTCTGCATCTAACGCGGAGATTCTCGCCTTCCAATATATATAATGGTATTTTACATTTCCTCAAAGGGTAACAAAATAAATGATTACATTATAGCTAGATCGGTGAGTTCTACGAGAGATTATATTAAAGGCATCAGAAAGGACGATTCGAAACATACAAAAAGTGCAGGAAACAGTAGGAGTGGTAGTATATTAGATAGCAGCACGCAAATTGGTAGTAACAGCCAAATTGGTAGTAACAGCCAAATTGGTAGCAACAGCCAAATTGGTAGCAACAGCCAAATTGGTAGCAACAGCCAATTTGGTAGTAACAGCCAAATTGGTAGTAACAGCCAAATTGGAAGCAACACCCAAATAGATAACTACTTCGAAATCAGCGACGGTGCCAAGGTTAGGAACGACATAAAGATTGGGGACGGAATAAACATTTTAAAAGAAAGCAACCAAAAGAACCATAAGGACATTGAGCACAATTTTTTTAATTTTAAAAATGGTATAAATAATTCTGTTGATTTGGGCGTGTTCATAAAATTAAAAGATATTAAGAGTTTATCAAACGACAATATTCATGAAATTAATAAGCTATTAAGAAAGGAGAAAGAGAAGGACAGAGAGAAAGAGAAAGAAAAAAGACCAAGCGCTGAGTTTAAGGATCCTAATCACAAAAAGAAACAAGAACATTTAGAAGACGAGAAAAAACGATCCAATACATCATCGCAAGAATTTATAGTTCAATGTAATCAGCAGTTGGACTATACTAAGCAGAAGCATAAGAGACAGGTACGTCAACTGAAAAAGCAACAGCAGCAGCAACGGCAGCAACAACAGCAGCAGCAACGGCAGCAACAACGGAAGCAACAACGGCAGCAGCAACGACAGCAGCAACGACAGCAGCAACGACAGCAGCAACAGCCTTTGGAGGAAGAAGAAGAGGAATCGATTTACGTAAAGAAGTATAACAAGAGAAAAGAAAGAAAAATAAATCTCTGCTCTCAGATTAGTGATACATTTCGAGAGAGTAACAGAACTGGTGAGAGTAAAAGCATTCGCGAGAACATTGGGCTGAGGGACAGTTCATACATTAGGCAGATCGACTATAGCCTTTGGAACCGTTTTGGAGAGCGTAACCGTGATAATATATTAAATATAAAAGGGGGTACAATTGATAAAGAAAAAAGGAAATATAATAAAATGAATAGCAATAATACTGATGTTCTTGTTAATAGTGGAAATAACAACAATTGCAATGTGAGAAGTAACAGTATTAGAGACTCTGGGAACGTACGAGGAGGCAGTGTCAGAGGTGGTGGTATGAGAGGAAATTGCGTTAGAGGTAATAACATCAGAAGTAGTAGCGTTAGAAGTAGCAGCATAAGAAGCAACGGTATAAGAAGCGACAGTATGAGAAGTAGTTCAATCAGAAACAGTAATAATAGTAATCATAAAAGTAATAACAATGAGTACTATAATAATTATAACTACAAGCATGCTTATGAGGATAATAGATCGAGAGAATTGTTTATTCAAGAAGAAAATATAAACGTGAAAAAACAGCGCAATACTGATATTAATGAGTTTGACCATATAGAAATTGTTAATAATATGTCAGATAATGAAAAAAATGAACAAATAGAGGAACAAATAAAAGAGCTAGAAGAATTGGACATTTTGGAAAGAAGAAGAGATGGCAGGCTAAATGACAGTGGTGGCCCATATCAAACCATTAAAAAGGAGGAGGACAAATTTAGAAAAGTTCAGAAAGGAGAAGGAGTCATACCAGGAATAATAGCATCAAAGGGGTCAACAATCGATAGAACCCGTTTAAATAATCGTGACACTGAATATTATGAACATAATTCCCAAAACAACTTGCATAAACAGATGCATGTTAAGCGTAACCATGTAAATCTGAGCTCGGGTAAAAAGCAGAATGAAGTAATAGCAGAAATGAGCAGAGCAGAATTGGGCACAGCAGAATTGGGCAGAGAGGAAATGAGCAAAGCAGAAATGAGCAGAACAGAAATGAGCAAAGTGCATGTTCAAAAAACGAAAGGTGAAGAACACAAACGGTTTATCGAAGCAAGTACTTTTAATATATCATACGACGATAATAACAATGATAAGAATAATAGGAATGCCAGTAATAATGATCCTGTAAGTAAGTATATAAACAACAGCAACAATAACTACAGTATTGGTAATAACGGATCAATCAATGCCACTACCAACGTTAAGGGTGGACGGATTTTGAGAAATCTCCAAAGGACCAGTATTTCTGTTGAACAGAAGGAAAGTGGCAAAAAAGTCTCCAAGAAGCTCACAACTGAAATAGATGCAACAAATAATGTAGTAGTAGTACATAATAGAAGAAAAAGGAGAAAAAATTTGGATGACAGCAACAATGGATATCTTGGAAATGAATCTATATACAGGATGAAATCAGGGGTAGTAGACGATAACATCTTTACCATTGTGAAATCAGAGAGTATTATACATGATCACGTTATGAGTGAAGATACTATGAATCATGAAGTGGAGAGTAATGTTAACGGGTTTAATGCTTATGACAGTAACTGTAATGGTGGTGTTAAACAGGAAGGAAATGAACACCAAAAAAATAAGCATGCAAATAGACCTAGTGCAATTAAGTACGACAAAATAAATGAATCAAACAAGAGCAGGAGTGGTAGTGCTTATGTTGATGCTAATATTTACGCGGGAGGTAATAACTCCATAAATGTTAATAACTCCACAAATGTGATTAACTCCACAAACGGTAATAACACCACAAACGGTAATAACACCACATACGGCAATAATACCACAAATGTTAATAATTCCGCACACAGTAATAATGTTGTGAGAAATAGATCCCCTAGTATAGAGGGAAACTCGAATCGAGACGAGAACGACGAGCCTGATGAGAGGGACAAGAAAAAGTGTGAAATTTACAATCGATATAATAACAAGCACCATGAGACAAAGAATGAAGGTCCCACGAAGGAAAGTAATAATAACAAGAAAGTAGGAAGAATGTCTGATAATAATCACAATAAAGTAAATGATGGAAAAAACGGCATGAAAACGCACCATACACATACAAAAACGTCTGTAAAAACAAATGATCAACAAACTTTTGTACATGCAAGAGGAGGTATGAAAATGAAAGGGTACCGATATAAGAAAAAAGGAAGAGCTTTTCAAAAATTGAATACAAATACGAATACATATAGTTCCAAAGGTGTAAACAAAAATAATGAATCTAAATTTGGTCATTCTGCAAATGCTACTACATCACATTCTCAAAATTTTGAAAAAAAAGAATTTTTAAAAAACGAATATAACCAAGAACATTTAAATCATGAAAAAATAAAAACTTCTTCTGGATCTCATTTTAATGCTCACAGAAATGGAAAAAACAACTATGCAGATAGTAACGATAATGATTATATGAATAACGACAACCTGTCGAACAATCACTCTTCTCGGTTCAATGGGGTATATTCTGATGTCGATAATGATAATGGTAGGTTTTTTTTTTTTTTTTTTTTAAAGCCCTCCCCGGTGTGCCACGCGTGCTTTCCATTCGTTAACTAATCATTTGCATAATGTGTTGTTTGCATTTTTTGTTATCGTGTTTGCATACACCTCTAAACCCATTTTTAAACCCACTTTTTTTTGTACACATTTTTTTACCCAAGATACAACAGAGCAAAAAAAACGGAAGAAACGGGTCACAGAGGAAGGCTCAAAAGAAAGCAGCAAAATAAACGTAGGAGACAATTATCAAGTGCCCAAATTACCAAATTTTTTTTTGTGCCGTTCAGAATTAATGTATAAAAATTACGATTCAGCTGAAGAGACAAATAATGATCAGATTTGCCTAACTTGTTCAGGTTTGCCCTGTCATTGTCGTGTAGGAGAAGCAACATTAGTATATTCACCATTAATGTTAGAAAAAGTAAGAGAAAAATGTATGAAAAATAGAGGTTATCACAAATGTGTAAAGAACGAAATTGAATTATCTGCATATGTACAAGAATGTGCAAAAAGTTGGAAATCAAATATAGACGAATGGGTACCATTTTCACCTGAGTATGCATATAAATTATTGCATTATGCAAATTATGACCCACATAAAGCAATAAGTATTATGAAGTCATCAGAATTTTCCTTTAGAAAAATTATGGATCCTCCCACAAGGAAATATCAGAACAAATGGAAGCCAAAGGATAAACGGGAACATATTTCCAAAAACCCTTTTCCATCCCCATTAACCATAAGGACATACCTCTCCAAGAGGCATCATATTAGTGGGTATCACCTCAGATGATGTGAAAAATTCGCAAACATAAATTATCTGCATGTGGAAAAACATGCTATACACTATATCTATATTCGAGGGGAGTGGGAGGGAGTCTGCCAAGTTATATGGAGGGGGAGTATATCCATTTTTCGGGTTCTCTATATACCTTACAATGTGTTTTTCCTAAATATATTTTTTTTTGGGTTATCACATTTGCACTTTCATTCGTTTATTTTTTCTCGTATCTTGTGATTACAATTTGGAGTAAAATATTTTAGTTTCCTATCCTCTTCTACTACCCCTCACATACCGCTTTAAGAGAAATGATTAAAATGTAAACGTGAAAATAAATTATTGAACAAGTTTATGGGGAATATTTTGTCAGCACACATAACATATATATGACTTTTCCACTTTGCGTGTTTTTGTGTGTGTTGTGGGGTTTTATATATGCTTATGTATATGTCTAAGTGAAGGGACCATACTATGGAGGGAGTAATTCCTACCGTGAGCCGCTTCCTCTAGTGGTATAAGTATGCACAGAAAAGAAGGGGACTCATAAGAAATTGGCATTATCATCGCTATATACGGAAGTACACACACGTACGCATACACACAAATGTATATATATATATATATATATATATATATATATATATATACTACGTTTGCAATGATTTTGAAAATGAAAATGTGACATGATAGTCCACCTCTTCGAGAATCGCTGTTCACATGACCATGGTAACGTTGTTAAGTTAACAGGAAAACTCCACCATTTATGTAGTAGCACATAGCATTTCCTTCAAATATTTACACCTGCACCGCCTCCCTCCCCCGTTCCATGAATTACATACACGTGTATATATTGTGAGAGAAACAGATAAAATAGGTAGCAATTATGCATAACTAATTGTTATTTTCTCGTACACATGTAATATATTAATGTTTTAATAGTTTCTTTTTTTTTCTTTTTTTTTAATCTTTTTTTTAATTTTTTTTTATTTTTTTTCTATTATTACATCTGTTCTCCGTTTCATTATTCTATTTCTTTACCAGTCCATAACTCTGCAACTGTATGTTTCATTTTACTTTTTTTGTTTTTATTTGATTTCACAAACCTCTTTTTTAATTTCCTTAAAAAATTACCTTTCACTCCTCCTCCTCCCCCACCAGCACATACATACATGCACACATAAAACACAAATGTACTAACAGATACATGCATGTTGGTATAACACTCCAATCCACAAGCTCTACAAGCTTGTAAACTTATGAACACACACTTTAAAAGTATTTTTCCAATTTCCTTTATAATTATTGCTGTGATATTTTTGTTTTTCCTTTACAAATAAGATAATTTCCTTTAAATTGTAGCTTATGTATAAATACTTTTATAAGTCATAACGTTTTAAACATTTAAAAAAAAAAAAAAAAAAAAAAAAACCCAAAAGTATTTTATACCTATTATGATATAAGGTAAAACGACAAAGACAAAATTACAATAGGAGAGAAGATATATATTTAGAAAATAATGCAGAAATTAATTCTTATTCTTCATTCAATACACTAAGAAAGAACAACATTAATGAAATGAACACTTAACATAAAAAGTATGCTTTACAATTTATATTTTAAATCAAATTATTAAATCGTTAAAAATACGCCAAGCATTAATTTCTGCACCCCACAAGGCACTATTTGTGCCTATGTGCATAGAAAAAAAAAAAAATATTTAAAAAAAAAATCATCCATCAACGTATAATACAACCCCTCTTATGCTCCTTTGTTTTGCTTTTTAATTTTCTTTCTTTTTTATTTTCCGTGTTAAATTTATGTATCCTTTCTTGATTCGTTTCATTATGTCTTATTTTATTTATTCATTTAATATGCTTTTTCTTTTTACAGTTTCAAGGTTAAAAATAAATGAACATATTTTGTTTCTTTTTAGGGACTGTTATACAGATTACACAATAATGTAACAGAGTACAAAAACGTGTGCGTGTGTTTATAAATGTGGCTTAGCAAATAAATAATGCTTAAATGTGTGTAGCATGCCTCATTATGCTCAATTTGGGAACACATACATGTGTATAATTCTTGCACATGGGCAGATATATATACATCTATACATATATATTTTATGTATTCCTGTACTTGTATTAAACATTTCATGTGGGAATAAAATGACATCTTAAAACTTTTGATCATTCTTTATAGATAAAATTTTCTACACCACAATTCATTAGAAATGGTAAAAATGAAAAAAAAAGTAATAAGCAAAAGTTAATTAAAAAGGTGAAAAAAAAAAAAAAATACTCAAAAATAGCTCACAAAACAGGTTTGTTAGCATAAAGGGCTCTACATAAATATATATATAAATATATATATGTGCACTGTCCCAATACGAACGGGTACACAAGGGGAAATACTGCGTGTTTTTAATTTATTTAAAATACCAAAACGCATTAAAACACATGCATACATATACACTTGCATTTGCACATTCTTCAGCGCTTGGATATTAGCTTCCTGTTTATTTTCCAAAAAGGAAATGTGCACGTTACATGGATGTATATGTATGTACATATGGCCACACTTGTTTTCTCTTCAAAAAACAAATATGCACGGTAAAAGTATGGAAAAAACATTATTTTGATTTACTTTTTTAAATTCCAAAATTATATGCTTGCTGTTTGGAAGTTCTTATATACACACACTAATATAGACTATAATCCGTGTGCAAAGAGTTAAATAATTAACAATTATATGTGTTTACAATTTGAATTCATTTTGTGCTTTACCATAGGGGGGGATATATGACGACATAAAAGAGAGTATATTATAAGTTTTATGTGTTCCCTATTACTATTATATCATGTCTATTTTCCCCATAGGAATACATGGGAAGAGAAATGAAACCCTTTTTGATTATTTTGGGCACTTTTTGTTGAATCATTTATTGCCATCCACTTGTAAAGTTTCGTTATTTTTAAAATATGATTCTAAATCATTGTCTAATCTTGTCTTTACATTGCTTGATCCCATATAATTATCCAATTCATCGTCCTGCAATGAATATGATAAAACATAAATAGGTTCATGAGTAGGTATGAAAGCATTCGTGTATAAAAAGAATGAAAAAAAAAAAAAAAAAAAATAAAATAACACGCAGACAAATGTATACATATATATAAAAGTATGCAAAAAATTCCGATAATCACATAAATACACAGTAGAGGGTAAAAATGAGAACATGAATTCTTATCACTCTCAGCACACTTTCCTCATTCCATAACCAATTTCATATTTTCATGTTTGCACGATGTGTATATATAAATAAAGGAGAAAAAACCTCGGTGGGTCATGTATCCAAATTTTCACTCTTTTCTCCTGCATATAGTATGTCTTACCAATTCCTTTGACGTGAGTTTCCCTATTTTATCATGCAGATTCTGCGTTTTCTTGAAAAAGTAATTTCTTCTTTTGTTGGTTCGATAATTAGTTCTTCTTTTTCTGAAATTATTTGATTTGGCTTTTCTATTAAAAGTATCGTGTCCATTTGTAAATCCTCTATCTAAGAAATTTCCACCAATTTTTTTCTTGCTTCTGGTATAAAAGCTATTGATTCCTCCTCTCTTGGAATATTTTCTATTCATCATTGATAAATTGCTACGTCCATATTGCTTAAAAATATGTTTTCTTACATCGATTTTTTTTTTCTGTGGTGCATACTTAAATGTTTTTCCTGTAAACAAAATTTTATATGTTGAAAATAATTAGGCGGGATATATAGTCAATAGAATGAAAATGCTTTCTCACTGAATGGGGCAAAAAAAAAAGGGAGGCGACGAACGAGAGAGAGAGAGGGAAGTTTTGAGAATTAAAATAAATTAAAAAAGCCATTTATTCAATGTCTGTACAGTACACATGATTCATGTACTCTTATGCATATACATATATATACGCTCTTAAAAACATGTTCATGTGCATATATTGGATGCAGGACTAATATGAACTATAACTGTCAAATTGTGTACACTGGGGAGGGGGGACAAGTATTTTTTTTTTTTTTTTTCTCTTTATTTTATTTTATTTTTTTTTTTCTCTTTATTTTATTTTATTTTTTTTTTTCTCTTTATTTTATTTTATTTTTTTTTTTTTTTTTATTTTCTACTTTTTTCTATAATATCTTTTTCTTTTTTTTCTATACTTTTTTTTCTAAACTTATTTCTCTATATTTGTTTCTCTCCATATTTTTTTTTTTTTTTTTTCTTTCTCCACCATCACACACAAACTTCGCAGTCATGATGATAACATGAAAAAAACTAAATGTCTATGCAATGTGATATGCTGGTGCAACTGTTACGAAATCAGCTAATTTACGCTCACCCATAGGATTAACATATGGATATGTAGGTAAGTAAATAAATAAATAAATTCATATATATATACATATGTACACATTTTTCTTTTCTGGCACGACCCTACTATTTACAGCCTACTCAATGAATGGCTTTATAAAAATATACAGTGTGCTACTTCCCAATAAAAAAATGCGTTAACACTACTGTTTAACTTCAACACGAATGAACGATAATGAAAATTTCCTCAAGCTGTTACAAACGTGTATATGTGTACATCCACTATATGATATATATATATGTTATATGCTAGGCATGTGGGGTTGCAAATCCTTCGATAAGTTGTAATATATCTCAAGCTCTTCTCTACACATCTTATAACGTCTGCTTTGATATAAAATTTCTCATTACCACCCTATATAATCTCCATAATATTATTCATTTTGCATAAAAATCAGAATATAAAAAATTTCCTTTCCCTAATCTGTGCAACGAAATCAACTCATTCTACCTTAATTTTCGCCATAACAAAATATATATACAATATATATGCAGAAGAAATAATGATACGAATAAAATGACTAAAGAGTGTTTTTTTTTTTTTTTTTTTTTTTTTTTTTTTTACTCTCTCCCCCCTTCACATTCGATAAATAATTACATTGCATAATAATAATAATAAAAAGAAAAAAAAAAATGGTATGAAAAAGTATATATTCACTTCAAACTAATTGATGCAAACTTCTTTTCATTCCTTCGCTAAACATATCTGTACGTCCATTCGATATAATACGCTTTGTCCATTCTTGAATAAATAACTATGTGTATATAAAAGCTGCTGATAATAATAAATGACACTTATAAAATTAAATCTGGTATAAAAAAGAATAACATAAAAAATAATCGTTAATCAATATGTATAGCTGTATAAACTTTTTTTTTTTTTTTTTTTTTTCTGTAGCTTGAAGTATTTCCAACTAAGCAAAGGATATATCATATGATATAACACATTTCACATTCGTACAAAACTTCCTTACTCTTATGCACTTCAGTAATTTTTGAAATATACTTATGGTAATAAAATGCAGAGTACGCTCAAAAGGGGGGTTAATATATATATATATATATGTCAAATGAATTGAAATAACTCAATCTGCTTCTCATGGGGTTCCAGAAAAAAAAAAAAAATGTATACATATATATATAATATGTAAAACAATTATATCGTATGTACATATAATATATATATCATTATATCACTTCTGCGCGAAAAAAATAAAACCACAATTTATTATATTTTGTTCAAAAATTCTATCCTTCTTCCATTATTCTGTATATAAACACCACATTCAATTTAATTCAAAAGTACACCTTCGTTATTCGCCAATTTCATATCATTTCACATTATCCATTTTACGTTGTAATACTATGAGTAATATTTCTATCGTGTTTTCTGAGCTTATCAAGTAGGCTTATGCATATTCCTAAGGGTATATTGTTGTCACCTCGTATATTGGATAATCGAAAAAAATAAGAAACGTTACCCGTCCACACCAACATGTGCACATATATATACATATGCACACTTGTATATACATACATATACTTGTATATATATATATATCTAAATATACAAGCAAATACATATAATACATCTATACTTTTGGAGTATTCAAAACAAATTATTATAATCAAGCCATCTGCAATTATCATCATCTGTATTATTATTCAGAATGGGTTATAATCCATCATTGCCCCCGCACATGTCACTTTGTCATAAGCACGCGTGTATGCGTTTGTATGTATAAAAGTACTGATATTTATATATATATATATATATATATATATATGCATATACATGTGAATATTTTTCAAATCGTATCATTCAGTTATGTATTTTCTTTTTCTTTTTATTTTTATTGTATATTATTATTTTTTATTTTATTTTTTTTTTTCGATATCACAATAGTCCACATTTAATTGTAAATATAATGGAAACGAATTGCATATGCTCTCTAATTTATAAATGGCTTTTTTATTTATTTTAATTATTAGAAATTCACAAAATTGGTTCAATTAGTGGTACATTTAGGATTCATTTGGTGAGCCCGTTTGGTATGCCCATTTGGTGTGCCCGTTTGGTATGCCCATTTGGTGTGCCAATTTAATATGCCCACTGGGACCCATTTTGTAAGCCCAATTTTTATGCAAATTTAATCCTTTTTTTTTGGGCCTACTATTATTATGTGAAATATTTTCTTTTCTTTTTCTTTTTTTCTTTTTTTTTTTTTTTTTCACGCACCTCTACTTGGTTGATATGAGAATTTTGAAAATCCGGTTTTTCTCGTTTTTGATATTTTGTTGCTTTCTTTGGTCCTTCCTTCAAATTTTTTTCTTTCCATTTTTGCCATTATTTCTGGTTTGGGGGATTTATATATAAATACACGTAAGTTCTATGAGTGTGATGATTATGGTTAATAAAATTATTTCGTCAAATTTGTATGCGATACAGGCTAATAAGTGATTATAATATATAGGAGCATATTCGTCCCTTTTGATATAATTCCTATGTTTCTGTAATTTATATCTTTTTTTTTTTTTCCCCCTCCTCTTGGATATGTTTTATATGTGATTTTATTTAATTATTTTGGCGAAAAATAGGTTTTCTTCACAGGTATAATTTTGTGTCTTGGTATTCCTTTTTATACTCCTTTTGATATCCACTTATTCTTTTAATTCTTTGGTCTTGTGTATTTTGTACGAACGTGCTTTGTATGATTTTTATGTTTTGTACGTTTCTTCTTTTTCTTCTCGTTGTGTATTCTTCTTCTTCTTCTTCTTATTCTTCTTATTATTATTATTCTTATTGTTCTTGCTTTTTGTTTCTTTATTTTTCCGTTGTTTTTTTTTTATTTTTTATTTTTTTACGTTTTTCACTTCAAGCTCTATTGTTTTCTCGTTGTGATATAATTTCACGTCTCGTGCAAGATCACGCAAATGCTTCAAACTGAATGATAAATTAAATGGATGATATATTACTTAAGTATTTGACACTTCCACATAAGCAAAGGTTACAATTTGCTTGCAATGTACACAATTATGTATATTTATAGTTGCTCCTATTTTTACAAATTGGCACATATAATCCAATACATCTCGTTTATATTTAATAATTATCTGTGTATCGTACACTTATTATCTTTTGTATTTAAAAAAAAAAAAAAAAAATTGTGGAGAAAGGAAAATGGTAAAAGGTGTGTCCCAAAAAAGGATGGATAAACCGAACGGGAAAAAAGAAATGAATTAAAATCTTTTTATGGATAAAAATATTCATACAATTACGTAATGAAACTGATAGAGACTATAATAAAAGGTGATTTTTATTCACTTAAATAAGTATCAATCAAATTGCTTCACGGATGAGACATGCTACTTATGGATAGAACAATATGCATGTCTTAATTGTTATACAATTAAATGTAAAACTTGTTTTTTTTTTTTTTAATGTAAAAACATTTAGTGCATTCTGTTAAATGGTATTGGTAATGGATGTTCGTGTTGGTGACTGCTGAAGAGAAGTTATGGATTTAATTGTAATGTCTCATGGTGATAAATAAAAAAGTGACCATTTCATTTTCTTCTTCTTTCTCCTCTTTTTTTAATGCTTTAATTTATTTTATTTTGCTTTATTTTATTTTGCCTTATTTTATTTTGCTTTATTTTATTTTGCTTTATTTTATTTTGCTTTATTTTATTTTACTTTTTTTTTTTTTTCCCCCTCCCCTCACTTTTACTGGGTCCTCTTCTTTTCTTCTACTTTCCCTTTTCTATTATAAAGGTTCTGCTCCCCTTTGTTGTATACGTGTATATGATGTATATATACGGTACGTCCGTTTATTTTTATGTTCCTCTGCAGTACTTATGTGGAGTAATTATGTATTTGCATACATTATTTGAATAATAATCACAAGTGAATATGTTAACATATGTTAATATATGTTAATTTATTGTAATATATGTTAAAAATGTTAATATATGTTAATATACAATAATATATGCGTTACATATATTATATGATTATATTTATTGTATACGTATAAATATATATATTAATGAGCAATGCTGTGATTTTTTTTTTTTTTCTTTTTTACGAAAAACTATGCACAAATATTTTAAAATATACACAACATTTTTCTTCGCACTTTTTATATTTATGGAATTTTATTCTTTGAAAAAAATAAATTGCTTTGCTTTGTTCCATTTATTATTTCATTTTTTAAATAAATTTTTAAAATGTATTTTAAAAAATGTTTACTCTTTTCACGTTATTTTTCATATATTTAGCCATTACCCCATTTACTTTATTTTATTATACTACATTTTTTTTTTTTTTTCCCTATGGATGTGATGCGTTTAAATATATGTATGCAATGAGCAATATGCACATAATTATGTGATATTTATATTTATTATATATATATGAATATGCATGTATAGATATATGAATATATTATATAAATAATTTACATATGCTCAGGAGAAGCACATTCATATTCGCGCAACAAATACTTATTTACATACGTATCATTTAGGCAATATGCTCTAGTATAACGGACCCAATGCTTATCTATAGCTCATTTATATTTCATCTATATATCGATGGGATGGGGATTGGGAAAAGGAGGTTAAAGAAAAATATGAAGAAATCATCTCAACGAAAAATGAGTATATATTGATGTGCTCTTTGTAACCTTTCTTCGAAAAACAATTTAATAAACAGAAGAAGAATGGATCAAAAATGGGGTATATGTATACATATAATGACATACATATATATATGTATGTTATTGCATGAACGTGACTTATATGCGTGCATGACTTTACGTTTTTCTTTTTTCTTTTTTTTGTAACTCAAATAGTTTGTTTTTCATATGTATCATATAGATACATATATGTATATATATTTTTTTAATATATATATATATATATACGTACCCTTTACAAATTGATCACTGAATTACTATTTTGCAAAAAAAAAAAAAAAAAAAAAAAAGGGATTAAAAAGAAAAATAATACTTTTTAAAAGGAATTTATTTTTCACTTTTGAGTTCATCATTTAGTAGTTTTAATGACATTGAAAGTAGCTAATTAATGACAAACGTTCAACTACGCATTTTTTTTTTCCTGAATTCTTCTATATGCCAGCATACATATACATATATAGCTAGTTATAATGCCTCACGGTTTATTATGCCTTAGAGAGTATGTAAATAATTGTGCTTGAGAAGGTATCATGTAAGATGTTTACTTCGAATCCTCCATTCATATACATGAGAGTGTTCAACACATCCCCAATTCAGAAGTTAAAAAAATTGCCACAGAGTTGCACATCAGCTCAAGGAGGTAACTTCACAACGTGATAACAACAGACCCTAATAGTATGGCAGCTTTCGCATAATTTACTTTATGCACAAATTAAAAAATAAGTTCAAAAATGCATCATTACCCTGCACCCCCACTCTCTGCAATCCCACTCTCTGCAATCCCACTCTCTGCACCCCCACTCTCTGCAATCCCACTACCCTTTTGAACATATCACCCATGCAAAAAATTCCATTTTTTGTGAACTCATAATTAGATAAGGAACAACAATTAAATAGTGGCGCAAGCAAATAATACTTTTTCCCGCTCCCCCCCAAAAATCTAGAACATATTCACACGACTCCTTCAAAGGTGTACCATATATAGCCGCACTTAATTAAGAACTATCGTTTTCTGCTCAGAGCAATGAATGGTACCAGAACTAGTGAAAAAATAAGTCATCAAATTTGCTTTAATGAAAAAAAAAAAAAAAAAAACCTTCGCTTTGCAATTGGTAGCATATATTTATGTAAGTCTACGCGATAAATGAAAAATTTGGATATGAATCACTTCGGTAACTTATACAAATCAAAAGTGAAACTACAACAACAACAACAAAAAAAAAAAAAAAAAAAAAAAAAAAAAAAAAGGGAACGTCTAATTTTAGGTATATATCATCAATGGCGAAGGCCCCCTTTTATAAAATCACTGGTGGCACAAGTAACACGTGACATGCGTGAACTTGTACTTCCTTGAGTAGCTTACTGTACAATTCTATGAAGGTCTCTTTGGCCGTACTAGTATGCACATCTGACATATGTATGTATATATGTACATATGTATATACGCATATATCTACTTATACGCATGGACGCTGCGCCCTACATAATCACGTATCGCCTCTGAGATTCCGACATAAGCAACTCGAAAAATAGTTTCGTTATCTTGGAAAAGCCATACAAATCTTCTGTCATATAAGGACAGAACACTCTATGATTTTCAATCAAGT
The DNA here is from genome assembly GCF_002157705.1 of Plasmodium gonderi. Lineage (NCBI taxonomy): Eukaryota > Apicomplexa > Aconoidasida > Haemosporida > Plasmodiidae > Plasmodium > Plasmodium gonderi. The sequence goes on from NW_021628935.1 coordinate 540,052, forward strand.
TAAAGGGTCGAATTATATACAAGTTTGATCTGTTCAGCTCTTCTTTACCGTTCACAGTATCTGAGATATTCTTACTCTTTGTACTATCTTCACTGAAAGGACGTACCACCTCATTAGGATTCCCCTTTAGTACGTAATAATCTTGAACCGTTTTGATAAATAAGTTTTCATCCTCTGTGTAATCACTTATCTCAAGGAATACTTCACTCAACGTATTTTTTATTGAAATTTTTTTTTTTTTTTTTTTTTCTTTTACAACTGATAGGTCCATTTTCTCATTCATGTTCATTATGCCTTCGTAGCTGCTTGTCAGTGGATTTTCACTTGGCAATGTGTCATCACCATAATGCTTTTCCCCCACATCATCGGTGCTCTTTTTTGGGAGAAAAAGGTGCTTTAAGCTCCACTTGAAGGGGAATCCTTCCTGCTCCTTCGGTGCATCATTCTTTAATGCATCATTCATGGTATCTTCATCCCTCGCTTCACCACACTGTCCTTCTTCACCCCTCACTTCTTTACACGGCCCCTCTTCACCCCTCACTTCTTTACACGGCCCCTCTTCACCCCTCACTTCTTTACACGGCCCCTCTTCACCCCTCACTTCTTTACACGGCCCCTCTTCACCCCTCACTTCTTTACACTGTCCTTCTTCACCCCTCACTTCTTTACACGGCCCCTCTTCACCCCTCACTTCTTTACACGGCCCCTCTTCCCCCTTCACTTCATCATACTGCCCCTCTTCACCCACCACCTCATCACGCTTCCCTTCGCCATCAGCATACTTCTGATCTACGCACCCATAGGTCAAGCTCAAAAGATGGTCTATCACATCTCCAATATCGCCAATATAATTGAGTGACTGTTTTCCTCCTCCTAATTCCTCTCCTTTGGAATGATTTTCAAAATAGCTAGCTATTTCCTCACAGAGAAGGGGGTCTATTGGCTTGAATAAATTCAACTTGTTGTCAGTTCTTGAAAAGGTAGAATAATAACTCATGTCAACTTCTCTAAAGCAATGTCTACAATAGAGAATATTAGAAGAAAGATTTTTTTCCGTTTCATGTAATTTGTATGTCCACCCAAATAAGGCAATGAGCTTATAGAGACTTACATCTTGGTATTCATGGTTTTTCAGTTTGCTTACAATTTTAAAATACATGTTAATATCATCATTTGGATTATTGAGACTAGATATACTATTCTCATCTGATAAGATGTTTATATATGTATGTACATCTAAGGGGTCATAAGATAAGTTATTTAAAAATGCTTCATCCACGGTGGGTTTCTCATAATTTTGGTAATTCGACTTAATCAATTTGATACCTTTGTCAACCACATCTTTATGATTTCTAAATATATCGACATAGTACATTTTAAAGAATTCAACATACGAAGTGAATATATGAAATTTATTCTTTGCATCATTATTAGTTAAATGTTTCTTAATAATTAAAATAAAGTCGTTAATTGTTTTCTTTATATTTATATATGGTATTTCATAATTATCATTTTGTATTAACATTATCATGTTTTCATAGTCTCTCAGTAAGTTGTCTCTTTTCAGCGATTCTTCATCGAGGTGAAAAATATGTAGGCCCATTAATTTACCTTTCCATGGACAATTTTTTAAATGCAATAAACATAAATCATTTATTTTTGTATACATGGAATATGTATCTTTCTCATACACAAATTTGCATTTACACATTTCGCATCTTATAGTATTTTCACTTTCACATATGAACCCGTTCCTAGCTAAAAGGAGGGAACATAATTGTGCAGGTTTTTTTAGCCACGATCTAAAGGTATTTACTCGATTCATGTAACCCTTTAAATCTTCTACATAATTTCGACTAGCCACTGTATAATCATCTTCTTCCTTAAAGAAATGTCTTCTCATATCTATGAGTTCTTCATTTTGATGTTCCCCTTGTGCACTTTCACCAACTTTCTCATCTCTAAAGGAGTTGTGCATCATATATGCCTTTTCTCTGACTAAAATGGGCTAACTGTTATGAACACTTAAATTGATAAATAAAGGGAGCGATAAGGTTATATACTAAGAAAAACTAATACTAGTAAAAATTTTGAACTGTGTGCCAAGAGTTACGAATTGAGAACTCCTCCTACTATTCTGAAACCTCATCTTCTAAATATGCCACAGTTCCAAAAAGAAGAAGAATATTTACCACAAGCATCTTTTCATATTTACAACTCACGAATTTCCAAAATAGCAAATGCTTATAAGAGCCTTACCTTCAGTTACAGCAACAATTGTTAAACATACAAAAAAAACACTTTTCTTTACCCTTTTAGGAATAACTAGAACAAGAGAGAAAAAATATCCTGATCTTTCTCAAACACTGCATGTAGAGTACGAAAATGGGAAGGATAAAATGAAAAAAAAAAAAAAAAAAAAAAAAAAATGAATCCCGTGTGAATTTAATCATTATTTGGGAATGTTAAATGTTGTGTTCGAGTAGTATATCCAAACAAATGTAATACTTCCGCGCGAGAAGGTCATTTCGATGGGTAAATAAGGTGCTTAACATAGAGAAAATAAGGAAAAATACATGAAGAAAAAATAAAATAACATAAAATAAAGTGTAAAATAAACAAACAAGTAAATAAGCAAATAAATAAACAGACAAATAAATGAACTAATAATAAATGAACAAATAATAAATAAACAAATCATAAATGAACAAATAATAAATAAACAAATCATAAATGAACAAATAATAAATAAACAAATCATAAATGAACAGATAATAAATAGTCTTTTCTTGTTCCACATACAGTTTTCCGTTCCAAAATATATATTTGCAAAGTTCGTGTTCACCCTTTTAAAAAAGAAATGCTTGCTTTTCCACCACGTGCTTCTCATGTGGCTCTTCCATCACTTTGCTAAAAAGACCAAAGCTAAATAAAATAAAATAAAAAAAAAAAAAAAACTAACTCGTAAGGACCTAATTTATTAATCCCCCAACATACACACAAATTAACAAATATATGGATTAAAAAAAAAAAAAAAGATACGTCACAAAAATAGATGTGCTAAAAACGCATAATGCAGAGATGAAATTTCTGACAAAATTCGCGCAGTTATTCACAAATAAGTGTAACCACTTTAGGAGAAAACACCATGAAAACCCTTTTCTCTTACCATGGTTAGAGAGAGTATTCACTTTTACCTCCTATTGGTAAATTTATTATTTCAGACATAAGTTATCAATAACAAATGTATCAATACTTCGAAAAAAAAAATAAAAAGCACCAAAATAGGGTGTCACATCGCTTAGCCCTGCACACTCGAATTAGATGAAAGGAGTACAAGTTTGAAACTCATTTAAGAAAATGAAATGAAACGGAAGTAAGGAGAGATGAAGCGATGATTAAAGAATAAATGTCTAGATATGTACATATTTAACATATTGTCAAAATGTGGGCTTTACGTATGTTTTTTTTTTTTTTTTTTCTGCCTTTTCTTCCCTATTCCATATTGTACCAAAAATGAGATACAATTACTTATATGAGTGTTATTTTTGCAGGTTAAATCGATCAAGAGTTTATGACAATCTACTTAGTCATTTGGTTACACACGCTAGTTTTTTTTTTTATTAAAGAGTTTATTCATATTTTTATAAAAACATGTTCATTTCCTAACATGCCATTATTCGTAATCTATTTTACATTCACCTTAAAACTGCATTGAAACAGTTTTGCCTTCATTTTGTTAATTTGGTAAAAAATACGAAAAATTACATTTTGAAAATTCGTCCAAATACAAACATGGCAAATAAAGGAGCATCATATATTCGAGGAATACATCCCACGTTCCACCCCTCAAAAATTATATACACAATTGTACATCTACCTTGTGTAATTTTACCTTTGTCAGAGATGCAGAATTTCATTCCTCTATGTGGTATGACACAAAAGATCGAGGGTGGGAGAAAAAAATAAACATATAAATAATATTAACAGATTTCGTCAAAATATGGAAAAAAAAAAAAAAAAAAAAAAAAAAAAAGATTAAACACTAATAATGTGTTTAAATAATAAAAATGCACAGGTTAGCACTCAGCTAATTATAAATAAACGTCAGTAATGATCCAGTTTTTAATAGTATACTTAGAATGTACAGATCTGTATAACCTTGTAAGAGTTTATTAAAATTTTTTTTTTTCCCTTTTATACAATTTGCATTATACAAAAGGTCGTACAAACGTGTAAGTGTTATACACAAAATTTTTCTCTTATATTAATCTGATTTTTAAAAAGTTCACATTTCAAACAGCTCTAAGTAACTACTACATTTTTGTATCGTTTCAAATTTTCATTTTTTTCGTTGAATAGCCATGTAGCATTGGTCATGGCGTTTTTACTTAACAGCACGGTGCACATGTTTGTATACCAAAACAATTTACCAGGAAATATATGTCTAGTGTCTTGAAAGGTATCAGAATGTTGGTATACCTTTCTTTCATTCACATGTCTGATACGAACGAAATGGTTCAGAAGAATAATTTGTATTTTTTACAAAAAATATTCCTATGGCAAGAGCGTATGAAACGTACGCAGCATATATATATATATATATACAATGGTAGAAATGCAGGTATGGATACCAAGGGAAGAAGCAATTATCACTTATTTGATTTACACAATCCCATATATATTTGCGGATGTAGGAAAGTAGAAAAACATATAATAGTTGAAGCTTACACACATTTTAGGGAACAAAAAAAAAAAAAAAAAAAAAAAAAAAAAAAAAAAAGTTAATCATTTTAACTTATCAAGAGAATATAAATAAAAAAAACGGTTGTTCATATTTTTCCCCCCTTTTCATAAATGTATATATTATTTGGTCTCCATTGGTAAATGACTGCAACAGTTAGACCATATGAATTCCCACTGTTATATATCTCCCTATGCCATTTAAAAAAATAAATTTCTTTTTAATTACACCTTTGGGGTAAAAAAGCATGCAGTATGCATTTCTTAGAATGAGACCACGATGAATAAACGATGTATGCCCTGTGGCTATGTTTGAATATTTTGGTAGGGTTTTCTCTATAGATGAGTAAATCACTATTCCTACACATATGTAGTTTATTTTATCCCCATTCATGTTGTAGAAAATGTAGCTACTTTGTCGTGTCCTTATGTTGCTCTGTGTACCTGTCACATAAGCGTTACACACGTTAGTTATACCCCTTCTGCAATCCTTTTCATGTTTAATGATATAAAGAATAATCGTTCGAGCTATGCACATGCGTGTATACGTGCACACTTATGAATCCACAGCTTTGCGTGTATGTGTACATAAGATTAGTTATGTGCATAAGTATACATATCCTTATGCATGGGTGTCGTGATACAAATCGTTAGCCCTTGGTGTAGTTTTAAATATAGTTACTCATGGGTGTGAGTGTATGTTTCATTAGTTATGGGTATAAGTATACATGTCGTTATGTATATGTGTACATATCGTTACGCATACGTGTAGGTATGGACTCTTATGTATGTAATTCCTCATAAGCATATATGCATATACATATATACATACACAAGGGAATTCATATAATTACACAGATGAGTACTCATATGCACATTAGCCTTCCATGCGTGAATGTGATAAACCAAAACATTCTAAAAATGATTTTTGCGAATGGAATTATCATTGGAGGGAAAAAAAAAAAAAATTATAAAAATTAAAAAAAAAAAAAAAAAAAAAAATTGTGCATTGTGACAGTGATTGAAAGGTAAACAGGGGGATACTAAAATGAGATTTTCAATTCTGATCAATTTTTTTTTTTTTTTTTTTTTCTTATTTTTTTCTTTTCACCTATTCTTATTTTTCCTTAGTTAATATATGAAATAATTATTGATGAGTGTGATTAAATATGTTTGCTCAATGGTTTTGTGTAACCTTTTCGTTTTTAAATATGTACATAATGGTGAGATGTGCCAAAATTATGCAAATAAGCTAGTGTACGTATAAACGAAACGTACATACCCAATGTATGTATATGTAAGTACGTATATGCAACAATACGTGAAATATATACATGTGTGAATGCAATGTACGCTTCCATATTTGCATTAATATATCAACGACAATGCTGCTGTTTAAGTGTATGTATATGTATATATTTATTAATCCGCACATATATACACAAACATATGTATATGCTTACTTGCGTACAAATACACTTTCACATGTTCAAATTTATATCCGTGCCGTGAGTATTTTCTTATATACATGCGTACATACTCGCGTATTTTATTTAAATTTTTTTTTTTTTTTTTTTTCAACATTACTCGAACGTGTGTATATTTATCCCCTTGTTTAATTCTTTTTAACATAGTTGTATGCGGATGTACACCATTACAACTGCCAGCACGCACGTATGCACATATGTACTTGTGCATATGAATAAAGGTATATGTATACATTCACATCATACATATATATTTATAAATATGCACTTTTACTTATATACACACCCATTTACACATATGTGCATATGTATATTTATAAATATATGCACTTTTGCAAGTCCTGTTTTTAAATCGAAGGGTAACATAATTCCTCTGCCTTTACCTGTATTATATGTTTACAAAACGAGTATGTATGTTTAATGTGTCAATGCCAAGTGTTTGTGTTGTATCCACTTGCTATATACACATAATCACTACCACCCTCTAACACCCGCAGACGATTTCTTGGCTACTTACAAATAATTCAAATACCTTATTACATATGACAGGGCGTTGTGTGTTCATATGTGTGTGTGCGTACAAGTATGTACGGATAAAAGCACACTCATAGCTATGTTAAAAAGTGTGTACATTTGGCTATCTTGTGAAAACTAAATAAAAAAAAAAAAAAAAAAAAAAAAAAAAAGAACAGAACAGAACGGAACAGAACAAAGGAACACAAAACAAAGGAAAACAAAGCAAAACGAAGCAAAATAAAACAGAATAAAATAAATATATATACATACACGTGTACATACTCATATACATACGCATATGCATACTCATATACACAAACATGTACATATATATATCGAATAAAAATGCAAACTGCATACTGTTTTCTATTTTTTTCCTTTTTTTTTTTTTTAAATAAACTAGGGTGTACTAAGGATCGAACCCCCATGCCGAAAAGAGAGTTTTATGCATAATGTGTTAAATCAAATGATGAGCATCTTCTTTATTTTATTATTTATTTTATTTTATTCTTTTTTTTATTTTAATTTAAAACTTTTTTGAATGTAAGTATAAAGTAAAATACATAAACTCATGTTAAAATCAATCATCAAGTATTGTGCAATCCTATATACTGACAACATAACAACAGATTAGAATTATCTTTCTTTACGCACATGTAGTACATTCATGCATTCACAAAGACATACTTTATCATTTACTTGTATACCGAATAACATTTATCTTCCCTTTCCAATTGTGTGTCATGGATCATCCGTCTAAGGGAAGTTTTATATATTTTCAAAAAAATAAAAGCAATGAAAAACAAATGAATTATAAATGTGAAGACAGCATGTATTCAAAAGGAGAAGACAAGAAAAGTAGAAAATGGAGTAACCCAGATAGAGACATGACAATAAAGGGAATAACAGAAAGAACCCAAATGGAAAATAAAGGAACCACATCTGCTTTAAAAGATCAAGGGGGTAATAATATATATATGAACAGCCCACTGAAAATTTTAAAAAAAAATATGAACACACATAAAAAAAAATATGCTAAATCAGGAAGAGGTACACCACTTTCTTCTTCCCCTTCAAGTGAAAAAGGTCAAGACTACGGTCAGAATATTTTTTCTGAAAAAGGGTCAAATTCTAAGATATCTGGATTGGAAGAAAAGGCGAATCGAAGCGGAAGTAATTATAGTGGTTATGGAGAAAGCATTAAAGAGACCAATAAAAACACTCAACAATTTAAGTTAAAATTTAATAAAAATAAAAAAAATCAGACAAAGGAAGAAAATAACTTGAACAATATTTCGAAAGATATAAAAATACGGAAAAGTAATATCCTAGAATTAAATAAATTGTTGAAGGAAAATTTAAGAATAGAAGAAGATTTAAAAAAAAAAAAAAAAGGAAAAGGCAATAAAGAAGAGGAAGAAGATGAAGATGAAGAGGATGACTATGAAAAATTTTATTATCAAAAGTGGGGACATAAAGATATAGATAAAATAAGATCAGTAGAACAACCTGAACCAATGCAAAAGGAATTAACCAGCCAGGAGGAAGGTTCCAGTGAAATGAAAAGAGACAGTGGAAAAGACATAAAGGAAAAGTCGAAAAGAAAAAACAAGGAAAAGAATAAAGATAATAAAGCGAAACATAAAAGCGAAGATAGAGAAAAGGAAAAATTCATTTTAAAAGCTAAAGGAAAAGAGTTTGACCTCACTGAGCAAGATGGGGTTGCTAAGAAAAAAGATCAACAGATGCCTAACAATCCTAACTGCAGCGTGAGAAGCATGCATAACAATCTCCCAAACAGAAACAGTAGCAACAGTAACAGCAACAGTAACGACAATAGAAACAGCAATAGAAGTGGCAACAGAAACAGCAACAGAAACAGCAACCACTACAGTAACCACAACAACTTGGAAGGTAAGAACAACTCAAAGAACAAGAAATCAAAAAACAAAAAAGCAGAACCTCCGCAAGGCAAGAAAAATGAATCGCCACAGCACAGGAGAAATGAACTGGGCCAAAGCAAAAAGAACGAACCGAGTCAAAATAAGAAGAACGAATCGGGCCAAAGCAAAAAGAACGAACCGAGTCAAAATAAGAAGAACGAATCGGGCCAAAATAAAAAGAACGAAATGATGCATAATAAAAAAATGGAATCGCCACAAAATCGGAAAATAGACATGGGACAAAATAAAAAGAATGAAACTACCCAAAACAAGAAGAATGAATCCGGACAGAACAGAAAAAACGAATCTCCTCAAAACAAGAAAAGCGAATCTGGGAAGAGTACAAAAAAAAATGAATCTCTGCAAAATAGAAAAAACAAGAGGGAAGACTTTGTTACAATTGCAAATGCAAATTGTATACAAGATCAAGGAGGAGATGGTATACTGAATAAAAATGATTTTATGATGGAAGGTAATATTATTCTAAAGAATAAAAATATAGAGAATTCATTGAATTTCTGTGATCACTATAGTTATCATTACAACAATAGCAAAAATGATATTACCAATATTAACAACACAAGAAAGGGAATATTTAATAAAAGTACCATAGATCTTTATTATCATAATACTGGAGGGGTAGTAGTAGGAGGAGGATATATGATGGATGCAAATAATAATAAAATTTTTAGCTTTAAAAAGGAATCTAGAAATGATATTATCATGAAATCTGTAAATGACAATTTAAATAATGCTAGTGGTCTTACAAGTGATTTTGGTCATGTGAGTGCAACAGGATCACTAATGGGAAGTGGTAGCATAAATAAGAATAGCAAATTTCACGTGAATAAAAACTTTACGAAAGCACATGAAATAAGCGATTGTAATTTTGAGGACATAAGTAATGTGTACAACAAATACAAAATCCCTTTCGACCCTATGCCCATCTCAGAAAGTTTTGACCATGACACATGTAATAATAAATATGCTCATAATAAAAGTTTGTTGACTAACATAAATAACGAATTGAAAAATCTAAAGGACAACAATCAGATGAATATAAAAAATAATAGTATGATTAATAATAAGAGAAATACAAATATGAATACAAGTTTAAGTAATAAAGAAAATCAGTTGACGAATAATAAAGAAATCGAAGAAAGATCACATAGTAGCATTATACATATTAGTAGCCATGTGGGAAAGAAATATATAAATAACAAAAATTTGCAAAACTTTAACAATAAACAGAATTTTTCCAACGAGGGTATTGATCGAAGCATGAATTCTAAAATGAACATGTGTAGCAACATGGGGGGTGAAAGCAGGAGTACTATGGGTGGAAATACACTCGCTGGAAATCATCCAGGATGTAACAAGGTGACAAGTTATCATATGATAAATCATCACATTGGATGTAACAGTGTAGGGAGTAATCTTCTTCGATGCAGTTTGAGTAGCAGTAATTTAGAAAGTAATAACAGTATTGGTAACACACTGAAGGATGAAAGCATATTAGACAGTAGGACCTACAATAGAATGTTAAATAATGGTGGTGGCACCACAGTTGGTGGTGCAGTTGGTGCTACATCTGGTTCTGCTGTTGGTGCTACTACTCTCGGTGTTATTTCAGGTGTTGGTGGCTCAGGTGGAGGAGGAGGAAGCATGAATATTATTTTGAGCGATGAAAGTAGTAAAAGATTAAACAGCAGTTATGCAAATGTAAAAAGTGCCTTAAATAACAGTAGTAATATTTTGAATAACGGAGATAAGGTATACACTGGTGGAGAAGAGGAAAATATTAGTGATAGTATAACGAATATGAAAAATATAAATGGTACACTATTTTTAACAACAAAATTGAATTCAAATATGAACGATGTACTGAATAATAATAACAATAGAATGAGTGATTTAATGAATGTTCATAATTATATGAACAATGTTTTAATGTATGATAATGGCAACGGCATGTATAATGGGAAGATTGGAAATATGAATAATTATGTAAGGCAAAATTTGGCTCACTTCTCATGTCAAAATGTGGAAAATTACACAAGTGCTAATCTGGAAAATTTCGATTCTCCAAATGTGGATAGCTACAGTAATCCAAACATGGACAATTACACGAACCCCAACATGGACAATTACACGAACCCCAACATGGACAATTACACGAATCCAAACTTGGACAATTACACTAACCCTAACACGGATAGTTATTTGAACCCTGATTTGGACAGCTATGGGAATCCACACATAGATAACTATGGTAATCAGATTATGGACAATTATGTGAATCCGATTATGAACTCTTATGCAAGTCAAACCATGGATGATTATTCCGTTGGTAATGTAGATTGTTATGCTGCGGGGAATGTAGATTGTTATGCTTCAGGAAATGTAGACACGTATGCAGCAGGAAATGTAGAAACTTTTGCAGCAGGAAATGTAGAAAATTATGCAACAGGAAATGTAGAAACTTTTGCAGCAGGAAATGTAGAAAATTATGCATCAGGAAATGTAGAAAATTATGCAACAGGAAATGTAGAAAATTATGCAACAGGAAATGTAAATGGTTATGCGAACGGTCATATGGATAATTTTGTGAACCCAATTATGGAAAATTACATAAACCCGAATGTGGAAACTTTTGGGAATCCAAACATGGATAATTTTGGAACACAGAATGTTGGAGGCTTCGTAAATTCAAATGTGGAAAATTTTGGCACGACTAATATGGACAGTTTTGCTTCACATAATATAGATACATTTTCATCTCATAATATAGAGAATTTTGCCGCTCAAAATATGGACAATTTTGTATCCCACAATGTGGATAACTTTGCTTCATCAAATGTGGAAAATTTTGCTTCACCAAATGTGGAAAACTTTACTTCACCAAATGTGGAAAATTTTGCTTCACCAAATGTGGAAAGCATTTCACATGGTTATATAAACAATTTGCCCGTGAACTTTATAAATGGAGGAATGACAAATCAATTGAAGAGCAGCAGAGGTACCTCATCCATTAATAATATAAACCATTTTTCAAACGAAATGGATGGCACATCGTCTAACATTTTAAGCAGTATTGTAAAAAAAAATACGAACATTCTGTTAAGTAGCATTAAAAATGAAGGAATTGGTTCTAAGAGTAACCTAAATGTGAATTACATGAACAAGTCATTTGATAAAGCATCTAATATATTTGTTAAAAATGGGATTAGAAGTAGCAGAAATACGAGTGGAAATAAAATAAAAAGAAATAAAAACAAAGAGGTAGTAGAAAATAAAAACATAAAATATGAATTAACATCATCACCAGTTAAAGAAAACAATGGAAATGTTGTATATCATGACAACAGAATAAATGCCAATTCTGCAACAGAAGATATATCATCTGTAAGAGGAAATTTTGCTCATAAATATGAAAGGGCTATACACAATAATAATAATGATGCTGCCGCTAGCGCTTTGGCAACAGCCATTGCAACTGCTATCGCTTGTTCCACTAAGGGTGCAGGAAGTAGTGTACAGCATATGGAATCTGTTGAAGAAACAGAAGTTACTAAGAAGAAAGTGAAGAATGAAAAAAAAAAAAAAAAGAAAAAAAAGAAAACAGATATAAAAAATATAAAAATGAATATTAACAAAATAAATTTGTTAGCGAAAAAGAAGAAAAAATATTTAGCAGAAATTATTAGATGTGAATTAATATGGGGACCTGCCAAAAATAAAGAACCTATAACACCTGTAGAAAGTTGTGAATTACATCCAGTAGTTATAATTAAAGATCAGTATGGACATTTGTATGATGATGATGAAGATAACGAAAATAATCCTATAGGAAAAACTGTTAATATTTTTTATAGATGGAGTAGAGGGCCTCCAAGAACGGTTTGTTTTTTTCATCCACAAAAAATTGCATGCTTACAATGTACTGTTACTTTTAGATGCTTCTGTTCATATGAATGCTTTATGAAAGGATTTGACCATTTACACAAATATTACAGAAGCAATGGGCTAATTAATATACCATCACACCCGAATCTACACACATATGGCGTACCATGTTCTCCATTTGATTGGGAAAATTATGAGAAAAATATCGAATTTGATGAAAAGCATTATAATTCATTGATACAATCAGGTTTGATTAACTCACCAGATAAAGAGAAGTGGGAAATTATTAATAACGAAAGAAATTATATTCCATGCATAAAGGATGTAGGTCACCAAATCATGCTAGAGACAATGCTATTGGATAAGGATAGCTTATTATCATCTGAAAATGGAATGACCAGTTCAGACGAGTGTGATGATGATGATGATGATGATGATGACGATGTTGATGATGACGATGATGATGATGCTGCTGCTGATGATGTTGATGATGATAATGATGAGAGCCTTCACAGTTGTGGTGATGCCAATAATGGCAGAATTCATGAACATGGTAATCACACGGATGATATTCGTGACAATTTTGAAACGAACGGAAATCAACATAAGAACGAATTGCAGAAAGGAGGTGAATGCATTGTTTGCTCCTCGGATGAAAACAACCTACAGAACAACAGCAGAAACCACAACAGCAACAATGAAAAACAAATGTCATATGTGCGTTATTCTGATGTAGAAAAGAACCAATTCATTGTTATGAACTCCAATCAGGTTAGTACCATTAATGATACTTCTTTACCCACGGGGTTTACAGATAAAAGTTGTAATGTGAATAACAACAATCTTGTCAAAATTAACAATATCGTGAATAGGAGAGGTAGTAAGGAAGAAACTGACGTGCCTGATCAGAACAATACAAGTAGTAGCACCCATAATATGTACATTACAAACGCTGAAAGATCAACGGACACAAATTTGAAACATCCAATACAGAATAACACCACATTGAATTTTCCCAATAACATGAGCACCTCAACATTGAAAGAAGGAAAAAATAATGCAGAAGAAGGTTATACATTAAATAGTGTTATCAAATACAGTGGAAATGATGAAGAGTATGTTAAGGATAAGGAAAAGAGAATCGATAACATTGGGATATCTTGTGTAAATGTGGGATATGTAAAATTGAATAGCGAGGAAAATAACACAAGCGAAATGAATAGTACATATATCCAGAATTCCACGAATAGAGTGAACTCTCTGACTAATAATATTTCCATGGAAAAGAAGGAAGTAAATTGTATAAATGTAATTGCTAAAGAAAGCATAGATACATATGATTCTGATGAACCCAAGGAACTTGATTTAATCGAATTGAAAACGAAAGAAAAGGAAGTAAACAACTTTAAGATGCTTGCAAATGTACAGTCGGCAGATGCAAGTAATATGCAGAACGATGGGAATGTAGAACATGTACAGATTAATGAAAATGACAAAACTGGTACTCAAAGCAGTAGAAATAGCAAGAACGCAAACTCGAGCCTGAATTTGGACCCGAACCAGAACTCCTTGGTTAATGGTCGAAATGAATATGCAACAACCCAGTTAGAAATGAAAGAGACCCAGATAAATCATTGCACAGAAACGGAACAAAAACAAAAACAAAATGCACTTGAACAGAAATCACCAAACATGTTGAAAAAAAAAAAAAAAAAAAAAAAAAAAAAAAAAATATATATACTAGATGATCAAGTATGGAATAGCATAAAAGATCCAAATATTTATCACAAAATTATTACTGGATGTTGTATACCCAACCTGACAGTGGCGCCAAATTACAGCATTACATGTTTCAAAAATTCGAGTTCCATCAATCCGCATAATCAGTTTACAATTATGACCTGGAATGTATTAGCTGAAATTTATGGAACAATAGAAGCTTTCCCACACTGTGATCCCTACATGTTAGCATGGTCCTACAGGAAAACAAAGATCATTCAGGAAATTCTGAATAATAGCCCGGATATTATTTGCTTACAGGTGAGTTTAACATTTGAGAAGTAAAGGAAAAAAAACTAGTAAATGGTGTTGTTCCTCTCTGATTTCTCACTCCATCGCACGGCGCATTCTCTCCTTTTTTTTTTTTTTTTTTTTTTTGTATGTGTATCTGTGTGGCATCGAATTGGGGTACATAAGCACGCATTCGATCGACACCTGTTTTATAACAACTTATATGCGATGTTGTACATATTTTTTTAGTTTCATTAAATCTGAATTATCATGAAATCATGATTATAACAAAAAAAAAAAAAAAAAAAAAAAAAAACCTGTATTTATGACACATCGCAGGAAATTCAGAACGAACACTTCCTGGATTTCTTCAAGCCATCATTAGGTAAATTTGGATATGAAGGAGTATACAAGCAAAAGACAAAAGAAATATTTACATCACCATCTGGAAAAAGAAGAGGAGGAAAGTATACAATAGACGGGTGTGCAATATTTTATAATAAAAAAAAATTAAAATTTGTTGAAACATATGCATTAGAATTTAGTAAATTAATAAAAGAAGCATCTGTATTTACATTACCAAAAGAAATTCAAAAAAATCCTTCATTAGTTAAGCGATTATTGAAAGATAATGTAGCTTTGGTTATACTATTGGAATATATACAACAGTATTCAAAAATATATGATAATAAGAATGAAGAAAAAGAAAATAAAAAATTAATTATAGTAGCTAATACACATATTGTTGCAAACCCAGAAGCAAATTATGTAAAAATTTGGCAGACACAAATATTAGTTAAGGTAGTTGAATATTTAAAAATAAATTTTACAAACAAATATGATACAGTTCCTAGTTTAATTATATGTGGTGATTTTAATAGTACTCCATCAAGTGCTGTCTATCAACTTATATATAGAAAAACATGTAGTAGAACTCATGAAGACTTTAATTCAGATAAGTATAACTTATTAACAGATTTACCATTGGGTCATAATTTAAATTTAAAATCAGCTTATGCTATTTCCAAATTATTGGCACAAAAATTAAACCCAGAGGATTATAGTACTAATATGGAAATATTTGAACCATTATTTACAAATTATACTGGTAATTTTATTGGTTGTTTAGATTACATTTTTTATAATGATGAAAATTTGAATATTATTTCAACTGTCAATATTGCTGATGAAAATCAATTGATGCAGGAGGCTCATATATACCAACTTTCAAATTGCGCTTTGCCCAGTCCCATACGACCATCGGACCATTTACCCCTCATTGCTAAGTTTGAATTTAAGATTTATTGATCAAGGAAAAGGAAAGGGCGTAGTGGGGGGTGTCCTCGATGGGAAAGTTGCATAGCCCTTTTCATCGCAGCATTCCATCCGTTTAGCAAATTTTGCATTAGCAAGTGCCAGATTAGGAAGTGTCAGATTAGCAAATTTGAGATTAACAAATTTCACATTAGCAAATGTCAGATTAGCAAGTGCCAGATTAACATATCGTCTGCATAGCTACATGGTAATAGATTAAAGAACGAACAGATAAAAAGATGCGCCACCGATTTGACCATATGGCGTTGATGACTAAGATGGCTATTAAAAAAAGATAAAAAGCAAAGGGAGAATGGGAGTAGGAATGAGAAGAAACATTCTTGAAATCCACCAGGCAAACTGGCCAAATCGTTACCCACATCACTCACCATCCAACACATAGTAACAGAACACTTCCTCCAATATTTTGTTTAATTGGAAAATTTTTTCTTTTCAATTTTGAAAAATTTGCCAAATTGTCGTACCAAGCACGTACATTACGTATATATATATGTACATGTGCTAATATATGTTTGGTACAGAATTATGGATTGATAGAAGAAAAAAAGTCGACCCTAAGAAAATGCACCCCCTTCTCCCCCTGATTGTCCTACAAGACTTTATCGGGAATCACTTTTTTGTCTTATTACTCTTTTTTCACCACTTACACACATACCGACCGTTTATCACAGATTGTAAATTTTTTTTTTTTTTTTTTTTTTTTGCTTTTATAATGTAAATCGGTTAAGCATGTTCGGATGTAAGTAGCAAATTTTTGATTAACCGAACAAGCTTATATAAACTCAACAAATTTTGATGACGATCCTCACCTTTTTTTCTTTTTTTTTTTTTTTTATTGTATTATTTATTTTATTCATTTTTTTTTTTTATTTTATTTTTTTCGTAATTAAATTTATTTATATTATAAAGATAAAACAAATAATACTCTTACATCAGAAATATGTACATGCATATATGTATATACATATTTCTGGATATATGTGCATATATACATAACATTTCCCATGATCCTTACATGTATTTTACTTCTTACCACCCGTATCCCCCAAGTGGTCTAGATCTCCCATCTCTCTTTGCTATATTTTTATATACACACGTTGGCACATGCGTAGGTTTGCCTAATTTTTGCACCCTCGTTATATGTAACATTTGAAATATAATTTATTTTAAAATGAGTAATCCTTTTTTTTTTTTTTTTTTTTTATTATTATCTGTTTTATGTATATATATATATATATATATATATATATATATATATATATATATATGTATATCATGTTTTTCTCATTTTTTTTTAATGTGTACATTTTCTCATTCCCGGTATGTGTTGGTTTATATGCAAACATTAATATATACACGCATACATGCAAAGCGCTGAACTGGTATTATCCGGTTGTTGTTTGTAATGTTTATTATACATATGTATGACATATTCACACATATGTATTTGTATATGTACATATTATGTGAGTGTGTATAAATTTATGTATTCTGCTCCACACCAACTCCACCTCTTTTTTTTTTCGTTTGTCCCTTTGTTTTTTGTCCATATTCATAATTTATTTGTATCAAAAAGGAAGATATATATATACGTATGTGCATATGTATGTATATGTAATTTTTTATATTTCTATATATCACACACTACACACTTACCCTTATATAGAATTTTTTTTATAAATAAGTAACTTTCTTACAACCGTTTAAAAATAAAATATGAAATAAAATATTAAGCAAAAAGTGAAGTAAAATATTAAGAAAAAAGTGAAGTAAAATTTGAATTTGTTGTTTTCATTTGCATGGATATGGAATTTCGTTTTCAAACATCAACCTTTCAGATATTAAATATTACATCATTTGTATTGTCATGGGTAAAATACCTATTATATATTATATTTGTTTCACCAAAAAAAGGGGAGCATTTTAAAGCATTTGTATTGGGCTGAAACGGTATAGCAAAGGAACATTCAAAAAAATTTAATTCTCATATTTTGGAAAGTGGGAAATGCACAATAACATTGTACAGATAATAAATGAACTTAGCTTAAACTATTTATATGTGTACTAAAAATTTCTTTAACGTATTAATGTACCAGCACCATAAAATGATCTCACACAAAAATACATCCCCCCCCCCCCAAGTATATATTTATATATATAGGTCCAGAACTACACTTATTTTTGAAATAGCTAAAAAAGGTATTAAAATTGGGAAACATTGTAATAAAGACATTTTTATATATAATACAACATATGCATTTTCTATTTAGTCAAATCAGTTAAAAAATAGCTGTTCAAAAAAAAATTGAAAGCTTCTTCATTATATTCGGAAAATATTCCTAAGGTCTTTCCTCTACCACCCTATGCTTATAATCTCCGTGTTGTGAAACAAAGATAAAAAAGGTGTAGAGGTGGGGAAATATATATATATATATATATATACATAAATATATTTAATTCTTTTTTTATACAACTGTTATATGATACAAATGCAGTATAAACCTTTTGGTCCTTTTTAAAAAAAAAAAAAAAAAAAAAAAAAATGAAACAAAATTAAATCCTTAAATTTGTATAAACACATTTTATAGAAAAAAGAGTAAATAATGTGAAAAATAAATAACAACCTACAAATTTTTTGTTCGTGGAATTTTTCCAAAACAACACTTAACTGTTATAGCCTTAGGGATGGTGGTGGGATTAAACCAACGACCGCTTCCCCTTAACACTTGACATATGATTCATTTCAAGTAGATGGATTATACCAGAGAGAAGGCCCTTCTTCTTCCTCCTCTCTCTTCACATCCTTTAAATTTGGAAAAGAATGAAGAAATACAGTATTATGCGCCTTAGTCACTTCATAAATTTGAAGTAGTAAAAACAGTAAATTGTTCAGTGAAATAAAAACGCATTCTGAAAAATACACGTACCAATTTGTGATTTCCCCAAGTGATAATATAAATATTTATTAAACCCTCTGCACATATGTACACTTGTTTATCACAGGCTCGACAGGTGAGAAAGTGTTATTTTTGTTCCTTTTAAGTATGACAAACACTTTAAAACATGTTTATTTATTTTTAATATGTTCTTGGACACTTACATTATCTTTTTTTCTTTTTTTTTTTTTTTACAATCCTGTTTAAGAAAAAATTACTTATGAGTAAAAATATATATAAGGTAATCTACTGCACAAAAGTTCGCGCCCTTTTTTTTTTTTTTCCTTGCCCCCGCCCCGTAATCATGTTTTTTTTTATTTACAAGCTACGACTATATCTCTATTTAATCTTCTAAAAAGTGAATCAAAAATGGAAGAAAAAAAGCGGTCAGCTCTTATTTCGCTGGGAGTATATATAAAATACATACTAAATATAAGCATATTATTATACGCATGTTGTATGTATGCATGTATATATGTGTATACGTATATATATAGCATACATATGTTCAGTTATGTTATATATATATATAGGGGTCATCATTTTTGCATATCGGAGCCGCTTATACAACAATTATTCAATACATTATTACATCCAGTTGCATGGGGGGGGTATTTTTTCCACCTTTTTTTTTTGAGGGGGACGCTTAAACCAGCGTACGTAAAAACACACGCCCCCGATCGATTTTTAGCTCACAGAAGGATACCAAATAAAAAAAAAACAAAAAAAAAAAAACAATAATAATAACAAAAGCATAGATAGTGTATTGTTGCATTTTTTTTTCACTTCTTTTCCTAATTTAATAGGGAGAAAAAAATAAAATAATTGCCTTAATTTGGAACGTGAAAATTTTATTTTAACGAAACAAAGCTTGTTCGAGATTTTATCCTTTTAGCGTTATTTACAAAAATGCATTAGCTTTCCATTGAAGCAAAAAAAAAAAAAAAAAAAAAAAAAAAAAAAAGATAATAAAATAATAAACAGATAAGTTGATAAAGCAGGTATTAGCTCATAAATAAATAAAAGGAAAAGAAAATTATGTAAAAAAAAAAAAAAAAAAAAAATACCAGGCTTCACGAAAAAGTATAAAAGAGTGCAGCACACTAGTGAACATTTTTGAAGTATTTGCAAAAATATATAACTGCATGAGAGTAACAGAAAATTCTTCTGCTTTACGGAACTGTGAAGGAAAACAATTTTTCTATTGTTAATTTATTTTTCTCAGTAAAAAAATCCTGAACTCGCGGGCAACCAACGCAACACAAAAACAAGAAACATGGCAGAGCAGTTTACAATTCGCGTGAAAAAATACATGAGCAACCCCTTACTGCGTAGGAAGCAGTTTGCTTTGGAAATACTGCATCCAAACAAAGGAACAGTTTCGAAAAAGGATGTGAAAGAAAGATTAGCAAAAATGTATAAGCTGAATAATGTAAACACTATTGTATTGTTCGGTTTTAAAGTTTTATTTGGGGGTGGAAGAACCAAAGGATTTGGGTTGATTTACAATAGTGTTGATGCCGTTAAAAAATTTGAAAAGAAATACAGACAAATAAGGGAAGGATTAATAACGAAAGAAAACAAACCTGGAAGGAGAGCAGCAAAGGAATTAAAGAACAGAAGAAAGAAGGTAGGGTTTATATCATTTTTATTTTTATCCTATTTTTTTTTTTTTTTTTTTTTTTTTTTTGCTTCTTTTTCTGGAACATTTCATGCCAATGTGTCATTTTTCACAGAGTGAATATTTTACTCCGCGACGGATATATCTGTGGCTGTTCTTCGAACCATTCATTTAACTGCTCAACGATTTGTGCGTGTGTGTATGTATCTCTCTATGTATCTATCTATGCTTGTACTTGTAACTTGTTATTCTCTTTAATCTGCCAAAGCATTAAGTTATATGTCCACATAAAAATTTATTGACCCATATCCACCCACGTTTATTCATCAATTAATACATCTATTTTATTTTATTTTTTCCCCCCCCAACCAGGTACGCGGTACGGCAAAAACAAAAGTGTCAGGAGCGAAGAAAAAGTAAACAGATTTGTGTCCCCCCCAAAAAAAATTTTGCGTATTCATACATGCAAATTTTCGTATTTTATTTATATATAAAAACTATATACAATCAGCTATTTATGATTTTTATTTTTAAACAATCACAATATGCCTTTATTTTTTTTTTTCACTGTGCCGTCTACATTTCTTTTTTCTCCATGTTCTAATTAACATGCTACCAACGGTATGCTTAATATATTTTTATACACAGAATGTGTTGCTGAACAAATTGTCATAACTTTAAACTTTAGGAAGAAAAATAAAATAAAATAAAATAAACGAGAAAAGTAAAAGAAAATTTTAAAACTTAGCATATAAATTGTATTCAGGCACAAAAAAACACGCAATAAATGTGCGGAAAATAAAATTTGTGCCATAATTGAGCACATAGTGGAAATATTGCAAATTTTGCTCCATCTAAGGGGGGAAAAAGGTGCCTCTTGCTTTTTTGTTTTTTTTGCCTTTTTTCCAAAAACGGAAATCGAATATATGTCACCTATGTAGATGCATTAATTTAAGGATGCCCATTACAGCAATGGAGAGATGTATATTGGTTGACATTGGTCTCATTGCAGCGGGTTTGTTTTTCTTTGCTTTATTTTTCTATATTTCTAAAAAGGGAACATCCTTTTTGTGTGCGTGCCAAATGGTTATGTACATTTGTCTGGAGCTATTTTTTACGCATTTTCGTTTGCGTTAAAAAACAGTTGTAGCAGAAAGAGAGGTAAAAAAAAAAAAAAAGTTAACATATTTCTGGAATTCACAAAAGTGGGCATTAAAAAACAAAAAAAAAGAAGGAAAAAAAAAAAAAAAAAGGGAGAAAAAAAAACGCGTATTCATGGAGGAACAAACTTACGAAAAAACTATGCAGAATTTTAGAAACTTCTTCTTAAACTTTGTAATTGCATATTCAGTAGTGTCTGTATGCTCCTCGGTACCAACCACATGTTCTGGGCTGCTGAAATTCTCAGTACTGCTGCAACTGCATTCGTCAGTTTGATAAGAAACCGGCTCTATGCTCTTGGAGACACGTTGGCCATTTGTGCTGTGGGTGCTGCTTTTATTATCTGGAATCTGTGTGTGGTAGGAGGACAGGGCTAACAAAACAATGATATGCCAAAGGGAATGCTTAAAAAAGGACCGAATATTACTTTTGGAAGAATTTTGAAAAATTTTTTGAAACTTATAGTAAATATATAAATTTGGCAATAGGGATGTTAATATGTGCATATAGGAAGTATACCCACAAAAAAAAAATACAAAAGGTAAAGATGTTAATAAAATTAAATATGGTTTACACAAATTAGCTGTATATATTCCATTTTGTTTATCTTCAAGTGGAAACATTTTATATTTTCCTTTTAAATAATCATCTTTGTATAAATATGCTAAAGAATAAAAATGTGGAAATTGCCATAATAATTGAGTAATAAATAATATCCATGGTTCTGGAATAAGTAAATTTTCTTCCACTGCTGTACATCCCATTAGAGTTGGAATCGAACCAACAATTGATCCAATGTGAGTGTTGTAGGGAGTTCTACGTTTTAATCTGGTATATACACATGTGTATAAAAAAATATTAAAAACACCGAGTAATGATGTTAGGGGGTTATTGAAAAAGTATAATATTAAGGAACCTGCTACTGCTGTTAAAATACCAAAAATTTTGGCATTTTTTAAAGAAATTTTATTATTATATACTAGTGGTCTTCTTTTAGTTCGATTCATTATTTTATCAATATCTCTTTCAATAATTTGATTAAACGTATTTGCACTACTGCTACATAAATATACTCCAAGTGTTAAGGAAAAAAATTCACTTATTGTAGATCCCCCTAACATAAAATAACCGAATGTACTACTTATGGTAACCCATAGTGTTAACTTCGCCTTGGATAATTCTAAATAATTATTCAAATGATAACACCAAAAAGAATGAATATCTCCTTTTTGATTATCACTATAAGTATTTGTTGTCTTATCTACCACCTCACACCTTTTTGTCAATTCTCCATTTGTTTTAATTTTGCAGAAATATTTGTTCCAATTCACTGAAAATGAATTTATTTTCCTTTGTTCCCGTTGATTTGTCATGGGAGAAAGGGTGGGGTATATTGGACATTCGTATTTTTCTTTCATTTTGCAGAACTTGACCTGTTGTAATGATAGGAATGCAGAAGAAGGGTGCTCTATTATTATCTCGGACTCCTCTACATTCGTCATTTTATCTTTGTGTACCCTCCTTACATTTCTCATTCCTACGCTGTCGTGATATTGATTTGCTACACCTCTTACATCAATGAGTGACTTACTACCCTTTTGCACATTTTTTCCATTTAATGATAAACATTTTGTATAAAAATGAACTAACCCTAGTTCTTTCGTTCTATTGGTACTGTCCTTCCTCTTCACATGACTGTGAAAAGGATCAAAATATTTGCATCCCCATGAGGGCTTAATAAAACTTTTATACGTGTTATACTGTGCAGAACTTACACTAAGAAAGAACGATCTACATGGTTTCTCATTAAAGATTATATTAGGTACTCGTGATTTAATTTCCTTCTTTTGTACATGTGTGCTAAATGCAGATCCTCTTCCAAGCATTGTTTTTTCCCTATCATTCCGTTATTAAATTAGAGGGGTAAAAAAAAAAAAAAAAAAAAAAAAAAAAAAAAAAAAAAAAAAAAAAAAAAAAAAAAAAGGGGGTAATCTGTGTCAAACGCTCTTACTGCGTATCATGATAACCTGAATTACAATGAACAATGGCTTAAGGAATACACATAAGTAGAAGGAACAACTTAAAAAGGTGTAAATAATTAATTGTTGTGAAAAAAACATATAACTCTTAGTTGACATAATTACTTTAACCTATTGCATATTCTCATGAAAAGGTAAAACCATGACTGCATGATTTTACGTAAATGGGGAAAGCATAAATAAAATTAATGAAATCGTCTCGAAAAAATTTCCCTAAAATATGCACCCTAGCGGAAAAAGAAATCATGTTAAAAAATGGGGCATATGATTATTATTTTACTTCATTTTATTTATTCATTTGTTTGCTTCTTTACTTTTTTGCTCCTATATTTCTATGCTCCTTTACTTTTTTACTTCATCACTTCTTCACTTCAAAACTTCTTCACTTTTTTATTTCATCACTTCTTCACTTCTTCACTTTTTTTTTTTTTTTGGAATGTCTGGTGAAATATGATTACTCAAGGCTTAAAAACTTGAGTGCTAAATAAGTTGACACACTCAAGGGTGACATGTATAATGCAAAGTATGGTGAGGTAGAGTAAAAAAAAGTGAAAAAAACGATCTTTTACGAGCTCCTAATGGATTTTCATTATGGTAAAATGAAAAGGTGATAACTCTTTCCAGACACACAATCCCGATTGAGCATTTTCAGCAGGTATCTTATTTATTAAGAAGTTCTCATTTTTTCTTTTCAGATCCTTTTTACCTTTTGCTAAGAGTATAAATCAGAAAATTATTCTTGTATACCATTTTTCCAAAAATAATAAAAGAAAAAAAAAAAAAAAAAAAAAAAAAGGAAGTATAAACATGTGTATTAGGGGCAGTTAAGAACGTTTGTCCACGTTAATTACTTAACCTTTGAATTAGAGCCTTTCGATTTTGTTCTTTCTTTTCCTCTTCCCACCTTTGCCACGTTTTATCCAAATTAATTGTGTGATAAACAGTTCCCTCATTTTATCCTTTTATAAGTAGAAAATCATTTTTATTCTTTACAGATACATACAAACTTGCGAAACGAGGACATATGTATACGTGTTTAATTACAGTACACCTGTCGAATCATGAAAATACACAAGATATCCAAATGAGAACATAGGTAGTAGAAATACGCCACCAATTACTAATATTGGGAAACACTTTACAAATATCAATATTTCACTTGATTCTCCGTTATAGATATTATCATTGTAATAGCTAGAAAAGGTATAAAATTGGAGTTTGTCCAAATGACCCACTAGAATGCCCTCTGTGAAGGATACAACAACCTTAGCATAGAATGACAATTTAAAACTAGTTTGATATGGTTACTTTGCTAGTGCACTAAGTAAATTAGTTTACTAATTTTTTTTTTTTCTTTTTTTTTAAACCTTATATGAAATAGATAGCCAAAGGGGAGGAGGGGGAGGGAATAATTTATGCTGCGAATGTCCCTCGGGAGAGGACACAGACAAAATTGCTACATACAAATATATATATATATGTATTGTGTGCATTCCTTTAAATTCTTCTTTCCTTTTTCCTTTTTTTCTTTCCACTTTTTGTTAATGAGGACTTTTATAATGTTATACGTCTTCTACCCAAATTATGAGCAAATAAAATGTGTGTGCAAAAAAAAATAAAATAAAATAAAAAACTCCACGCAACTAGCGCCAAAAAAAAATGTTTAAAAGTTTGACAAATCATCATATTCCTCTCTTAACAGTATTAATTGATTTTTCCTAAACCATTTAATACGTTTGTTATTTTAACCACGTATAATATGCATTACATTTTTACAAGAGTATAAGACAAAGGAGAGCAAATACGAGGGTCATTTAAGATTTTAACCTAAATATGCGTAGCTATAATCTGAACAGTTCATATTTTTTTCTTTTTTTTTCTAAATTTACTTTTATTTTGCCATTTATGCAAAAAGGCAGGTCTCTAAAAAAAAAAAAAGGAAAAAAAAAAAAAAAAAAGCTATTCGAACAACCATAAGTCATTTTCTGTAGTCTATCCATTTTTTACCCTTTTGCTGAAAATTCATTCACCTCCATTTTGGCCTACCCTTGAGCTAAAACTTTGCAAAAATAAGCGAATATGTGTAAGCACGCTACAGTGAATTGGTTTTATTTAACACCTTTTTATTTTTTTAGACATGGGTATATTGCATAAATATATATAGGACATACATACATATATGTAGTATTTTACACTTGCATTTAAACTTAAAAAAGGGGAAAAATATATATATCTTTTTGTCATAATAAAGAAGGCATACTACACTACCTCAATTTTTTCTCATGCATAAGAATGAATTGCAATTAATGCGACCGTCTATGGTTTAACGGGATAAATTGAAATTGTTAACAAAAGCGGAACTTACAAAAAAGAAAAGACCATAAAATGTGATTGTAAATTGATGTTAAAAAAGATGCAGTGTGCATGATATGGTGTAAATAATATACATATTTAAGTACACTTACTTTACATTTACTTTGTGCGCCTGTTTATATACGCATATATAAATGTTCGGCACATGAGAGTCATTTAAGTTGAATTAACGAAATAAATAAAAAAAAAAAAAAATAAACAAATAGAATAGAATAAAATAAAAATACACCTTGCTTAATCGTTTCTATCTCTTTATATGAAATACGTTGCCCTTTTTGTTTAAATGTTAATCTGCCATATTTAAGTGGCATTTAATGTTTTCCGAATGTGCAAGATATCATCACACGAAGGTGAGGTGTACAATAAGCAAATGCCTTATTTGAAAGGTATGAATAAATTGGGTATATCAACAGAATGGATTTTTACATTTCTTAACAAGCACAAAAACAGTATATTTATTTTACTTCACACTTTTACTTCATACCTTTACTTCATACCTTTACTTCATACCTTTACTTCATACCTTTACTTCATACCTTATCTTCACATTTTTACTTCATATTTTTATTCACATTTTTACTCACATTTTTACTCACATTTTTACTTCATTTTTTTTTAATATTTTCCGTCCTTTCTCACTCAGTTGTCCACCCATTTGTACGAAAACAGGCACTCTTTTTCTTCAATTGGGACGTGTGAAAAGTGACATGTCAAATGTGACGCACAAAAGGCAACACAAGTAAGATCATTCACATGATAGACATAAAACACTAATTGAGTAATTTTCAGGTAAGCAACCCATAAAAATATATATGTAATACATGCACCCATTTGTGTGCTTGCGTATGTACGTGAAAAATAATATTTTAAAAAATTTTCCAAAATTTTTTTTTTTTTTTTTTTTTTTTCAACTTTTCAAATTATAACTCAACGCATGCGAAAGGGATTTTTTTTTTTTTTTTTTTTTTTTTTAATTATATTAAAGCGATTTAAATACAAAGCCTTTTAAAGTATATTTCAATTTTTCTTTTTTTTTTTCTCTTTTTTTTTTTAATGATATTCACATGTATATATGTTCACTTGCGTATATATTCACTTGCGTATATATTCACTTGCGTATATATTCACTTGCGTATATATTCACTTGCGTATATATTCACTTGCGCATATATTCACTTGCGTATATATTCACATGTACTTATATTCACGTGTATATACGTATATATATTACTGCATATCCAAGCATATATTAACATACATGCATACATATATACATCATACCTTATAATCACTCCCATGTAAATTAAACTTACGAATGAACGTGCTTGTTAATATGCTTACGAACATGGGTATACATATTCGTGCCCTTATGTGTAAAGTTTAATTTGTTTTCACATTTAATACGTTTCTCCATTTGGCCACTTTGTTATTTCACCAGTCTGCTATTTAACGAGTCAACCTTTTTTGCCATTTGTTACAAACAATTCACTATACACTATTTTAGTGCACATCAATCCTCAATTGTTGATTCCTCTTTTTCAACTTTGCGTTACAACAATTGCGCGAGGCCATTATTAATTTCGGGCACTAATCCGAACATAAAGAATTTTATGTAATTTAATTACTTTATTTTTGTTGTTGTTCCGAAAATGCGACAATGTGATCCAAATTCAGCCTTCTTTGGGTTTATGGGGATTGCTGCTTCCTCCATTTTTTCGAGTAAACATTTTATCTTATTTCTTTCTTTCTTTCTTTTTTTTTTTTTTTTTTTTTTTTTTTTCCTAATTGAAGAATATATTTTTTTATCGTAAATGGATAAAGATGATTTTATATCTATTTTAAGTGACATATTTGTGATTCATCTGTTGTGTTATTTTGCACATGCATATTATTTTTTTTTGTACGTTGTCTGGTGTTGTGCATTGTTCAAGAGTAGCTATTACACTTGTGCGCTTAGTTTTATGTACACCGCTAGTTCGCATAAATGTATATACAACCATCATATCCTTCATTTTCTTTCCATTTCAGACCTTGGGGCCGCCTATGGTACGGCGAAAAGTGGTATAGGTGTCTGTAGTGTTGGTGTTATGAGACCAGACTTAATTATGAAATCGATATTGCCTGTAGTTATGGCTGGTGTTCTTGGAATATACGGAATTATTATGTCTATTATTATATACGGAAAAAGTTAGTAACATCTGCATGCCTTTGTGGGTGTATAGTTCTTATATATATATATATACATACATACATGAAGCTTGAGGAATAAAATGCTGCAATATCAATTCCAAAGAGATGAGACATTGTGGTTGAATGGTGCAACTGTCGAACGAGAGTCTCGCAAAGGTGGAAATTTGTTTGATGAAGAATTTGATGAGGCTATCTGAGGTTGTTGGTTATAATTTTTGTATGCATGTGTAGTGTATATGCACATATATATGTCAATGTGTTCATTTTTTTTTTTTTTTTTTTCTCGTAACAGTGATCCCAGCCGAGGAATATTCCACCTTTTCTGGATACAGACACCTGGCGTCAGGACTCATAGTTGGATTAAGTTCTTTAGTAAGGGAAAAAAGACACCACAATTCTTTGCAACGATGTGCATACATATATATATATAATTTGATTTTCCTGAATTTGTGTTTGCCTCAACCCATCGCAAGCATATGCAGAGTTATAACTTAGTGCATGAACATACATTTGATGGAAGAAAACATTTCAACCTCCTACCGGCTACACCTTTTCTTCATTTTTTTTTTTTTTTTTTTTCATAGGCTGCCGGCTTGGCCATAGGAATTGTGGGTGATGCTGGTGTAAGAGCCAATGCTCAGCAAAACAGATTATTCATTGGGATGATTTTAATTCTTGTATTTTCTGAAACCTTGGCATTATATGGTAAATGTTACATACAGTAACTATCATGTATATCTATTCTCAAAAGAAATGACATTTTTTTTTTTTTTTTTTTTTTTTTTTTTATTTATATATATATTCCACATGAATAAGTTATTGTGTCTCTCCCATAACTTATCTGATTTTGCAAAGAGAAAAAATACGTGCACATTTTCATTCCGTCTATTTATATGCCTCTTATGTTTTCCTCTTCGCAAGTGAAATATACAACTCATATGTGTTGTCATGATTTTGTAAATCCGTATATATATGCTTATTCATTTATTTGTTCTATTTTTCTTCTTTTCACGTTTCCCTTTTTTTTTTTTTTTTTTTTAGGTTTAATTATCGGCATTTACATCACCTTCACAATAACTCCGAAGCTTTGTACATCTTATGCATTATCTTAGTTCATTATAATTTATTATATTTTATGTATCACACTTACATATCCCCATTTTATTATTCATCATATTTTCTGTGTGTTTATCGCGAATATTTTACCCCATTTTATTTTATTTATTTACCTTATTATTTTTTTTTTTTTTTTTTTTTTTTTTAACGTCAATTGAAACAAATTGAATTACACACAACTAAGTTGAAAAAGGAAAAATGCAAATAATCGATTCGCAAGGGGCATATTCGTTTGCTGATGTTTTCATTTCCTACTTTACATTGTGGGAACCATGAATATGTGCATATTGTAGTATACCATGTGTATGTATATATGTACATGTACGTATGTATATATGTACATGTACGTATGTATACACGTGGCGTTGGTACACAAACGATAACAAAAGTAAAGTAAAAAGACGGAGAATAAATCAAATGAGTTATATTCTTCTATGACGCGAATGAAATGGGAATAACAAAGGAACGAACAATTCCTGCAATTGTAATAATTCCATGAAATTCCCACACCTGTTTAATAACCCACAGTATGACCTCTTGAAATTGGACTATGTAGGGGAATAAAACGATTTGTAGACACATTGACACCCTGTGCTAATATGCCTGCCATCCATGTATATGTACATATACATATGTGCACATTCACGCGTGCTGATGTGGGGTGCGAAGGAAGATTTCAAAACGGTCGTACAAGGACATCGAACAGTGTTGTGCATTTTTTAAAAAGTTACTCATTAGAAAACAACAGCGAATATATTTCATCACAAGCATAATAAGAGTTTCGGTTTTATTCTGGACGCAAGTGTTTTATATGTATACATATATATATATATATATACATGCACATATATATGCCAGTTTTTTTTTTTTTTTTTTCAACTTATAGCACAAATGACAGTTGGTAAATATAAAAAAAAAATAAAAATTTATTAAAAATATTATCAAAATAATAATAAATAAAAAAGAAAAAAGAAATCAAGGGAGAAAAAATTTTTCAACATGTTTTTTCTTAGATGAAATTGCCTTATCGCCTTTTTCCACAATGTTTAAAGGTAAAAATAGGTTACGTGGTATATTAGATTAGATTACATTAGATTAGTAATGAAGTATCCCCTTGTCTATAAAATTGTTGCGTGTGCAATACTATCTATTGTAGAGACTAATATACAGGGGAGAGCCATAATTATATTATATCCTCTTTATTCATATTTTTTCCTATTTTATAATAACAAAATTGCAATTTCTTCGTTCCATTGCATAGGGGTCAAAAAATATATCTAGCCAGATTTCTACAATTATGTCTTGTTTCCATAGCAACGGGGCCCTTTATTTTTGTGGCCTTTAGTTTATTTTTTGATATAATAACAAATGCATTATCATCAAATTTTATATAGCTACCATCTTTTCTCTTTGTTTCTTTTTTTCTTCTAACAATAATTCCCTTGGGTGTTTTTTCTTGAATAGTACAATCGTTTGTTTTGTCTCGTATTGAAACCCTAATTCGATCACCTATTTTTCCTGTTCCCCATTTGTTTTTACCGATTCCAATTATGCATGCCTTTATAACTCCACTATTGTCTGCACTTCGAACAATGGATTGTCTCCACAATCCACTAAGAACCTTCGTCAGTTCCATCCTGTTGGAAAAAATATACACAAACGTGGTTTTGTGTACCCTTCCTCAGGGGGGGGGGTGGGGGAGTTGGGGAGGCAAGTCCTTTCGTCTACTCAATTTGGGCAACTTGTAAATAGGAAAACATGTCAATAGGTATACATATGTATATATTTGTGCATGTATGTATATATATTTTTATGTGGATGGGGCCCTTCATTTCACCTCTCCCCTTTTGAGTACTCTATTGTTGAAACGGCGAATCAAAAGAAATAATCCATGCTTCTTCTTTCACAAGCAAAAATGTTTTAATTTCTTCTTTTTTTTTTGTCACACACCCTGTATTTTTGTTTTTCCCCTTTTGATTTTATATAACCGCAAAAATGAAATGTGTCAAATTATATGTTGAATACGTTTTACACACTTATATCAAAAAAAAAAAAAAAAATTATCTTTAAACATTGACAACAAGTACATATGTGATACAATAGAAAGCAGTTCTCTTTAGTATCTTCCTTTTCTTACAATGTGATTAGTTTAATATTCCCTCTGTTTAGAGTGGGAAAAAAACTCTTTCCACCAACTTCAGTTTTAACGGGCAAGGATAAAGATGGATATTCTAAATTAACTACATTTGGATTATTTAATTTGAGGTAGAAAAAGGCTTTATTTGCTCGGACAAAAATAATACTTAAGCGCATGTGTAAGGATATACAATTTTCGTCGTGCTTAACTGTCCTTACTTTTTGCATCACATTTTCTAAGGGAAGGTTAAAAGGATTGATGCACACAAATTATTCATGCTATTCTACTTAATACATATTTTCATGTTTAGTTCCACGTATGGTTCAGGTTCAGTGTTTTTTTTTTTTTTTTTTATTTGTAGAAAAAAAATAAAATAATTGAAAAATTTTAAATTATTTTGAGAATGTTTACAATCTAAAAATGATATCCTCAAAGTGATAACATCAAAGTGATAACATCAAAGTGATAACTAATGTAAAGAATTTAAAAACGTTAGAGGAATTTGCAATGCGCGGGTATAGTGGCGTGGGCAAGTGTTATACACCCCGTTTACCCCTTGTCGACATGAACCTACGGATACAGAATTATTTTATTTATTTTTTTTTTTTGTCAAAAGTAGAATACACAAACTGAAAAAATAACCCATGGTAAAAAATGTCAAATCGTACGACGAAGTGAGTACTAAATCTGTATAACATCAAAGGGGAGCGAGTACATATATATGTGTACATATATATATATATATGTGTGTAGATCCCCCTCCTCCAGCTGTTTTCTCCCCCGTAGATGTGTCAAATACATCTACAGAAAAAAAAGGCTTCTCATAGGTGAGTATGTGTTTATATTGATGTAACTGTGAGCAAATCTAGAAATCATTTTTTTTTTTTTTTTTTTTTTTTTTTTTTTTTCCATGACGATCACATCTCCCCAGAGGCTCATAATAAACTTGGAAATAAAAGCATTTACATGTGAAGAAGCACGATACAAATGCACATTCAATTGATTTAAGCAAAATAAAGAGTTGGATTATCTATGGGGAAAGTTGATTCATCGAAGGGGAAAATTGGTTCACACTATGTTTTTTTTTAAATTTTCATCTAAAACCTTTTCCTCGTCTTTCCCCTATCATAACAATGTTTAATCTTAGACTTCATGCACAATGGATTTAAATATTGAGAAGCTTCCTCCTTTTTCCTCTCAAAGTATTGGTGTATTATGGCAGTAGTTGTTACACCTTTCATCCCTTTTGCATAAATGACAATATCGTTGTTTTTCGATTGTTCTTTTTCCTTACTAGTATTACAACTGTTCGACATGAAATATAGGGAATAATATTTTTCATATAAAGAGTCATATTTTTCTTCATATGCACACTTTAAAGAAAAAAGGGATTCCTCTAACCAATTTCGTTTAATAATAATAAATTCGTTGTTTAATATTGTCCCATTAAAATTTTGAGGTAAAAAAAAAAGCGGTTTATCGATTATTTGATCACTGGTATTTTGATCCTGATGATTATTATCACCTATTTGTAGAAGATTTTTTAATGTCCTATTTGAAAATTCTTCATTTTTTTTTTTCAAATTTTTAATTTCTACTTGACTAAGATCTGGTAATTTTAGTTTTGATAAATAAATATATTTTTCTGAAGCAGATAAATTACATATATACTTGTGAACATCCTCAGACATATTACCCCAAGCATGTACTTGCTTCCTCCATTTTTTCATCTCCCTATTCCATTGAGATAAGCTGAGATTTTTGTTAATTCGTGGTGTTTCTGGATGCCAGTCATTTTTCAAATCATTTCTTCTCTCCTCTTTTGGAACAGCAGATATATATCTTTCATATGACATTAACCGCTTGGTTAAATTGATATTTTTAATTCTTTGATTTACTTGCGCTTCACTTAGTTCATTTTTTAGGGCTCTAGATATGCCCCTTTGAAAGTTAGCCTTTTCATTCATTTCATCTTTTTCAGTTGATACACATCAAAAAAGTGGGGAAAAAAAAATAAGAGGAACTTGGAAAAAACGGGGCTAGTGTTTAAAAGTGTTCTCTTCACGCATCTAACAGTAGCATGTTCTGTTTTTTTTTTTTTTTTTTTTTTTTTTTTCTTCTTTTTGTAGTAGATAAAATGGCAATTGAATTAGGGCAAATATGAGAAAAACGAATGAATGAACAAAATGGCGGTCAGAGATAACGTACGTATTTTTTGATGGAAGTACAATCTTCGTCTATTTAATATTGTGCAAAATTTGAAAAAGTGTTGACCCCAAAAAAAATTGTGGGAAAGGGGGTATGGAGAAAATCTAAGGGAGATCTTCTTCGAAATATTTCTAGTTGGGGTACCTATTTGCACATGTGTGCTTACAGGTGTATAACATATTGTATATATATGTATATACATACATTCATAAATACATACATATATACATAAATAAATACATAAATACATACATATATACATACATAAATAAATACATATATATTTATTTATTTATTTTATTTTTCGCGTAATGAATTATTAACAGATACATATTCACATGTGCACGCATGTACGGATACATATGTTTATAAGTTCTTTTCCTTAAAAATAGAAAGGGATTAACTGTTCTTAAAACTTTAACCAAGTGATACACTTTTTTTCACTTAAAAATTTTTAATTTATCTGATGTGGAATAAGATTAATGCTTTCAAAATAATCTCCCCGAATAAATTTTATATGTCATTCCTCCACTATCACTTAATCACATCTTATTTAGTTTGTTAGTTCAATTTGTTCTTTTTTTTCTTTTTCTTTTTTTTTTTTTTTTTTTTTTGGCTCCTTAACGTTTTGCATATGTGAACTGTGTTGAAAAAAAAAAAAAAAAAAAAAAAAAAAAATCCAGGTTTAAACAAAATGGGTTATATTTATAAGAGAAGCTTATAAATATGATAAGACATACATGTTTTTTATTTTTTTTTTTCTTGAAATGAAAATCTTTGATTGATTTGATAAAAAAGGGATAGTTCAACCCTATTCTTAGATAAGGTTGTGAACAAATACTTCGGATGTAGAACTATTTGAAGCATTTGAAGCATTTGAAGCAGTAGCTCTATTTCATATGTTTAACAAATTAGATGAATACGTTTTTTATTTTTTTTTTTTTTCTCCCCTTGTACTATCCTCTAATTATTTTTGTGTGTATCAGTTGCAGAGAATGTTTATTCCTCTTCCGGATGCTCGTAGTTTGTTTTGTTTTTATTTAACTAGAGGGTAAAATTGTTATAATGGTGGAACAGTAGTAGCAAGAAAAAAAAAAAAAAATAAAAAAAGGTTAAAAGTGAATGAAGTATCAAAATGATAGAGAGGGCAAAAAGAAAAAGGAGGCAACACGAAGAGAATTACAAAACAAATGAAACTTCTATACTCGATCTGTGCACAGTCGTACACCTCTCCCCTCGGTATGTGTTATTTAAACGATAGTGTGCAGGAAAAAAAAAATATATAAAAACTCCTACATACAACTATATAAAGATTTCACTTTTCATGAAGTGGATGAGTTATCGAAATATATTCAGTACCATTTTCTTATGTTGTTTTCCAAAACGACAGACAAATCAATTTCAATTTTATTCCTCTTGGAGTACTTACAAAAAAGCTTCTTTTTTTTTTTTTTTTCCTACTTTTCTTCCATTATTTTATTATGTACACATATGTATAAATATCGCACACTTATTTATTTGCTTATACACAGGATGTCATTTTTTCAGACATATGTAAATTACGCGAAAAGGGTCTCTCTTATATTAAAATGTGCAACATATTTTTCAAAAAAAAAAAAAAAAAAACTATTTACTATTCATATTAGGAACCATATTGATAACTGTAAAAAAAAAAAAAAAAAAAGAGTTGCACAAAAACAGAAAGGGATAATTTATAATTTTCCCCTTCACCTCTGCATAGATCTCCACACACATGCATACAGGAAGAATTGAGAAAATGCATGTATTTGCAAGTTACTGCCATTCATACATCCTCTTAGAAAACTTGGTAGTTAATTGATGCCATGCCGTTAGAAGATAATAAATTTTCTACACAATCCCCAAAGTAAACAATTTTTCTTGTGAGAGATAGACAAAAAATAAAAACGTGTCTAAACAGGTGTTGGTAGCACTCTCATCATTTATGGCCATATAGCTATTTTTTTTTTTTTTTTTTTTTTTTTTTCGTTCATATTGTATTAACAGACAAGAAAAAAAATTGTATTACGTTTTTCCAAGTTAAGGAAATAGCTTTAGAAATAGCTATTTTGTTATCAAAAAAAAAAATAAATAAATAAAATAAAATAAAATAAAAATAGCTATTTTTCTTTTTTCTTACAGTTTTACAACTGCATTTTCGCAACACAAACAAACATCCATGTGTTATAAAATAAATATTTTTTAAAATATATTTTTATTCTTTCCTTAACAAAGCTAAAACTAAAGAAAATAACAACTAACAAGTCAATTACTTCGAAATATATATTTTTCTTTTTTCCCTTCTGTCTTAACATATTAAATGTTACTCTACCAGTAATTAATCGTTTTTATTTTTTATTCTGATAATTCTCTTTTCTCTATTTACGAAAAAGGGACAAAAAAAAGAAAAAAAAAAAAAAGAAAACGTTATCACAACAAACTTTTTATATGTCACATTTTGTTATACTAGCCGTATTGAATTATTATTTTTACTGTTACACCAATACTTTCGAATATCACCTGTTTGCTTCATACGTTTTATCCGCAAAAATGGACTCCGTAAATTCGCATGATAAAGAAGGTATCTGTCAAGAAAAAAAAGACAAAAAATGACAAAATAAGAAAAAATAAGACAAAAGAAACAAAAATATTAACTTACATTACACACAACTTAATTTTTACATGCTTAAACAAACACAAATCATTTCTTCTCCTTCTCTACCTATTCTCCTGATGAACTCATAATCACCAGATAATATAAATCTCCCAGAAGGAAATGAATCAAACATATCAAGCAAGGAACCGAAGTCAGATACATCGAAAAAGTCGTCCAAATCTACCATGTCGAAAAAGCTGAGACAAACGGACAAGTTGGAACCCTCAAACGATAATGACAACCTCATTAAGTCAGATGGGTTAAACATGAAAGAAACAAACTCTGGAGTTTTCCACATGAACGATGATAAGATAAATAAGTACAGGGATTTTCTACAAAATTCTAGTGATGAATACACGATTCAACAGATGGAAACGTTTTTAAAGTAATGCCCTCAAAAGGGAAAAGAAATAAAAAAAAAAAAAAAAAAAAAAAAAAAATTTAAATGACTAATATTTTTTTTTTTTTTTTTTTTTTTTTTATACATACACAAGCATGTTATGTGTGGAATTGGAATGAATATCTGCTTTTCCACTTTTCTGTTTTGTGTTTCCATATACCTTCCCGGTTACTATAATATTTTATTTTATTCTGTTCTATTTGATTCTATTTCTATTTCTATTTCTATTTCTATTTCTTTTCTGTTCTTTTTTTTTTTTTTAAGACATGGAATTTCCAACAATGGAGTTAGAATGATGACGAGGGATACTTGCTCATGGTGGGTGTGCTTATGCATGCATGGGTAGATGGAGAGGGAGAAAGGGTGCATATTATGTTTCATTCTCCTTTTATAGATATAGACATATATAAACTTATGTTCTCATTTACATTTTTTCTGAATTTTCCCTTTTATTTTACGAATTTTGACTCATACCTTTTTCTCATGCATAATTTTTATAGGGTATATGATTATTACAAAACGACAAAGACATCCACTCCTGCTTTAAAAGAATTTACACCAGGTACAACTGTTGATTATTATTATTACACAACCCCTTTTCGAACGCAAATTGGAAATATAAACTTGGTTATGATGCATAGTCAGGTAAATTTTGGAGATGGAACATCTACTCCAGCAGACAGAGCTTTCAAAATTAATGCAGTAACACCTGAAATGGTTAAGGCGGCAAAGATCAAGGCCCGAGCGTATAAAAACGATTGTGCCGATTGGATTTAGAGAAAATGGGATCAAAAAAAAGAAAAAAAAAGGAGAAGATGGAGAAGGAGGAGGAAGACATCTTACTGTTTGTCCGTAGTTGAAAAACGGAAACATGTAGGATCCATATTAAGTCAACCAATTATCTGTGCGCCTTTTTTTTCTCTCACCACAAAATTTTTACCAATGTTGAAAACGCGTAGAATGACACATGTGAGACAAATAGGATACATCCTCTGATTCATGTGCTTATTAAAAAAGCAGTTGTAAAAATTTGGTCCTTTCGTCTGATGCTTTTTTCCCTTTTTTGTATGATTCATTATACTAATTCATGTCTTTTCTTCTTGTTTCTCGATGATTTGCTGCGTTTGTTTGCATGAATTTTTTTTCTTTTTTTTTTTTTCTTTGATATTTTATTATCCTGTTATTATTCTATTGTTTAACTGTTTTATCATCTTTTTTTCTTTGATTTTCTTTATTTTATTTTCTTTATTTATTTTATTTTCTTTATTTATTTTATTTTCTTTCTTTATTTATTTTTATTTTTTTTTTCTTTCATCCCCTTTGTAACGTCCGTAGACTTGCATATTCGAATAATTTTTAAGGAAATCCAATAACTCAACTAATTTAAAAAAAAAAAAATTCTTTTCTTCTTATCTCCAGATTTCCATTTAAGTGCTACTTCAATTTGGATCATTTATTATTGAATTAGATTTATTTTAAGTTGGCAAACTTTTGTGGCCACTATGTGTAACTGTGATCGTATATGTTACTCTTCTCGTCACGCATGGGTGGGATGTTCTGTCTGTCTATTTTTTCCAAGCATAGTTTTGTAGAATAAGTGTTACCACGATAAAATAAAAATTCTCCTTAAATATATGCAAAAATTAAGGTATGTAGTTAAGTTGATTTTTTCTTTTTTATTTGTTAAATTATTTATCAGAAATGTTGTTTTATTCACTTGACATATGTTATCTTGGGAGAGGCGAATTTTTGTTTCTTTTTTTTTTTTTTTCCCCCTGTATTTAAGTATTATGAGGAAATGCAAAGAATATTTAATGTTGTTTGATGTACTTACACTTAAATTTAAGTATTTATTTATTTTTTTCTGTGAAACCTTTTTTTTACACTTTTCTATCATTTTGGGAGAAGTGGCATGCAGACAAAAGGCTTTTCGAAAGGGAAATTCCTTTTATTTATTTTTTTTAATTTCCTTAAAAGATAGCAAAATTATAATAAAATTTTTTAAATTGTTTATTCATTACTTTTTTAGTAGTTAACTGTTCATTTTCGATTTTGTCAACTGTATATTTGCATATGCACACATGTTTTTGTTATCACAAGTTTCGTTTGTTTTAAAAGATAAAGAAATAAAATAAAATAAAACACAGGAGTGCAATCTTATGAGTGGATCAATCTTGTTAAAGCTTTCCCAAACCTTGCACCGTTAGACAAATTAAAAATGGATTTTCTACTTACATGCATTTTTTTTTTTTTTGTAAGCCTGATATCCGATGTCATTTATTGTGAGGAGGGGAATATCTTACCATTCGGTGAAATCCTATCCAATGTTTCAGATATAGCTAATGTGATTTCATCCAAAAATGAAAAAGGTGAATCTTTTGAACCCTTTGTAGAATCTAGAAGCAGAATTAATTTAAAAATAGTCCCATCCAAAAAATTGAACATAACAAAAAATGATTTGATGTTTCTTATGTCCGAGATAAGACAGGAAATTAGGAGACAGGTGTTTTTTTATAAAACCAAATATTTTTGGAAAAATATTGTCTACATGGAAGTATTTTAAATGGTTATACCTTTTTATACATATACGCTAAATGAAATTATCCATATATTTTTTTTTCCCCTCCTATCTGTTTGTGGTTGTGTACGTGGCTATGTGTATGGCCCCCTTTTGCAGATTAATATCCTAGAAGGTATGACGGATAAAACGAGAGAATGTAAAAAAAAAAAAAAAAAAAAAAAAAAAAAGGAGGAAGATGAAAATGTTTTGGGAATATATAAAATAGCTAGAATTCCATGTTTCCTTTGATATACTCAAGAATATTTGCTTATTCATCCCACGAGCAGATGAGTTAGAAGAAAAGGAAAGATTACGGACAAGATCCTCCTCTCTATTGACAACTAGTCATTCGACCGTTTATTCCCCAGAAGAAGACGGTATAGCATAGACCTATTGCACAAATCGCTATTTGCCATTCCAAATTTTCACATTTTTTTTGCTGATCTCTTCATTGCAGCAATTTTTCTCCTTTTTGCTTTTTATTTATTTACTTGTTTACTTGCATATTTGTTTATTTATTTATTTATTTTTTTTTTTTTTTTTTTTTTTTTTTTTTTTTTTTCTCCCCCCCCCCCCTTTTTAACATCCACTTTTAATGATTTATATTCCATATTATCAGAGACTAAGGATCAGGAGGTAAGCTACAAACATTCCATTGCGTAGAGTGAACAACCCCGATGCAAATTTGAATATGATATATGTAGATGCATGAATATTTAGAGTATATTTGGATACATGTGTGGAAAATTACTTGTGCTCAGAGGGAACAACATGTAACAAGGAATTTTACTTCTTTCTTTTCCTTCTTTCACAGTTGTACAGCATGGATGATTCGGAACGAGAAGAAACAGAAAATCTTTTGGACTCTCTAAACACGGTAGTGAAAATGCATAAATAGGAAATTGAATTTTTATAGAGAAAACTGATACGAAAAAAAAAAAAAAAAAAAAAAAAAAACAGTGCACTCAAATTGGGATGCAAATTATATCCTGAAATTACAACCCCAATTTCTATCCCCAATGGTGGTATAAACCATATTATTTATTCCATTACAGTTGGATAAAGAGGAAAACATAGTACCACACCAAAATACATCTTATGATGTCGAAATTGGTAATGACAAATATTCAGAATATTCACAGAATGTAAATGGAAATGGAACTCGATTTAGTCAGAGGGTTCTACGAAATGGTACCATTTTGCATGGCCTCATTGATAACTTTGTTATTGTGCTACTTATTTTCACAGTTTCGTTTATCTGTATACAATTTTTGTTGAATTTCCTTCCTACACATTTGCGTGGTTTCCTTTTTCCATTCATCCGATGAATCTTTTACTCCCATAAATTGTTAGGAGCCGTAGGGAAATGATGAATGGTCAGCTGATATTTTGTCAAAATTTTCACCCCCTGAACAAAGGAATATAAAAATTGTTATTTCTTTTCTTTTTATATGCATACTCGATGAGATGCAAGTAGCAAATGGTGTGTAAATGGTATTTGAATTTTTTTTTTTTTTTTTTTTTTTTTTTTCATTTTTCTGTTAATAAAGAAGAGTAAAATATGCTTTGTTTTTATGGACCTACACATATATATATCCATGCAAATGTTTGTATCTTTCTTTCTTTTTTTTTTTTTTCTTTTTTTTTTTTCCGTTGCAACGGATTATGTGATTAGAAGGTTCATTCTGCTATTCTGAAGAAAACACAATTTTTGACGAATTGGAAAATGCCATTTGTTTCCTTTTTTCCATAATTGCTATTTTTGTGTAATACTTGATCTGCTTTTTTTTTTTTTTTTTTTTTTTTTGGAAACTTTAATTGGTATACTGTGATATAAGGAACAATTTAGCAGCGTATCAAAATGTGAACTAACGTGAGACTCCTCAAGGATGTTGTGTTAATAGTAATATATTCTTGAGGTGGTTGGCATATAATGTAACCGCTTATTTTTACTAAAAGATCTGATTGCCTTCTGTTGTGATTAAATCTACCCTTAGTTATCCCCTTATTTTCATTCTTTTTCATTGTATATCATCCCAAAATAATGAAGCAGATAAAAATGGATCATTTTGTAAAGCAAAAAAAAAAAAAAAAAAAAAAAAAAAAAAAAAATGCATGCACATCATACATTAACCACGTACTAATCACACTATTTTCCACTCCTCTTTTTTTTTTTTTTTTTTTTTTGTTTCTGCTTCATATCTTCCATCTCTTACTAAAGACATATTTTGGTGTCGCAAAGTTATGAAAGTTATGCTCTCACATGAAAGAATTTAATTTGCACAGAAGAAATGTAAATTATTTTTTTTTTTTTTTTTTTTTCCCCCTCGCCACCATCTTCTTTCTCTCTCATGAGCTTCCAAGGTTTGCCTTCTTAGTTACCCGAAATGCACTAGTGCGTTTAAAAAAAAAAAACAAAAATTCCTTTTATATAATAGATAGTATTTGATGTTACATTTTTGAGGAAATCCACACCATGCACATGCACATATGTATATTTATATGTATACACATAACACACATACACGCAATTATGTAGGTCCTTACGCACATAGACATATGCATACACATACAAGCAATTATGTAGATCCTTACACACTTACACATATGCATACACATACAAGTAAGTATGTAGGTCTTTGCTCACTTGCATTTATGCATGAGGTAAGAGCACGCGAACGAGCATATTTTTTAAGGAGTTGGAAGACAAGCGAAATCCCTTTTAAGTTGAGCATTGGTCCTCCTATTTTATTTCTTCATATATCAAAATAAGGGTGACAAGATAGAGGGAGTGGTGTAAAAGTAATATATAAAGGTACTTGGCAAAAAATTCCGAAGAACATTACGTAACTTCTCATCTTTTTTCTGAACATTCATATTTTTTCATTCCCTTTTTTTTTTTTTTTTTTTTTTTTTTTTTTTTTTTAGCTTGATGATTGTGGATTTGTTGAGAATTTATAATTTAATCTTACATTTGCATGTGTCTATCTACGTTAAAGATTTTTTTTTTTTTTTTTTTTTGTTCATACACATGTGTCCATAAGCGTGAGTATGCCTATATAAACGAACACATGCGTGCATACATTTTTTTCTTTTATTGCGTTGCTTTATTGCGTCTCTTTGTTGCGTTGTGTGTGGTTATTTAATGATGTCTAAAACCAAACGTTTCCAAATAACACACGCAACAACGTTTCAGCATCGTCCACAATGACAAGTGTCTTTTTACATAACGTTCTATAGGGAGTTCGATTTTAGATGAATAATCATGCGCACGTAAGACAAGTGTATTAGGTGCATATAGAAAGGGCTCTGTACTTTTTCATAAGTACCTTATTCACATGTTGCAAGTATTTTACTCACATTTCTTTAGTATCTTATCTGCATGTCGTGAGAACCTTAACAACACATGCTGCATTAATCCCATGCATGTAACACTATTACATGATTATGTGTGATTATATACGTATACATATCTAAAAGTTCCGCAATGTATACCGCCTAAGACATATGCACATATTCATGTTCTCACCATCTCCATCTTCGTTTGCATTTTTTTTTTTTTTTTTTTTTATTTTGCTGAATATTCAATAAATGTTATGAAATAAAAGGAGTGGTTAGAAAGAACAAAAACAAAGTTTTTATTTACCTTAATAATTTTGAAAATCCTTATAAAAAATGACATTACATGGGTAAAAAGGAAAAAAAAAAAAAAACACACACACATACACAAACAAAAAAGGAAAATAAGAATAGCAAAAAAAAAAAAAAAAGAAAGAGAGACAGAGAGATAGATCAGACTTTTAAGCTTTAAAACTATTTAGCAACCAAGTTGCCACAAAGGTAAAGTGTAAATTGAACAAAACATTGATTGTCGTGCTTTATTAGCACAAGCAATTTTTTTTCATCCGTGCAAGCATTCATGGAAACGCTTATGAAAAGGCCACATGTGCAAAAGGGAAAATACCATGTACTTTCCGCACTTTTCAATTCTGCAAAAAGTAATAGCGTTATTCTTATGTTTAACACTAGTCTTAATTTGATTTTTATTTCTTTTTTCTTTTTTTGAGTAAATGATTTTTTAACATTCCGTTAAAATTTTTTTTTCATTTTTGTGATATTGTTTAGTACATAGATTTTTCCGTTACTCCATGCTGCAATTATTAAGCAGTTGTTTCGTGCTTACGCATCTTGCATTTTTCGTCCATTCTGTACTATGCTCCTCCCACTTCTGCATTTTGCCGTGTGCGCTCCGATTTATGTTTCTTCTGTCCTGAGTTACGTTGTCACAAGCATACTTCATCCGCTCTTATACCCACCTTTCTACTCACATTAATGGACTGAAAGGAATCACCATACCTTGTTTTCTGTACCATTTCATTCCCTTAACACGATTTAAATCTACGTTTTTACGTGCAAGCCGAGACAGTACCAAGTTACAGCGGTGTTCATTAAATAGACACAATGACACCATATTTTACCTTTCCTTTTACTGCTTCTTCTACTGCTGCTTCTACTGCTGCTTCAACTTCTGTTTTGTGCTTATTTTTTAACGTGACAACTTAAAGGTTTATTTATGAACACAATTTTTCGTATCCTCCGTTATGTTTCTTCTTCTATGCATGCATGAACTTTCGCATGCATATTTCTTTGCACTGAACAGACATACATCCGCAGACATATGCACAGTTTTGTATATGTCTAGAGAATATCTTTGATTTGTTTAAAAGAATTCATAGTATCTGTTAAAATGTTTTTGTAACTAATTTTTTATGTGAATATGAGCCTTTTTTTTTTTTTTTTTTTTTTTTTAAATTAAAAAAGAGAATTAAAGTAAAAATAAAAATAATTAAGCAATTAAATAGACGAATTAGAATATCCAGTAATAATATCCAACTAAAATACAGCACATAATTTAAAAAAAAAAAAATTGCGTACTGCAAAGGGTAAGTCATGCAGATTAGATGTAACCCGGATATGGAAAACAGAACAGAGAATAAAAATCCAAATGAGACTAATGCACTATTGAATGATCCACAGATAGAGAGCCACATGTCATGCGAGGGAGGAAAGGCTATTCAAACTCATAGACAAACGAAATGTGAGGATTTGGAACGAGTGACTCCCCCCCAATGTAGCGACAAGGGTAGAGGAGATATAGGCACGATACATAAGAAAGGTAGAAACGGTACCGACATGGTGCATAAAAAAGGTGGAAACGGTGACGACGTGGTGCATAAGAAAGGTGCAGGTTCCATCGAAAATGTAAGCAAAAGTACAAATAGGGGAGACGGGGAAGAGTATCATAATATAGACAATGCTATCTTGAACAAAGACATGTGTAGTACAAGTGTCAAGTGTCAAAGTATCGATAGAAGGAAAGAAGAGAATATGAGAACTGATTATGCACTTGGCCATGGTTTAATGATAGGAAACCAAATGGGATTATCATTATCAAGCGTTCCAAATAATGTAGTAACACACATGAGTTTTCCACAGGTGTGCATGCACACATCGAACAATCAAA
The DNA here is from genome assembly GCF_002157705.1 of Plasmodium gonderi. Classification (NCBI taxonomy): domain Eukaryota; phylum Apicomplexa; class Aconoidasida; order Haemosporida; family Plasmodiidae; genus Plasmodium; species Plasmodium gonderi. The sequence goes on from NW_021628935.1 coordinate 584,931, forward strand.
ACAACATGATAGATATAGAAGAGACAGAAACCAAATACCTGAACAATAATGTGCAAAATGATATGATAATCTCATCAGTGTCGAAAGAAATATTACCAGGGTGCTATATAAATAAAGATACAATGGGCAATAATGGAAATATCACCACAATTGGTAATTTTTCCACTAGCACCATGAATTATCATAAAGAAAATTTTTACTCTTATTTTGACAATATGAACAGAATGAATGATACATGTACATATATTTCAGGAGATATCAATAATAACATGTTCCCGCACCATAATAATAGAAATGTTTTATCAACACTCGATAATTATATCATTCCTTATGACCAATACAATTCTTTTTATTCTTCGTATATTCCTCCTCATCCTTTTTTCAATTATAGAAATATCATACATAGTAAGAACTATTGCGAGACAGACACTGCGTGCGATTTAGGAAATTTCTCGCCTGCGAACCAAATCTGCAACAACAACCATAGCAATGCTCGTAACACCAATAACTGGCATAGTAACAGTTACAACACCACACTGATGAATAAAGAAGATAACTATAAAAATCACAACACATACAACAAATTCATGTTCCCTGCAAAAGAACTTCTTAATAATAATGAATATCATATGGATACTATACCCTGTGGAGGGAGTTACTCAGACAGAATTTCAAGTAGTATGTTAGTGAATAAGAAAATCGCATCCACTTATGTCCCAGGAAGTGTTGGTAGTATTAGCTGTTTGAATACCATGGATAATGTAGTGAGTCCACGTGAGTACAGTCTTCTGATGCACCAAAGCAATGATAGTCTAAGCAATAGATCGTTAAATCTGAGTGGAAATAACAACACACAGATATTTAACTACTTCAACTATGTTTCTTCCAACAACAACTTTAACATTCAAAGATTCTCATCTAATGGTCCTGCACCCAATTCAGCGAATGATAACCAACAACACATCTCCTACTATAACACATTTAATGAAAATTATTTTTTATCAGCATCCAAAACATATTTTCAAAACAATTTTTTAAATGAATATCCGATACCTCCCATACCATTCATGGATGCATACAACCACGCCGAAAATGTAACGTATTCGCTAAATAGCTTTTTCCACAGACAAGGTAAGAAGTAGAAATGAGTGATTTACAGTTCTTCTTTCTCTGTTTCTTTCTCGTAATATACCATTCTCCATGTACCCGATTCGCATAAGCATCGATATATTATCGGAAACTGGGTCACCCAGACTGTAAACTGGATATTCAATGTGTACACCATTTTTTTTTTTTTCTCCAATTCTCGCGTACCACCTCTAACTTACCACCACCTCCATTTGCAGCGAATTCAAATATAAGCACCATTCAGAAATTCAATACAAATAAAGATTTAAAAAATGCTCATACCAGTAACCAAAACATGGGTAAACGAGTCCCCCTGAGTAAAAAAAACAACTACAATAATAAGTTCAGTTACATATCACCCATAATTTGTTCGGGAAACATTTACAACATAGCAAAGGTACACAATTATTTGTTTCCTGTGGTCATTGTCTTGCTTTACTTTTTGCAACGTCCACTTGGTTTCATTAGTCTGCTTCATTACTCTGCTTCATCACCCGCTTAATTACGCTACTTCATTACTCTGCTTCATCACCCGCTTAATTACGCTACTTCATTACTCTGCTTCGTCGTGTTCCATGCGACCATCCCCTCCCTTTACACACCCGTGTGAAGGACCAGACGGGTTGCAGAATACTGCAGAGAATCCTGGAAAAGAAGAACCCAAAACATGTAGAAGAAATATACAACGAAACATTGGAACACATAATCGAACTAATGATTGACCCCTTCGGGAATTACTTGTGTCAGAAATTAATGGAAGTAAGCACATCAGAGCAAATTGAAAGAATAATTGACAAATCAGCGAATGAGTTAGTCAAAGCTTCATTAAGTGTTCATGGCACCAGGGCGGTTCAAAAACTCATAGAAATGGTAACTCAAAAATTTTTTTTTTTTTTTTTTTTCTTTCTCTTTTCTCTACGTTCCAAGTGGGGGAAGTCACACATATAGACCAGACATAGACCATCTTTGCTTTGTATGCATTTACACATAACATGTTTACTCATACCTGTTTCTATGAATTAAGAGCATGCCAGTCTCGGTTATTCACAAGGGCCAATCATGTCTCACCATATCACATCACACCATATCATGTCTCACCATATCACGTCACGCCATATCATTTTTTTTTTTTTTTTTTTTTTTTTTTTATGTGTCCCCCTTCTTCATCCAGATAAGAACGCCTGCACAAATAAAAAAAACAACAAGAGCATTGAAGAATTCCATAATTATTCTTATCAAAGATATCAATGGAAATCATGTTGTACAGAAGTGTTTGATTAGCTTGACGAGTAATCAATGCCAATTTATCTATGATGCCATTTTGAAAAATTGTCTTGATGTTTGCATGCACAGACATGGTTGTTGCGTCGTTCAGAGATGCATAGATTCAGCCAATGAACAACAGAAGGTGCGTTTCCTGAATATGAAAATATCCGTAAACTTCGTGTGTTCGATTTGGTATATATGTCGAATGGGACATCTTCTATTTCTGTCTCTGTGCATGTTTTTCCTTTTCCTTTTCGCCACCTACTTACTTCCCACGAACGAATGGACATCACTCACACACATGGTTTTCACCCCACCACAGGAATTATTCACGAAGAAAATATCAAAGCACGCACTGAAACTTGTTCAGGATGCATTTGGGAATTACGTAGTTCAGTATGTGTTAAATTTGGGGAAAGAAAAGGTGAATTTAGAAATAGTTAATAAGCTCTTATCGAATATCGAAAATTTAGCGGTTCAGAAATTTTCATCCAATGTTGTAGAAAAATGTTTAATTATTGGAAATAATAAATGTAGAGAAATAATAATAAATGAAATTTTAAAGAAAGGAAAGGAATCATTGAAAAATATAATTCTTGATCAGTATGGAAATTATGTTATTCAAAGAGCTTTGTCTGTTGCATCAGAACCTCAACTCACCAGATTGGTAGAAGGAATAAGACCATATATAAAAGAGTTAAGACACATATCTTCAGGAAAAAGAATCGCATGGAAATTAGCGCAGAAACATCCCTTACTTAGTGAAGATATGAACAACTATTTCCAAAATGGTGAAAATGGTGAAAATGGTGGAAATGGTGAAAATGGTGAAAATGGTGAAAATGGTGGAAATGGTGAAAATGGTGAAAATGGTGAAAATGGTGGAAATGGTGAAAATGGTGGAAATGGTGAAAATGATGAAAATGGTGAAAAATTTGCGAAAATATGCTCTGCCATGATCAATCAGACTACACCCGATAATATCATTATACCTGTACCAACTGTTGCGAATAAGAAGAACTATTCAGATGTAGCCAAGAGTAAAAATAAAAAACAGGGAGAATTAAATAGAACGAAAAAATTTCAAGATGGTATTACCGTAAGCAAAACATTGGTGCAAGAGGTGGGAGAATTTTTTAAAAATTCCTATGGTAAACATGCACAAGTGGATTTTATTAATGTTCAAAATGGTTCAGGAAAAAAGAATGCATCATATGGGGAGATAGGGGTGAAAGACACTGTTCTGCATGAGAGGAATCGTTATAAGAATAATCATAATAAAAACATATTCCTTGGAAATAACAAAAAAAAAAGAGATGATGTGAGAACAGGAAAAACAAAGACGTGTTGTTTGGACATGAAAAATTACCCATCAGATGGGTACGCACCAAGTTTTAGAGAAATTAACATAGAAGAAGAGGAAGTGGAGGAAGATGTAGAAGTGGAGGAAGATGTAGAAGTGGAGGAAGAGGAAGGAAAGAAACATTATGAGTTATACAAAACGAATGACAATTACAATGAAGACAAGAACACACCCAAGATTAACCATATCACCAACCGTAGAAAAACCAATGCTTATACGAATTTCCCTAGACAAGAAAAGTCTTACGGAAGGAAGATTCATAAACAGGATATTGAAATAGATCAAGATGGCGAAAGTGTGGACATTGCAAGTAAAATGGATCACAACTCAAAGCATGCGATGCACAAAGTGAGCGGTAAGAACGAGATTCACAAAGTGAGCGGTAAGAACGAGATTCACAAAATGAGCGGTGAGAACAAGATTCACAAAATGAGCGGTAAAAATGACATTTTCAACGAGGATTTTACAAAAAGTGAAAAAAGCAACAATACCATTGTGCAAAGTGAGAATTGGGAAGATATGCATGTTGAGGAAAAAAACAAAAAGACTAGGGATCTAGAAAGAGATAAAAGGAAAGAAAACAGTGATTATTCGTCCATGGGCATCAATAACAAAAATAGCAAGTATGGAAAAAGAAACAAAGACATTAAGGACCCTATGGGAGAATGCATCCAGAAGGTCAGCGAACATGGAATGAGAAAAATACAAAATTGTAATGACGTCACCCAAGTGAGGACAAATTGCCAGCACCTGGGAGCTCCGAAAACCACAGCTGCAGATTCTACCCCTAGAGGGATTACTACCACAACTGTAAGATCTACCACTGCTACTAATTCCACCACAGCGAATGTTAGAGAAAGATTTCAAAATTCTGACAACCATGTTCGAGAAAAGAAAAAAAAAAATAGACACAGGGGCAGGAGAAGAAATCAGAAAATGAATGACCATGTTAAAAGACGAAAATGACATGTTCTATGGAAAATGTGTTTGGTTCATCGGAAGCTAGCTATGTACAAAAAGAAGACAGTGTGGCTATTCCAAGTTTCAAGGGCAATGTGAATAAGGAACTAACATACAAATGATTATAAGTAACAAAGAAGGAGCAATGCACGGAGACGACACACCATCACATGTTGAGGAACACGCAAAATGTGAAGGCACAAAATGGTGACAGAAAGCATAGGTATGCTGAAAATAAATTATCGAAAATTCGCTAGAAAAAATGAACAATTTGAAGTTAAGGTTAATGTTAATGAAAAATTTGATGAAAAATCTGATGAACACATAAGAGGAATAAATGGAACACAAAAGTGTGGAGAAAGACCAACTTTTAAAAATGCATTTGGATCAAGTTAGATATGTGTATTATGGATTATAACACAAAGAGAGGGAAAAAAAAATGAGAAATGTATACCTATGATGATGGTATCATGGAGAAAATCGATAATCAAAACTTTAACAAGAATATTAGACACACCATGCTCATTTGGAAAAATCTCCCTCCCCTCCACTCCCCCATTTTTAACAGAAATCAAGCAAGGGCTTTCCAGCCATACCAGGATCCAGAATATCCATTAAACACAAGAAAAAAAAAAAAAAAAATATTTCCAGTATTCTACATAACCTTAAAAATAGAAATAGAACAAGAAACGCGTATGAAACAAATAATACTAGAAGAAGTTCCAGAAAAAAAAAAAAAAAAAAAAAAAAAAAAGAGAAACATATTCAGGAAAGATTTATTTCTAACATAGTAAGAATTCGTTGGAGCACTGTTGCTGTTTGACTATACTAGGTAGTTCTATCAAGTTCTCTGGCTACGTCATCTATCATGTTTTGCACATTTCATTTTCACCAACTTCTCTGTTAGAATGAATTAGATAAGTTATAATATAACACCCACTTACCATCGAATGAATTTATTATTTTTCCTTCATTTACCAAGACAGTGCTTAAGGTTGTTGCATAATCGAATAATTTAATTAACCATAGATTGAAGTGAATAGAGGTTAGTTTGATTTAGTCAGATCATATGGATGAGAGTACACGTTCTTGAATTTTATCTTTCATATACATGCATGTGTATGTGTGTGTGGGTGGGTTGGGGGGTTAAAGAACTGAGGCTTCTTTTTTTTCTGACACTTAAAGGATACAATTTGTGAACTATTTTAACTGTACTTGTTTTTTTTTTTTTTTTCGCATGTTCTTATTTTCTTGTGTTATTATTGTTTTTCCCGACTTGACCAATTGCACTACTAATTTGTGTAGGTGCGTGGATATGCATAAAAGGTTTGGGTTGGGGAGAAGGGGTTTTGCTACACCATTTTTGTGACCATTCTGTATAAGAGAGGTACGGATTTATTAATCGACAAGTTATGAAATGGTTAAATTAAGAATTATATATAATTTTGTGAAAAACAGAGAATTGTGCCTTTACGTTGAGACAGAAAAGTTTTAAGTTTTTACAGGTTATATTTATTTAATTTTTTTCAGATTTTTTTCAAATTTTTTTCAAATTTTTTTCCATTTTTTTCAAATTTTTTTCAAATTTTTTTCCATTTTTTTCAAGATTTTCTCTTTTTTTTTTCCATTTTTTTGTAAAATGAAATAAAATCTGAATTAATACCACATTTTGAATTAACTTTTTTTTTTTTTTTTTTGAAGATAATTAAAACTTTTGAACCTACGTAATATTTAATGTTTATATGTAAATTTCAAACATGGAAAGGACGGGGTGTGTGTACAAACTTATGTACACTGTATTACACTAACATTGATGAATGGTGTTATATCGTGTGGAGGGTTTTTTTCCCTTAAAGGGTGTGGTAAATTTCTTTACATGTACGTTTTTTTTTTTTTTTTTTTTTTTTTTTTTGTATATCACGTTTACCACAGGTGTCTACCCCATTAAAATTAGAAAAAATAGAAACATATATGTATATATATATATATATATAATATACGTATAATTCGTGAATGGCTAAGCGCGCATTGAAAGAGGCAACGTTTGCTTCTTCGTTGCTTCTTTACTGGTTTGTCCCTGTGGAGAAAGCTCATACGTCGTCCCACTGCCTCACACGTTTAGCTAAAATTTCGTGAGTTCAAGCAGGAAGGGATGCGAGAATTTTTTTTTTTTTCTTCGTGGATGTGTGTGCTTGATTGTGGTTACTTTTGGCTGGATATTCCAAACCATTATGGTATGATCATCAGAAGCAGATACCATATATGGAAATTTGGTAGTTGAAAGTGGCCATATTGCAATGCTGACAGTAGAAGCATGGCCATTTATGACATCTAATAAATACCCCTTTGTCTTATGCCATATATATATTAAGCTGTCTTCACTACCACTAATAACATAATCTTCTTTTTTTCCACCAAATGTAGAATGAACAATAAATCTACCTTGCTTATGTCCTCTATATGTTTGTATAATATACCTATGTTTAATATCCCACAATTTAATAGTTGGTCTATGATCAGCTATATTAACAAGTATATGATTATATAAATTAGATGCACATACAGATGTGATTGTGTCATATTCAGGTAAAATATATAATTCCTTTTTTATTGTGTAATCAATAACACGAACATTTTTATCTGATGGGACTGCAATTAGATACTTTTCATTATTTGTGAAAACAAAATTTTGTATTCTTGTGCTAAAAGACCATGCATAGAGAACAGAAAAACTTTTTAATTCTTTATTCAATTTTGTGCAATATATTTTTTTATCAAATGCAGATGATATGATTGTTGAATCGTCTTTTGACCAGCATATTGATGTAATAGGACCATTATGCATTGTTAACATTAGTTTTTTTTTATTACTTTTGGGACTCCATATTATAATATTAGAATCGTTAGAACCTGATACCAAATATTTACTATTATTACTCCATATCACATAACTTACTCCATCCATATGACCATTCCATTCTCTTAATTTATTAAAAGGGTATATTCCCTTCCACAAAATTATACTCTTATCTTTGCTAGCCGATGCAATATATTTTCCATTCCTTGATACATTTACATACCATACTTCATCTCTATGCCCTTGTAATATTTTTATGCAATAGTAAGGAAGTTTTATTTTCTTGCATTCATGATTTTTTAGTAATGATAGGGATAGAAGTTTGGATCTTGTTTCCCATCCTTTATTGCTATTCCCTCTCTCATGCTTTCTTAATTCTTTTCTTCTCTTTAGACTTAATTTCTCTCCATTCTTTTCGCTTCTCCCAAGGAATTCGATTCTTCCATTATGTTCCATACTTACATATGTCTTTCCAGTTGATCCTTCGTTTGGGATCGCTCCTCTTCCCTTGACTCTTTTCCTCCATCCCTCTTCCTCCTTTGCAATTAAGCCCTTTTCTTCTTCACTAAGAAATTCTGAATTGGAAGGAATAACGCCCACTCCCTCTTCCCGCTCCTGCTCCTGCTGCTTCTTCTCCTCTTCTCCTTTTTCTTCTTCATTTTCTTCCACATGAACCGTCTCCCCTCCTACACTATTCAGGTTACTGCCCTGCTTAAGTTTTTGTTTTTCACTTATGAGATCACTCTTGGATTTCTCCCTTACGGTTTGGATTTTCCCATGTTCGCAACTGGACACATTGAATGAACAAATTTTTGATTCGTCTGTTTCAATTTTTGCACATTTTCTGTATTTCATGGATTTTCCATTTTTCACGATGGCTTCCTTATGATATGACAAGGGGCTAGAGAACATCTGAGTGGTCTCGACATTGCTAGTATTTCTGCTACTCATTGTTGGTGTGTTGTTTTTCTCGTTAGAATCGAAATGGGTTATCTCTCCTCCTTTGGATTCTTTCCCTGTAAATGAGATGTTTGACAGCTTTGTGACTTTGATGAACGAATTGTCACTTGTTACGTTAAATTGATTTTCTGCAATATTTTCGCTGTCCCAGAGTATCGCGGTTCTGTTCATGTAATCGATTGGCTCGTTAGATGTGGGTTCGCTAGATATTGGCTCATTAGATGTGGGCTCGTTAGAGATAGGTTTGTCCACAGTTGACTCGTCCAATCTGGAATATGCATCTTGCACCTCTGAGTCTACAAAGGCACTTTTTAGTTTCACTTTGTGGTAGTACAGGGATGATTCACTATTCACATTTTGATGGTGCTTCGAAAAGTCACTCATGCATGAATTCGCTTCATCCTGTGATTCAAAATTTTTTTTTTTCTTTGAACACAAAATTTTTGTGTCAACTACTTGCTTCCCTTCTTCTTTCTTCTCTTTTTTCAATTCGAGTGTCTTCCCTATGGAAGTAGAGTTGTCTGACGTTAGCAGTTTACCCTGTATCATCTTGTGTCTGCTCAGATTCAATTCCGTGACCACATCTTCTCCTGTCATTTCTTCTGCCGTTTCTTCTGTCATCTCTTCTGTCATTTCTTCTGTCATCTCTTCTGCCACTTCTTCTGCAACCTCCTGTTCCGCTTGCTTTTTCCCGGGTTGGCCTCTTTTCTGCGTCCTCTCTTCCCAATATTTCACCTCATCAGCAACGCTTGCAAGTTTCATTTCGGAAAAATTGTTATGAAACAAGCAATTATCTACTTGGTACTTGAGTGACTGATGCAGCAAAATGGCTAATCTTCTTGGGGGAAGGATAATGTGTTCAGGTAATAATCGATTTATTTTTTCAAACAGCAATTTTCGTGAGTTCTTCATTGTCGCTTGATAGTTTTTTTTTCTTTTTTTTGCTAAAAGGACATTATTTAAGGACATGAAAAAAGTCGTGCACTGATGTAATCTGTTGTATGTATCTTCATCAAAACAATATTTGGCTAGCTTATTTCTTAGACATCTCAAAGCAGCAAAATATTTTCCTTCATATAAATATTCTATAAAACATTGTTCATATATTAAAAAAGAAATTGCTTTCAGCAAATTTTTATTAAGATTTGCACTTTTTAAATTGCTAATTGCATTTTTCCATTTCCCTGCTATTACATTTTTATGCATTTCTTTAACTAATGGTTGCTCAAGTTCAATTCCACTTTCTAACTCTAAATATTTGGCAGATTTTTTATATCCCATGTTTTTAATGGCCTGAATTACAAGTAGGATAACATCTTTTTTCAGTAATCCCTCCCATAGAAAGTCATTCCTTTTCGATTTTTGTTTTCCTTCATTACACTTTCTGAGTTTTGGTTTCATTGAGTTCAAACTATAACTGCTGTCAGAAGTGCCATGGTTGCTATGATTGATACTGTGCGTGCCACTACAACCACTTCGATCACCACGACCATTGCAATGATGATTACTGCTGTGGTTACTGCTGTGGTTACTACTGTGGTTGATGCTGTGGTTGATGCTGTGGCTGATGCTGCGGCTGATGCTGTCGTTATTTCCTTTGTCATTTTCACTGCATACACTTAATCTTTTGATTTTATTTATTTTTTTTTTCTTCTTTTCCCTCTTCTCATTACCTTTAATTTGGCTACCTCCTGTTGGCTTTCTTCCTGCACTCTTCAAGCTTGTTGTCTCCTTGTAGTTAGGATCATTTTTCATATTTGCATTTGCCACTTTCTCACCTTTTCCAACATTCGAGTAAGATTGAGATTCGTTCTGTTGTGTAAAATCCAGATTGTTAATTCTGCATATGCCATAATGTTTCTCATTGTGTGTATAATTAAATTTTCCATTGGAAATTACTTTGTCTAATTTTATTTGTTCATTATTTTTTACAAGATTGTTATCTGTTGCTTGTTCTTGCAAATATTCATTTACATGTACTTTCTTCGTCCGGAACGAAGAAGATGTGATTTCATTTTTATTATTGCTTTCGAATGAATTTAACATATTCCAATTTTTGAATTTTTTCTTAATAACATGACTTATTTCCTCCTGTCTTTTTCTTTTTTCGCGATTAATGTTGTTTGTTATATTCATAACGATTATAATGGTATGAGGAGATGGGGGAGGGGTATATATTATCTTCTATGAAGGGTCACATTAAAGCTTTATATATACATATGTATGTGTATGTCTGTGTATGTATGTGTATGTCTGTGTATGTATGTGTATGTATGTGTATGTCTGTGTATGTCTGTGTATGTCTGTGTATGTCTGCGTACGTGTGTATGTATGTGTGTGTACGTCTATGCTTGTGCACATATAGATGCGATGCGGGGGAGAGAGTGGGGAATCTGGGAAAGGAGGACATGTACTTGCAGAAAAAACTCAGTGGGATAGAAAATAAAAAGAAAAAAAAAAAAAAAAGGGGGGGGGGGAAATAAATAACGATATATTTTGCCTTAACCGTTCAGGCAGAAATAAATAATTTTTCATGTAAAAAAATAAAAAAAATATATAAATAAAAAATTCACGTAATAGCAGTAATCAAAGTGTTAAACGCATGTTAGACTTCAAGCATAAAGACCAAAAATGCATGAAATAACAGAATTGATGTGCCGCTTTGGCATTAATACTCGCAGACTTTTAAATATAGTAACATGTGTGAACCCCAATTAGCTAATTTGAAATAATACAGGGATACGGGAAAAAAAAAAAAAAAAAAAAAAAAAAATGAAAAAGGGGAAAAGAGAAAAGCATGAAAGGTGGCTTCTCTTCATTGTATGTAAGTTTGAATTGTTGCAATTCTCGTTACACGACCTTTTTCCCCTTATTTCCTTTATGCTAAGGGTTTCTTTTGAAACTGTGCTGTACTGACTGTTTTTTCTTAATTTTTTGTTTGTAAGCAAACTATTCTTGTTAGTTTTTCTTGCTCCTACCGTTTTTAGCCTTGTTCACTGGCTTTAATTCCTATTTTTTTTTTTTTTTTTTTTTTTTTTTTTTTTTTTTTATTTTCACTTGTGTTAGTAGCCCTGTCAACACATTCACTTTAATTAGCACCTTTCTATTTCTGGCACTCAAATTCACATGACACATATCGGTTTGTACCACCCTATAAGCTTGGCACATATGTGATAAGGCATATCAGTGAGCACGCATGCAAAAGTTTTCTGTTATTATGTAATATGCTTGTAGTAGTTTTTAAGTCCAAATGAATTCACAAATGAATAGGAACACAGAGGAATGTACAATTTGTGTATATGCAAAACGAAAAAGTGCCTGCACATATCCACATGTGTATATCGGTGCGTGATAATAATGAAGATAAGTATGACCTTATTTTTTCCTGTGTTTAAAAGTTCATGAGCATGGGAGGGCTATGAAAATGAAGAGAAAGGAGTAAACAAAAAAAAAAAAAAAAAAAAAAAAAGAGGTCACTGACTTTTATCTCATATAGTAGATAGTTTGGCTTGTTTGCCACTTTTGTACTTATTTTTTTTTTTTTTTCTTTTTTTGCACCTTTTTTTTATCTCAACTTTTTTTTTCAAGTTACAAAAATTGTTTATTGCAGAAGTAAGCTTTATAAATTAAAAGTGATGTTTTCTTTTCCTTTCTTTCGTGCGAAGTTTGTACATGATCCTTGTAATACTCTGTCGATTTGTGAATGTCCATGTTAAAACAAACTCCACAATTGCGAAAAAGAACAAATGAACAAATGCTTAGGCATGTGTAGGTACTACATAAAAAGGTTCACCTACATGTAAAGGCAACTGTATATATATGGACGGAAAAACTTACTGGAAAATTCGCCTGTACAAGCAAGAGAAATTATAAGTGCACATGGGAAAGGCAATCTCACCCACACAAAAAAAAGAAACGAAAAAAAAAAAAAACTACTGTTGCTTTTTATGTCCCCATTTTGCATACTAAGGGCAAAAATGCATAGTTCATTTGCTACAAAAATACACCTCATGGAAGTGTATAATATGAGTGCTAAAATATATTATCCACTTAGGGGGTAACTGAAGCAAACTCTGCTTACTATTACGGAGTAAATAAATTACTCTTTTTTTTTCCCTCTATTTTTGCATTTTCCTTTTTCATCTTTGTAACAAGTTTCTGTTTGGGATGCAAGTACGTACGTGTGCATGTGTATGTGCGTTTTCCCCGATTTTATGACATCAGAATCTTTGCTTAAAAAAGAAGAGCGTGTATTATAGGACTAACGGTTTTGAAAAAAAGTGGACAAAAAGAAAATAGGAAAACGAAGAAATAAGTGCTTATGTGAAACTATTTATACATTCAGTTATACGTTGTGCCAAAATTTGCACATAGTTTTTGCAAACATATGTGATTATAATTTTTTTATACGAAATTTGTTTATGTTATAGGAGGTTTTTCTCCCTTCTTCTTCTTCTTCGTCTTCTTCCTTTTTATTTGTATTTTCACGAAAGGGGTAGAAGGCAATATATCTTGCACTGCCAGTTCATGCCATAATATTATTTTTAAGACAATTCGGATGTATAAACAAAATAAATTATGCTCTTTTTAAAAAATTCATCTATTGAGAATGTGATAGCTGTTCATAATTTTTATTTATATGAAAATCATATTGTTTATGCATCATACATACATAGGAGTATGGGTATTCCGAGAGAAGACATAGTTACTTATTTGTCTTCATACTTCTTTTTTTTTTTTTTTTTTTTTTTTGTAACATATGAATAGGAAAAAAAAAAATTGCAAATGTCCTTTTTATTACAAGTTAACATTTTTGCTTAACGTTATTGTGCTATGGAGAAAGGGACAAATTACATAAATTTTCTATTTTTAAATGTCTAAACTCCTGCCTATAAAAACAAATATTATGTCATATTTTGTTTAGGGGATAAACAAAAAAGGGGAAGGGGTGATGGACATTGGAACGGGAGATCCTTTCAACTTCCTCCCTGCATGAACTCGTCAGAACAGTTCCTTTAATTTTGGTTAATTTTTTTTTCTTTCTTTTCCTTTTTTTTTTTTTTATACCACATTTTGTGGAAAAGTCTGACACATTATCTCATTCAGTAAGGAAATATAAACAAAAGGAGGAAAGAGCAGGTGGATTATTCATTCTGCTTAGGTGTATTTTATATACAATTTTTAAAATTTTAAAAAGAAGGAAATTCCCTTTCTCTAATGCATATGAGATTAATAAAATTCATTCTATACTATTTTCCTATAACATGAGCACATATAACGTACGTATATATAACACTTTAAATGGCATGTGCTAAAAATGAAACAACAAAAAAAAAAAAAAAAAAAAAAACAAAACAAAAAATGCTTAAGTAATCAACTGAACAAAAATATTCTGCATTTAAGGGACATTGCAAAATGGTGTGTTGTACTGGACTGGTTTATTTTTTTTTTTTTTTTTTTTTTTTTTTTTTTTTTTTTTTTTTTTTTTTCTGGTGTTTTCTCTTGGACATATTGACCTTTAATATGTTATATGTACCCATATAAAAAATAATTTTTCCTCGCATTTCATTTAATGGGGAAGATGAGGGTTCAGTTTTATTCTCCACTTTGCGAAAGTTTTTACGTTTTCCCATTTTTCATGCGAACGAATTAGGATGTAACATACCTCACAGATTGTGTCAATTTTTTTTTTTTTTTTTTTTTTCCCCCCTATGTATAATCGAAATTGAGCAAACAAAAAGAGAAGTTTTTCCTAAGGCTTGGATTATAAAAATCAAATCAGCATTGCTGGGCCCATTTGAATAGTGATATATATACCTGTACACGTGAGCATAACACGACACGTGATTTTTCTTATTTTTTTTATCCTATTTTGTGTCGTTGAGCACAATGTCGTAGGCTTGGTGAAGAGAATAAATGATACAATGGTAACCCATTTTATTACCTTTGTTTTGTCCTTGTACTAAGCATTATTTCATTTTTGTCTGTTTTTATAATTCAGAAATACCATTTCTATTTATACTATATAGAAGTTTGATCACTACGTGTTAATAAAAAAAAAAAAAAACTCCTTACAGTAGTAACCGTGGAATATATATCCACTCATATTCAAACCCATGTAACACACCAAATGTACTAAAATCTGAAATCTTAACAGCGCTTACCGAAAAAGCATATAAAATAAAATGCATAAAGATGTTTCTGTTCAGGAAAAAGGATAACACGACTGAGGATGAGAAGAAACAGAACGTCCAAGTTAATAACCCGTTTCAAAATATTCAAAAGGATGCCCAAGATGTGAAGTCAGAAAGGAATTTACAAAATGATGAAAAAAATATGAACAGTTCAGATAAAAATGATGAAGAAAAGGAAGAAGAAGAAAAAAAAAAAAAAAAAAAAAATAGTATAGAAGAGAAGGAAAGCACAATAAATAAATTCCAGGAAGAAAATCAAAATGGTTTAAAAGAGCAAGACACAAGCGCCCAAGACAGTGATAACTTAAATAACCAAGTAAAGGAAGACCAAACAAAATACACACATGAGAATTTAACATCCGCTGGTGATAACAATATCAGGAAAGAAATGTACAGATTTATTCCAAGCGAAATAAAAAAAAAAAAAATTAACTTGTATAGTTCATCCAGTTCTGCATCCTCATCTGAAGAAGAAAACATATTTACACATAAAAATAAAAGAAAAATGAAAGACTTAGACTTAGATGTAGAGGAATATGAACATGTCAGAAAAAGGGAGAGAACAGAAGAAATTCAGCAAAGCAGTAACATTACTAGTAGAACTCGAGAAACCAACACAATTAATATGAACAGAAAAATTTTTGCAAACATTTCTAGTAGCAATGAGAAACTAGTTTTTTTAACAAAAAAAGTAAGAGAAGAAATTAAGCGAAAATCTGATAAAAAAGAAAATGTAAGCTTTATTTCCATGGGTGAAGAAAACAGGTATAAAAAAGATTCACGCAAAAAGGAAATAGATAACAGAAGAGGGAAGAGGGATATCGATAATAAAACATATTATAATGATGATAGATATAGGACAAGGAAAAAAATCGAATCAAATGAAGAAATTAGAAAAAGGGAGTCTGAAATAAATGAAAGAAGAAGGAAAGTGTCCTCAAATGAAGAATCAAATGATGAACAAAATTGTAAACACGAAAATGGAGAAGAGGAAGAGGAAGAAAATTATAAGGACAGGTATGGAAAAGTGGAATCATCCTTAGCAGAGTTAAATATGCTACATATTAGCAACATTGAGAGAGAAAGTCAAAAGGAAAAGGAATTAGAAATCATAAAACAACAATATTTAGGGTTAAACAAAAAGAAAAAGAAAATGCAGAAGCCATCAGAAAAGTTTAGAAACATTTTTAACTTTGAGTGGGATCAATCAGAAGATACATCTAGAAACGACAGTAACCCGTTATATCAGAACAGACTAGAACCCCAATTGTTATTTGGTCGAGGATACATTGCAGGGATAGACGTTAGAGAACAAAGGAAAAAAAATAATTTTTATGATAATTTAGTTCAAAATAGAATAAACTTTAGTATGAGAAAAGGAACAGGTTCTAGTAACTCTCAAAAGAAGGATAGTTTGGACAAGAGTGATGCAGATGTGGATAATATTATGAACGGTATAGCTAATCATACTACTAGCATATCATCATTGTCAAACACATCGAATCCAATGGAACATTTTACCAATCTCAATAATAACTCCTTGAGTAGAAGCAAAACTGGAGAACTTATTTACGAACCCAAAATAAATAACATCATACAAGATGTTCATAATAAACACTGGAGTGAGAAAAAAAGAGAAGAAATGACAGACAGAGATTGGAGAATATTTAGAGAAGATAATGAAATTTATATTAAAGGTGGGGTTGTACCACCACCCATAAGAAGATGGGAAGAATCTAATCTGTCTAGTGATTTATTAAAAGCTATTAAAAAAGCAAAATATGAAAATCCTACACCAATTCAGATGCAAGCTATACCAATTGCTTTAGAAATGCGAGATTTAATTGGTATTGCTGAAACTGGTTCAGGAAAAACTGCTGCGTTTGTTTTGCCTATGCTTTCATATGTGAAACAACTACCACCATTGACTTATGAAACATCTCAAGATGGTCCTTATGCACTTGTCATTGCCCCTTCGAGGGAACTAGCCATTCAGATATTTGATGAAACAAATAAGTTTGCATCGTACTGTTCATGCAGAACGGTAGCAGTAGTAGGAGGTAGAAATGCAGAAGCACAAGCTTTCGAATTGAGAAGAGGAGTAGAAATAGTTATAGGGACCCCAGGAAGAATACAAGATTGTTTAGAAAAGGCATATACAGTATTAAATCAATGTAATTATGTAATTTTAGATGAAGCAGATCGAATGATGGACATGGGATTTGAAGATTCTGTTCATTTCATTTTGGACAGAATACCAACATCTAATTTGAAATCAGAAGATGATGCATTAGCGTTACAAGAAGAAATGATGGCAAAGGCAGGACATCGTTTATACAGACTTACACAAATGTTTTCTGCAACCATGCCACCAGCAGTTGAAAGATTATCTAGAAAATATTTAAGAGCTCCAGCTTATATATCCATTGGGGATCCAGGTGCAGGTAAAAGGTCAATAGAACAGAAATTGGAATTTATTACAGAAGGGAAAAAGAAACAAAAGTTGCAAGAAATTTTAGAAAATTATGAACCACCCATTATTGTATTTGTTAATCAGAAAAAGGTTGCAGACATTATTGCAAAATCGATAAGCAAAATGAAATTTAGAGCCGTATCTCTGCATGGTGGAAAAGCACAGGAAATAAGAGAACAAACACTGAATTCGTTTAAAAATGCAGATTATGATATATTAGTAGCTACAGATGTTGCTGGAAGAGGTATTGATGTGCATGGGGTTAAATTAGTTATTAATTTTGATATGCCAAAGGATATTGAATCTTACACACACAGAATTGGACGTACTGGAAGAGCCGGTATGAAAGGACTAGCCATTTCATTCGTTACAGAACAGGATACGCATTTATTTTATGATTTAAAACAGTTTCTTATTTCTTCCAATAATATTGTTCCCATGGAACTAGCCAACAATCCAGCATCGAAAGTAAAGCCAGGAACAGTGATTCAGAACGTTAAGAAAAGCCAAGTTTTGTTTAAAAGCTAGTCGTGCATGATTAGAGAAATGATGATATGGTGCAGGAAAGGTTGATGAGATGGGAAGTGATGACAAGGGAAATGATGAAAAGTCGGATAAATTGTTGTTTTATATGTGCACCTAATACATTCTCCTAGCATGTTCGTTCTTGAACTCATTTCTGTATCCATCCAGTACACCCAGTTGACATGTATATATATATATATATGTATATATTTGTATAAACATGGAATCTCCAACAGTAACGCAATGAAAAAGCATCTTTTCACGTCAAAGAGACACACAGGTAATTAATGTAGAGTAGGCAAACAGGACAAGTTCGTACCTGCGAAGTAATGAGATTGTGCAAACATAACAGTAAAATTTTATATATAGTATGATATTATTCTATTATTTATTACCTCCTCTAGCTTTTAACTCCATTTTTATGATTCTCAACAAATCTTGTTAAGGGTCAAATTTTCACACCTGCTTTGGAAAAAAATGTGAAGAAAGAAGTTATGTCTTTTTTTTTTTTTTTTTTTTTTTTTTTCCCATACGCAACTGCACGGTCCGGACAATGGACATTTACTTAGCGCTTTTACTTTTTCCGTCATAGGATTTTTTCTCTCACATATATATACACATTCCATCGAACATGTAAATATATACATGCATACATACGGACATACATCTGTGTCCATATATATTTTTTTTTTTTTTTTTATTACAACGATTGAACAACTGAGTTGGTCTTCATGAGGAAACATACCGATATTATACGCATGTATATGATTATATACATATAGGCTTACATGCGTGCATATGTGTGTTTTTTTTTTTTTTTTTTTTTTTTTCTTTCCAATCCCCGCGAGCATACGGAATTCTTGCATGAGCGTTTAAGTTCCTACTTTTACTTTTCAAAAATTTAATGTGCACGTGTAGAAATCCATCAATTTTGCTGCTTCCTCGAGATGAATATATGTCAAACGGGCGCTACATTTGTCGTGTTAATTTTTTTTTTTTTTTTTTTTTTTCCCCCTTTGCACAGGGTAAAGAAAATAGGGTATGTTGCTTTTCTAGTAAAGATAGAAGGAATATGAAAATGGTGAGGATAAATTAGATTAGAAGGGTTGTGAAAGAACGAAGGGGTTTCAAGTGATAGTTAAGTTCCATTATTTCGAAAAATATGCTACATAAAGACATGAAAGAAGGAGTGGAATATATCACTGTCCATATATATTTGCACTTCCTTCACACGTTACGTCATTTCCATAGTTGGTTCCCCGCTAGATTTTTGTTTCGTTTTGTTTTGTTTTGCTTTTTCCTTTTTTTTTTTTTTTTTCTTTTTTTTTCTTTTCTTGTCGGTAAGTTAAAACTCAGCGTGGGCACATGACCTATACGTTCACATGTAAATTTATATATATATGTATGCATGTAAATTTATATATATATATATATATATATATATATATATATATATATGTGTGTGTGTGTGTGTGTGTATACATGTAAATATTTATTTATGCCTGCAAATATTTATCTATACATTTACAAAATTTATCTGTACAACATACACGTGGACATGTGTGGGGGAATGCACACACGCGAAAATGGAATATGAAACAGGAGCCGATGCACCTAGGACGGATAGAAAATATATTTCTTATATTCCCATCGTGCTGGAAAACATGATAAAGCAAGATAGAGGAGAAGGGAAAATCACTAGTTTTCATGCTTCAAAAATCCCTGATATATCTATTAAAAATTATGTTGAAAGGATAAGTAAATACATAGGATGTAGTAACGAATGTTTTGTTCTTTTAATGATATATATTGACAGAATTATAAAATTAAACAAAGACATTAGCTTATCACTTTTGTGTATTCATAGATTACTTATAACTGCTACAATGATATCTGCTAAATTTTTTGATGACTTGTATTATTCAAATGATTTTTATGCAAAGGTTGGAGGGGTATCTACACAAGAAATTAACAAATTAGAATCCAACTTTTTACATTTAATAGATTATAAATTATTTGTGTCTTCAGAGGAGTATGATTTTTACAGACATTCAATATCCCTAGCAGTTGAGAAGTATTTAAGTCGACTGAAAAATGGACAAACAAGGAAAAAAAAAGAACATACCACTGCCTTTGCCAGCACCCGTTATGACACGAAAGGTGACAAATGTGATGATCTCCAAGATGAAAAGTGTCGTGGAAAGGACACTGTCTACCCCCACCACTCTACTGTGAAGCCCTACAATTTATTTAATTATACTGCCCCTCACAGAACGAACATTATGTTTATAAATCATGAAAGCAATTCCCAATGTTTTCATTCTCCCCGTGGTTCGTGAATTTCTTTGGAAGTTTCGAATGTGTTGTATTGTTTCTTTCAAACAGGACGTAACATGTGTGTTTATATGCATGTACTGCTACACAAAATAAGTCTCCCATCTCCTCCTTGGAATACATCATAACTTTTATTTGCACCTCTGCTCAAAATACCCCTTAACAGGAATCTACTTTCCCGTTTTATGCACACGTAAAAGGTATATTATATATACATATATATTTTATGCATATCCGAATTTGTTAACTTTTGTGGCCCCTCTTTTTTTTTTTTTTTTCTTTTTTTCCTACCCCTGCTGCCGTTAGAAACACTTTTTCCCTTGTTCTCCATAATTTGCAACTTATCCATATCACGTTTTATTATACACTAAAATTTTGCGACCAACAAAATGGGTTGGAAAAATGAAAAAATTAGAAAAAATGAGAAAAAGTAGGAAATAATGAGAAAAAGTAGGAAATAATGAGAAAAAGTAGGAAATAATGAGAAAAAGTAGGAAATAATGAGAAAAAGTAGGAAATAATGAGAAAAAGTAGGAAATAATGAGAAAAAGTAGGAAATAATGAGAAAAAGTAGAAAAAAATGAGAAAAAGTAGAAAAAAATGAGAATAAAAAACTCCTGCGTACTAAGCCATGCTACAGAAGAGTATGCAATAAATACAAACACGGTGTCATGATTAGGATTCATTCGTAAAGGTTGGTATTCTTTTTCGCTATGGTATAAATGGTCAAAGATGAAGCATGTTCAATTAGGTATAATTCGCCTTGAACAAGTTTGAAAGACGAGCTGCATTGTATATAATATATTAAGTTCCTTGTAGCACACGTTGTTTTTATGACACCCCAAAAATAATGTTTTATTTTAATTGGTCTGTTGAGTGTATTTCAAATTGTTTCCTGCAGTAGAAAACCCAAACTAAAATCGGTCGTGAAAAAAAAAAAAATAAAATAAAATAAAAGTAGACTGAAGGAAGTTCGAGAAAAAGGTATTATGCGTGAACATGTTAAAGCAACGTCCAGGTGATATTCAACATTTGATATCAGAAAGAGTGCAAAAGAAAGAGCTGAACTGCCTCGTGCATCACCCACAGGTAAAGCTTGTGGTGCAGTAAGAACTAACCCAACGCTTGTCACACATGTGTGTACAATTTGAGACTACTAAATTGAGTACAATGAAGGGGGATACATTCTTTATTCAGAAAAAAAAAAATAAAATAAAAAAATGCAAAAAACGGGAAAAAAACAAAAAAAAGCAAAAATAGCAGAACAAGTAAAAAAGGCAAAAAAAAGTAAAATTAAAATAAAAGTTTCTCATCCGAAATTACCAAACTGCAGGCTAATCACTCATGCCAAGGCGTAAAAAAAAAAATATAAAGAAATAAATAAATAAAAATAAATAAATAAAAATAAATAAAAAAAATCATAAGAGGGAAAGAGGGAATTTTTTTTTTTTTTTTCTTTTGTGCAGCAGAAAAGAAATGACTCACTGATTTATTAACATTGACCTACTTTTACATTTTTTTGCACGTTTAAGGCTAAAAGTGCTAAGATTATATTATTACATTCTTAAAGGCTAGATTATTTACTTTCCAAGTGATATCCCCCAAAAAAGTTTCATGCACACAAAATGGAAATCTTGACTTTAAATGATTATTCAGGAAAAAACAATTCAGAGGAGAAGGATAGCATAGTGGAACATGGGCGTGGTTTTAAGAGGTGGTACCCTTATATCGACAACGGAGGGTATGGAAAAAAAAGGAAAGAAATTATCGAGAGAACCGATTAAAATATGAATATCAGACATGGAAGTGGTTTTAAATATCGAAATGAAGCAATGAAAAAACAAAAAAAACAATGAGCTAAAGAGCTAAACAACTAAACAACTAAACAACTGAACTACACGAAGTGCACAGGGAACATACACAAAGTCACATCCTTGTGACATCAATAAATGCATGAACATATCAAGGGGAAACAACGTTCAAACGCGTTTACCCATCATTATATATAATAACTTGTCCGTGTTGAATTTTTGTAAAAAAGGAGAATTCAGCACACAAAATAATGTACTTACTTGTGCATATTCATGTATACTATTATTTTATTTTTTTTTTTTTTCTTTTAACCAGAACCGTTATCGGGTTAACTGGCAAAGATTACGTCATCCTAGCTGCAGACACAAGACTGTCCTTGTCTTACTCTATATATACGAGATATTGCCCAAAAATATCAAAATTGTAAAAAAAAATTTGCTCTTTTTTTTTTTTTTTTTTTTTTTTTTATAACTAGTACTATTGAAAGAGGAATTGCGAGTGTATCCATATGTAGAAAATACTTATTGTCTCATGAGCCAAATGAGAAATGTAAATGTTAGTCATGATTTTTTTTCATTCCTTATTTATATTTCATAGAACGGACAAGTGTATTATCGGGTCCTCTGGAATGCAGTCAGACATAAAAACCCTGCACTCGTTGTTGAAGGTAAAAAAGGAAAAGAAATGAAAAAGAAAGTGAAAATGAAACGAAAAAGGAAGTGAAAATGAAAATGAAACGAAAAAGAAAGTGAAAATGAAAATGAAACGAAAAAGAAAGTGAAAATGAAAATGAAACGAAAAAGAAAGTGAAAATGAAAATGAAACGAAAAAGAAAGTGAAGGCCATACAAAAAAGGCAAGCGTGGACGACTGAGTGCAGGCTCATATTTTGATTGTGTAAATAAATTGCATAAATCATGAACACACGGGGGGGTTAATAAATATACTGAGACAGTTTTGCTAATTTTTTCAACGGATTGTATAATTTATTTCTCCTGTTGATATGAGCTCGTTTTTATTTCCTTTTTTTTTTTTTTTTTTGCAATTTTTTGCAATTTTTTGCAATTTTTTTTTTTTTCAGAAAAAAATCGAATTGTTCATACTTGAACATGGACATAGCCCAGATATTCATGTGATTGCAAGGCTACTATGTGTGATACTTTATAGCAGAAGATTTTTTCCCTACTACACATTCAATCTCTTGGCAGGAATAAGTGAGGACAACAAAGGAGTACTTTATAATTACGATGCTATTGGTTCATATTGTGAAGCAACTCATTCATGTGTTGGTAGTGGATCTGCACTTATTTTACCTATCTTAGATAACAGAATGGAACAGAAAAATCAGCTAGTTAAAAATATGAATTTTAATTTGAGAGACGATATAGATTTTGTTAAGGATGCGATCACTTCTGCTACAGAAAGAGATATATATACTGGAGATTCGACGGAAATATACATCATTGACAAGTTGGGAATAAACACTACAACGTTAGAGTTGAAGCAGGATTAACTGGGCTAGGAATCCTATATACAAAGTTTTTTTTTTTTTTTTTTTTGAGAGGGGAAGTGGGGCTAGGATTAATGCCACTGCTATGATTAGTGCTATGACTATGATTGGGGCTGGGGTTTATTCTCCAAACTACTCTTCAAGCTACACTTTAAGCTACGCCCTAGTTAGCATCTCCACACTTGCACAAAAGAATAATTTTTTATAAAAATGGAATTGTTACGAAGGAACACTCAACTTAAAAAAGGAGTGTAAGTCATAAATGATCCGTCCTTTTCTCCCCCTCCCCTTTAGTGTTATGATACTTCAAGTAGCATTAATGAACGAGGAAAAATTAAATCCATAGGCCTTTCCATAATTCCTAGTACACATGTGTGTTTGTGTCCATATTACGTAAGTGCATTTTATTTATTGTACTATTTTTTCTGAGAACAAAAATGTAAGCCTTCAAAGTGAGTACGAAATGAAGAAAACAAGGGAAAGAAGAATATGGAAGGCCAAAGAAGGGGAAAAAAAGGGAAAAAAATGGAAAAAGAAGGAAAAAAATGGAAAAAGAAGGAAAAAAAAAGGAAAAAAAAAGGGAAAAAATGGAAAAAGAAGGAAAAAAAAAAGGAAAAAAAAAAAAGGAAAAAAAAAAAAAAAAAAAAAAAAAAAAAAAAAAAAAAAGGAAAAAAAAAAAAAAAAAAAAAAAAGAAACTTTCGATATTGCATAAATCACCATTTTAAAATATCCATATCACTTATTACTATTGGAACGTCTACCATTTTAGTTGTCACACCAAGGGGGAATTAAATTATTTTCACCATTATAAAAAGGCAGCAAAAAAAATATATGTATGTATGCATGTATATATGCATATATATATATATATACATATATATGTTAAAAAAGGTGATAAAAATAATAAAGTATCAATCAGCTTTAAAAAACTATTTATGCGTGTGTGTGTAGATGGGTATTGTCACTTGGCTTCTCTCCCCAATGCACAACCCCCCAGGGAAACCTGCTACATGCATTCCGCATGTGTGTCATGATTGCATGTGTATGAACATTGACACATAACTAAACATACATTTAAAGGTTCGCGTGATGATACACTTTGGAAAAGAACCATTAGTACACACATTTGGAGTTTAATTCCGTGTGTATCCCATCACCTGCGATTAATATTTTCTCGGATCAACACAAAGGAATGAGTTGTGAGGAAATTTCAAAAAAAAAAAAAAAATAAAATAAAGGGACACAGTAAAAGTGATAAAGAGAACGGTCAAACGAGCATTTAAAAAAAAAAAAAAAAAAGAGTAAAAGCACATGCAGCAAAAGTGGCAAACGTAGCAAAAGTGGCAAACGTAGCAAAAGTGGCAAACGTAGCAAAAGTGGCAAAAGTAGCAAAAGTAGCAAAAGTGCAAAGCTTGAAGGGCTACTGCTGTATGTGAAAATTCCACCAACTGCAGATACCTTTGACCAGATATCTGTTCCATGCTGTGCAACCCAACAAACCTGCACGCATTTTCCATGAGAATGCATGTAGTTTTAGTAAAATTGTGAAATAAGTCGAAAAGGCATAAAAGTGCATACATATACCTGCCAGTCTCTAATTTTTTTTTTTTTTTTTTTTTTTTGTGGGTTTATCACCTCCCTTATGTTTTGGTATCCTCTTCATCAGCACTGCAAACTTTCGTGAAAGTTCTCCATTTCAACACACCTTGAAAAGCACACAAAATGAATTTCATTAAAAAGAACATATTGAGTGGAAAACTTCCAACCACCCTAAGAATAAAATATCAGTCCATGAGCCCCACAAAATTTTGCGTAATAAATCATTTCAGCACAGACAATGAACACAAAAGGAAAAGTGATGAGAAAAGTGAAACAAAAATGAAGCACGATAATGTTAAAGAAAAAAAACCAAATGGATTACAAATCGACTGTGAAATTAAGAGTCCTTTGAAAGAGTTTTTAAATACTGACACTGCTTCAAGAGTTTATGTTTTGAAGTATGCATGGAAATATATTAAGGAAAATAATTTACAAAATCCAAATACAAAAAGGAAAATTGTACCAGATGAAAAGTTGAAGCAAGTCCTGGAAAAGGATGAAGTGGATATGCTAGAGGTTCCCAAGTTGCTCTTCAGACATATGTCATCCATTCGGAAGGATTAAAAGTGTCATGTAAATAAATCTCATTCAGAGTGGTGGTTAACTGTTATTAACATTGGACAGGTAGTATATTTCACACATGATCGAATCAGCCCTGCAACCTCTCCCCCAGCTTTTTAGTACTTTAAACTTTTCCCGAATTTGCAACCCCCCTTTCGTTGTGCCAGTGTGCGTGCATTATTATGTATGTACATACATGCGTACATGTGTACATATATGTATTTATCCTATTATATATATATATATATATATATATATATATGTATATAACCCTCTTGTTAAGTAACTTCAAACAACCATGGCTAAAGAAATCCCTACTTTTTACAAAGTTTCCGAAAATAGAGTGCGGGGGTCCATATTTTCTACACATTCTTCGCACACACGCATAGGAGAGATTAAAAATTTTAGCCATATGTACACATATAAGGCATGTTAAAATGTGAATATATTCATTCGCCCAAATATACCAAACACATTCCAGTCAAGACATTTTATAAATTCCCACCCATGCGTATTTATACAGATAACCATGTCTAACGTGCAAAAACGAGCGACTGTGAACGGGTACATGCCCAGATTTTATTGAATGCAGAGATCTACAATTGGTGAACAAATATATGCATGCAAATCAGAACATATCAGCGTGTTAGCGTCTTAGCATATCAACATACCAACGTATCATATTTGTAATTTTATTTTATTTATTTTTTCTTTTTTTTAAACCGTATTTCTCCCCTTTTTGTAAATATGGAAAATCAAATAAACATTTAAACAAATTTGTCCAACTAGCCAAAAAGGCAATTCTTGTGTGCAAAAAAAAAAAAAAAAAAAAAAAAAAAAAAATATGAACGAGTCAGGAAAAAATTTCAAAAACATTTGCAACAATTTGTTTTGTTGCAGAGATTAGTAGATAGTAGTAAAACCCTTTCCATACTTTATGTAGTGGCTTTTTCATGTGCATTTTTATAGAAAAATACAAGCGCGAGCATTACAAAAGCGGTAAAGGTGGTCAACAAATGGAGGAATAAAATTAGGGGGGGGGGGGGGGGGTCATTAGCGAGTAGATAAATAGGACAATAAACGAATACACCTAGGGTGGGGAAAACAAACCGCTTTCTAGAGGTGATCAATGAATTCACTTCAAAATTTGTCACTCGATAAAAACATCGAATTTTAAAATGAAAAACAAAAAAATTAGGGGATGAATGTGCATATTCGAGTGTAAGATGAGCATGACGTTATGCATAAGTGCAGATCGACATGCACATGCATACATATATGTGTGTGCTGTGTTATCATATTCCATGACGTTGGAGCGTTAACTATTTCTGTTGAAATTCACATTGCTCAATAACTTCTTTACAAAATTTAACGTATTCAAGGCACTAAACATAAATGTGTGGTCGCTAATCGAAATAGAAATTATTGAAAAACCAAGTGCTCTCAATAATCTTTTCTTGAAAAGGGAATTTGGGTTGTAAAGAATTAATTTTCCTTTTTGAAAAAAGTGACTGGGTCCATCTATTTCTATAACAACCTATGCAGAGAATGTAAAAAAAAAGGAAAAATAGAATGAGAAAAAAAAATCGTGCAAAACATGCATATGTGCTATATCATCCAAGCGAGGATGTATACCACAAATATGCACTTTATTAATAGTACAACAGCAAAATTGCAAAGAATAGGAGCGAAGTAGACTGGGCAACTAATACTCATGGTGATTGAATAGCATAATCAAACGGGTAAAACGATAAGATGTGCGTGTCTGTATGTGTGTGTATTCACGGGAGAAGCAGACCTTTGAATGGGGTATGTATATATCCACAAGAATGGAATCCAAAATAAAATACTCATTGTAGTGAAATATGTTTAAGTGCTTCAAATCATTAGAGATTTTTTTATGTACAGATGATGAAATTTGATTTTTTTCTTCTTTTCTTTGATTTCTGGCTAGCTGTTTTTTCCATATATTTAATGTGTTTACAGAAACTTTAAAATATTTTTCAAAAGTGTGTTGTATTTTTCTTTTTAAGTGTGCAGTGTTATTCATATGAGCATTATGCACCATTATATGTTCACAAGTTCTGGATATTTGTGTGGATTTTTTTTGATTATTTCTCATAAGATATAAACAGTATGAAAAGGACGCTTGGTATAGCTGAGACTGATGAATTTGAGATATGAAAAATTGTAACTTAGTGGAGTTTTTTTTTTTACCATATTTTATAAATCTTTTATTACATTCGTATAAACCGTTTTCAAATATGGTATTTGTAAATATGTTCAAAATGGATAGGCTCCATAATATATTAGCTATCGATTGAATTTCACACTTTGTCCATTTTATAGTTTTTTCTTTCAACTGAGATTCAAATAATTCTACTAATTTTAGAACTACTACACTGTTATTTGTGTCATTATATAATGATGCAAGATCTTCGTTTTTTCTTTTGTCATTCAATTCTTTCATAAATTTCTCGTAATTTTTCTCATCCATTTGCGTCCCGTTCGAGTTGCTGCTCTCCGTGGGGTTTTCCTCAGCGTTCTTCATCCTATTAACACTTACGCATGATTCATCATCACTTGGTATACCATACACATGTTTAACTTCATTAATCGTTTTATTTTCTTCACCTGTTTTTGTGTTACTTTTTTGTTCCTCCTTTGGAATACCCCTCAAGAAGACTCCGTTGTTCAAATCGACGAGAGAGTAATTATTACTATTATTATTTTTTCCATTATTATTATTTCTGTTATTTTTTTCTTCCTCTTCTAGCCTACTCCTAATCAATGCACTATTTTGATTTCCATTTTGATCATCCAAGGCAACGAACGTGTTACCCTCCTGTGTCCTTCTCATATTATTTACCTGTGGGGAAATGTAATTCACCTTATTTTCCTTCAGATTGTATATGTCTAGCTGTACATTTATGCCAAATTTCGTTATATCTTGTTTCTGTTTCAACCCAATGTATTTCTCTTTATGTGAATATCTCATCAGTGGAAAGACGTACTGTCCATCGATTATATGAACATATGGCTTACAGTAGAATGATAAATTCTCTTCCTCGGTGTGTTTCTCTTCATTTTGATTCATCTCAAAATTTGAATTTTTCTCCTGGGCGTCGTCTGCCTTTATGGGTATGCAATGATTCAGATTGACCTCTGTCGGTTCCTGAAAATTGCAACAATGAATGGTTTCCTCACTTCTAGGCTCACCTATATTCTCCTCGCTAACACCAGTGCATTGGTAGTATCTGAGGGAGTGATGAGTTGGAAGATCTCTATAGAGACCCAAACCTATATTTGCACAAGGCCAGAAGATGCTAGACCAAATTCGCATAGTCATTTTTTGTCTTTCATTTGAAATTCTTTTGAAAGAATATAGGAGGAAATTTTCAAAAAGCAGAAAGGCAGCATATTTTTTATGACTCCCCTTTTGATTATCTGTGCATATATTTTCAGTGGTGAGAGTGGAATCTGAGTTCTTATTAGTTATATCTAAAAAGGTAAATTTTTTGTGAAATACATTTTTCTCTACCGTGGTTTTATTTGGACTTGGTTTATTAATTGTTAGATAGTCTCCTTTTAAATCAAATTTGTTAAAGTGTCTATTCTTGATTACATCTAAAATATCATGATTGGAAGAATCAGATGCAAATCGTGATAAACTATATAGAATAGTGGATATATCTTTTAATTGCAATTTATCAAATATGCCCAATGCATAGTTATATAAACTTATTAATAAATCATAATTGCAATAATTGGAAATAGCAACTGACCATATGACATTGCTAAATTCTTGTGCATTAAATTTATTTTCCTTTAAATGTTTTGTCAATAATTCGTACACTAGTATGAATTCATCTTTTGTTTTAATGAGTTCTTGTTTAATTACACTGAAAGACCATAAGATAATGGAAATTTCTTGTGCTTTGAAATTTATCAAATTTTCATAAAATCTTTTTTTTATATTTTCCCATATATCCGCTTCCCTATTTGACAAGAT
Source organism: Plasmodium gonderi (assembly GCF_002157705.1). Classification (NCBI taxonomy): domain Eukaryota; phylum Apicomplexa; class Aconoidasida; order Haemosporida; family Plasmodiidae; genus Plasmodium; species Plasmodium gonderi. The sequence continues at coordinate 614,485 of NW_021628935.1, forward strand.
GGCTGATGCCCATGAAATATTTGCAACATGCTTTGGAATTATTGATTTATTTTTAATCAAATTTTCTTTCAATAATGAGTAGATACTTCTGTACGTTTGTCTTGTTAGAAGTTTCTCGTGATTATTGCACGGGGGTTGATCCGCCTCATCCTGCGTTTCTGCATCTTCAATTTGTAGTGTCTTCATCTCCGGGCATTTGTCACCTCTGGATTCTTCAAACGGTATATTATTTGTGTCTTCATCGTCTTTCATTTCTTTCGTGTCTTCAGCGTCTTTCATTCTCTTTGTTTTCTCTCTTTGTTCTGCTGTCAGAGGAGAGTAGGTTTCCAGCAAGCTGAAGGTTATGGGATCAAAATCGCTACTTGGTGTTTCTCCTCCTTGACCTGTATTCCTAAGAGTGTTCAAGGAATAATTTTTATTTTTAACATGTTTTGCTACACGATGGTAAGCAGTTACTATGTTTACTTCATTGAAAATTTTTATTTTTTCCTTATCACTTGTAGTGTATTCAGAATATTTGTTAATAACGTTAAATAATTCTTCAACAGATAGAGCATTCACTAATTCTTGATTTATTTTTACATTCGGACGAATCCCATTTGAACCATTTGAAGTTTTCTTCTTTATTGAATAGTGAGCCGATTGATAATTCTGAGAAAAATTTTCGCTATTTACTGATTCGTTATGCATATTATACTTGGCTATGTCGAAGCTGTTTATTTCGTTGGTGTTATTCCACGATGTAAATTTGAAATTTTTTACTCTATTATTGTTGTTATTATTGTTGTTATTATTGTTGTTATTATTGGTGTTACTATTGTTGTTATTATTGGTGTTATTATTGGTGTTATTATTGGTATTACCATTATTGTTATTTTTTATTTTATTTTTTTTTTCTTCTACATTTGCACTTATTTTCACTTCATCATTTGAGTTCTCCCACATGTGTGGCTCATCTGATTTGAGACGATTCCAACTCGACTGGATTGTCCTACCCATCAATTCATCATCTCGATCACCACCTTTGTTCTTTTCCATTTGGACGTTATCATGCTGGGTTCTCTCCTCATTATGCTGCCCTTTGTCCTGCCCCTTGTCCTTCTCACTTCCCTTCAGTGTCGAGCGGAAAAGACCAAGTTTAAACTTTCCATTTGTGCATTTCAATGGGGAGAAAAATGGGACCCTCCTTCCCCAGCTGAATCGTTTCTTTGTACTTTCATTTATGTCGCGACGACCCGTTAAGTTAAAGTTAAGGTGCGTGATGAAAATGGAAAAATCCTTTCTCCTGCTATGGATCACATTTTCATTTGTATCTGTGTATGTGTTTCCATTTGTGTATATGGTTGTATCTGCTCTGACTTGCCTCCCAAGGTTATAGTGTTTATTGACAAGTTTTGCACACTTTTGGCGTGGGAATAGGATGTTTCCATTTTTTCTGAACACAGCAAGGTAGTAATAATTCTTGCTCGCCTGATTTGTATTCTTAAAGTAGTGTACCTTAACAAAAAAACAAATAATAATAAGTAGTGTTATCATCCATCCTTTAGAGTTTCTGCGCCCGCTCAATTGTGTGCGTCCCAACATATCCTTAATATAGCTTCACATCGGCTGTTTCAGGTCAGCTGTTTCATGCCAAATTTTTCACGCCAAATGATTCACCCGATTTACATCTTTTATCAAGGTTGTTCATTTTTTTTTTTTTTTTTTTTTTTTTTTTTAAAAAAAATATTTTGTTATGTACACTTTTGGTCAACATCAAGTCAGGGGGGGAAAAAACACTGCCGCCATAAAATATATTGCCGTATCGAAAAAAGAGAAAATAAAAATAGTAAAGTAGTATGGGAAGGAAAAAAGGGTCACATAATATGGAATATAAAAAAAACAAAAACAAAACAAAAAAAAAAATACTATGCTGTTCTTTTCTATACTGTGCCAGGCCATGCCATGCTGTGCCATGTCATACTTATATACGTACATATGCACCACATATGGGAAAAAAGAGAAATATTCAAAGTATAAGAATCACAAAATTCTCAAGTTGTCAAAATGGAAAAATATGAACGCTGTTAAGGAGCGGTGCAAAAATAGAAGGAAAAAAAAAAAAAAAAAAATAATCTGAATCCAAGTGTCCTAGAGGAGCACAATAAATGGGAACAAACTTTAAACCCCGGTGTTACTTATCGCTTATTCCAATGTCATAGAAGTGACTCTCGATACATGGTCTTCTCGACACTGCTATGAGAGCAGAAGGCTGCAAAAGTAAAATAAAAAAAAAAAAAATAAATGAAAATAAATAAGGAAGCATTTTTTCAAGAATAATGAAACGTTTTTTTAAAAATTGTAAAATATTTTTTTAAAGGTAGTGAAATATTCTTGAAAAAACACACAACTGTAAATGTGGCTGCCAAATGTTAAATCATATTGCAGCGACAATGCATCTGCAAACGGAGCTTTCGTTTGCAAAAATTTCTTTTCCTGCAAGAGAGGGGAAATAAAGAGAAAAAAAAAAAAAAAAAAAAAAAAAACTCTCAATGACTACTACACAAGTATAAATTACCAGAAGCAAAACCACACACATACCTGTCCCTCCAGGTTTCAAATGGATAAAGTCCCCATCCTCGACAGTAATTTCTAGGGAGTTCTTTTTCCCGTATATGAATTTTTCAAAAATGGACTATGGAAAATGGAAAGAAAATGCGGGGGAAAAGACGGAAAGAAAGAACGGAATGAATGAAAAAAAAAAAAAAAAAAAAAAATCAGCTAAAATTAACGTCTCATCCTGCTGCCTTAGTCATTGTCTACTTAGACGCAAAATAAACGCGTACATGTCTTATGTGCACTCACATTATTTTCCATTTTCTTTCTATTTGTTTAAAAATAAAATAAAAAAAAAAAAACTGGTCATATTTGGCCTAGTCAAAACTGGTCACATTTGGCCTAGTCAAAACTGGTCATATTTGGCCTAGCCAAAACTGGTCACATTTGGCTAGTCAAAACTGGTCACATTTGGCCTAGTCAAAAGAAGTAACTTTTCCGCTACGTTCCTCCCTCCCCCTCCTCTATGTGTAAAGATATTTTCGAATATTCTATGTGGCCCAATCGTCTCTCTCCCTCAGGTTTATACTTACCTTTAAAATTATTTTTCCTGTTTTTTTAATGAGAACAGCCTCATGATGATCAATGTTCTTTTTGGAATAGGAACAAATCCATCTCTCCCTGCATGGATTGTGAGGTGGGTTGGGGGTGATGACTATGTGACAACATCTGCTGAATTTATTATGTAACAACTTCTGCGACATTAGCTCCTTCGTTCGAATGCACGCGTACACATCATAATGAGATCACATCTTAGTGTGATAACATCATAATGGGATCACATCTTAGTGTGATAACATCATAATGGGATCACATCTTAATGAGATTACATCTTAATGAGATCACATCTTAGTGTGATAACTTCTTAACGCTACCACGTGGTAATATGCACATTATCACAAATGGGGAAGGGTTATTTATGGGAATGCAAAAAATGGAAAAAAAGTCTTACTCTTCCCCGGAAGTATCGGTGTTCCGTGAGACCTCTGGATTAATAGTTATTAGATCGGCCATTTTTAATGTTTTCCTACTAATTGGACAAGTCAAATTCTTAGATGGTGGATTAGGTTTCTTTTTGACAATTTCCTTTTTCACCTTTTTGTTATGTGCTAGCCAAAAATTGTTTGATATATCATGTAGATTCTTCTGTTCCTCTTTCTACAGAAAATTGAAAAAAGTGAGTCCGCGTGGTGGTAGTGGGGGTCAATATTTAAGTAATGTTCTAAATAAACATAAAACTGTTGCGTTAGGACTCCACATATATTTTGACACATAATAGGGAAGAGGAGGAGAGGAAAAGAAAAAGATGCACAACAGATGTAACGGATCCGAGTCAGTAGGATAGATGTACCCTCTTTCACTTCAAGGAAGAAAGAATAAATAATCACCTGAACATGTTCACAATTATCAATTTTTTCAAGTTCCTCTACAAACTTCCTTTTCTCCAGTTCCATCTGGTAAGAAGTCTCTTCATTTTTTTTCTTCTTCATATCATTAATATATTCATCATATTCTTTTTTTTTTTTTGCGTAAACTTTTTTTTGTGCTAAAAAATTATTGACTATACAGATTTTGCAAAATATATGTCCATGTGGTGTACTCACAGGTTTTTCTGCATTTCTTAGACATATCCAGCATTGTTCAAATTTTCTCATGGAGTCTTTTCCTATTCTTTCTTTTAAGGTTCCTGCATCTGGAGTGCAAATAGATGTTCATTCACCGACATTTGTGCCTGCACATGTATATATATGCACAATGGGATGTAGGAGAAAACAGGTTCTAACCCATAGATGATAAGAAGCAGATGCAGATGCATATATATATTTTTCTTTCTTTAAATTGGTACAAGATACCTTTTTTAAAAAAAAAAAAAAAAAAAACATTTACGCGAATATATAATGATTATTACTAGATAGATGTGCATTTTTATTACCGGTAACTTTTTTCCTCTCATGGTATGTAAATATAGGATTGGCTGTGTTATTTTTGCTATGCCTTGTCATATTCGTTACTTGTATTGAACTTTTTCATTTCACTGGGGAGGGTGAGTTCGGTTAAAAAAAATGGGTGAGAAAATTCTTCAATTTTTTCATAAAAGAAGAAAAAATGACAATAAAAAAGAAAAAAAAAAAAAAAAAAAAAAACAGATAGTATTTTTTTTTTTTTTTTTTCAAATGGAAACATTCTTTAAATGGGTTGACGCTGGATGGATGGTGATTTTCTCCATCTAATTATCATTGCAATGGCTTAAAGATTTGTTTTAATCTACATTCATGATCTGTATTGTTACATGTGTTAATTGATTTCTGCGTATGTTGTTCCTATGTGAAAATGAGGATAATTCGGTCTGGCGAACAGGTGGGAAGTAGAGGGGTTGGGACAAGAGTACAATAACATTTTTTTTCTTACGAATCTATAATACCAGTTACAGTTACAAAATTGTCTCAAGCAGGTGAAATCACATCCCGACGGTATTTATATTTCTGCAGTATTTTTTTTGCAGTGTTTTTTTTGCAGTATTTTTTTTTTGCAGTATTTTTTTTTTGCAGCGTTTTTTTTTTGCAGTATTTTTTTTTTGCAGCGTTTTTTTGCTGTACCTTTTTTCTGTATTTTTCCTTGCTGTATTTTTTTTCTGTATTTTCTTTGATGTTCCTTTTTGATGTAAACTTTTTTTACTTTTTTTGCCCACCCCACTTTTACCTCGCAGCTCGCCTTTTTACTAAATTTTTTAAAGTGCCCAATTGAGGTTATGCATGTTGAAGGAATTTTCCCATCTTTTTTTATGTGTATACCCACCAAAAAAAAAAAAAAAACTGGATGGAACAGTTTTTATATTCATCAGACTTTGTGAATATTTAACTTTCTAATATTCATTCCAAGTTGGTTATGGAAATTGCCCTTTTTTTTTTTTTTTTTTTTTTTTTACTTTTTCCTTGGAATTTTAAGATACTTCTACAAAAAATTACCCACATAACCATGGCGTGATGCAGGATTGAGAGAAAGAACAATTGATACTTTGCTTTTTCTAGTGTGATGCACTGGGGTCTTTTTTTTTTTTTTTTTTTTTTTTTTTTTTTTTTTTTTTTTTTTTTTTTTTTTTTTTTTTTTTTTTGTTTTGTTCTGTATTCCTGCTCATGTTTATGAAGGAGTGTGTGCAAAGAAATGATAATAAATTACCTTGTTGCAATAGCATGAAGTTGCAAATTTCCAAAGCTTCATTCTCTTTCTTCTCACACCTCACTCAATAGTACACTTTCTCATTTCAGCTACATAAAATGAAATCATTTGAGTTTCGAATGATAAAATGTGTAAAAAAATTTTCACCACACCCGAGGGGCAATAATTTTGAGACTTGGTTTTTTCTCGGGAAAAGAAAAAAAAAAAAAAAAAAAAAAAATTGACAAATGTTAAGCATCTTTCCAAGGTTTAATTGCAGCTGCATAAAAAAGAATTATATATTTTTACCTTTGTAATATTTGCATTTTCCATTTTAACACATTTGCATAGTCAGGTGTGTGTGTTTGTGTTTCTGCACGTTCTTTGGCACCTATTTGTGTATTTTTTAATTTTTTAATTTTTTTATTTTTTAATTTTTTTATTTTTTTATTTTTTTATTTTTTAATTTTTTAATATATTTTTTCCCTTTTTGCACGCACGTCCCCTTAGCGCTAGAGCTACCCCCACGTGTTCAACTTACATATCCGGAACGGCAGAAATTGTGCGATATCACAAGTGTATTTTTTTTGTTCTTCCATTTGCTTTCGTTTTTCCTCTTCTTTTGTGTCCGTCTTTTTGTCTACCAAGGGGTGAGGAGAGAAGGAAATTCCTGGATGCATGAAATATTTGCGAGAAGCAGTTAAAATGGTATCCAACCTGTTTGGAACTGATATAAATATTTTAGAAAATAACTTGACGCAAATATTCCGAGACTCAGAAGAATGGTTAACACTTGAATACCTTTTGCAAATGAATGTAAGGACATCGAGGGTTCGACTAGTTCAGGCATGGCACGTCTCACCTGCACATATGATTAACAAATTTCAAAAAAGAAATTCAAATAAGTTCGTTTTGAAATCTTTTATTGATGTGGCATCTTTAGATATGGACAATTCCATTCAGCATGTTTGCACTCGAGGATTTTCTCTCAACCGAAGGGGTCTCCGTCTCTCTGTTGGAAATTTCAAGTAAATAGAAGCAAACCATTTATCGAAAGTCGTCTGACCCATTCTAACTACCTAGAAGCGTGCATGTGAACCATTTTTGCCATTTCAAAATGTTCCTGCGTAACTTTCACGTCTAACCTTCCCACTCAGCATCCCCGGATTTCCCCTGACCACGCTCGGTACTGAACGTGCATTGGTAGAATCAAACCAACTGCCAAACGAGCAGAGTGCAAGAAATAAAGCAAAGAAGACATTGAAGAACATGATGAAACATAGTGAAACTGTGTTATTAACAGGAGAGAGAAGTATATTTGAATTTTTCTTGTGCGACGTAGGTGTGGGTTTATCACTTTCAGTGAATGAAAAAGAAGCTGAAATGTATAATAGAGATACTGTACCATTAGAGTACGACAGTATTTTCATAAATAAAGAAAAAACAAATTCACTCGATCATTCTTTAACAGTTCATTATAACAGCAAAGATGAATCCCAATGTGGCATCCGAAGGAATGATATGTCTAATGAAGGAGATGGAGATAACAACAAAATAAGTATAGTATTAGGAGGGAATACAATGGCATCATGTGGTGTTCTTCCATATTACACATTTCATCATGAATATATAATTTTTGATAATTCACAATTGTTACCTCGTTATTTAATACAGTTTGAATGTGACCCAAACGGTGAAGAACATTTCTCCCTGCCTCTATGTGACTATTGTGGGAATGCTCCATCTGTATTTTATTGCGAATCAGATGAAGTAAAATTATGTGGAAAATGTGATGAAATATTACATTCTCAAAATAAGCTAGTTAAAAAACATATTCGAAAAACATTAAACGAAGATCAAACCACTTCAGGGAAATGTAAAACACACTTACAAAATTATGTGAATATGTTTTGCACAATTTGTCACATTCCTATATGTAATTTATGCGTATCCAACCATTTGCACACAGATTTGAATAGTGATAATTTCTTCTCCTTAAATAACAACAACGATACAATAATTTCATTAAATTTGGCATATAAAGCAATTATAAAACATAGTGCTACACCATCAAAACTAGTTAAAGAAAGAACAAAAAGTTTAAATGACATGCTAAAAAAAATAGATAAGTTACATGAACAGGTCAGGTTAAATATAAACGACGCAGAAAAAAATGTCTATACCATACTTGAAGAGTTAGTGAAACAATTACATACAATAACTGATAAAAAAATGTCTGCTGTTTTGAGTGAAGAATATGAATTGAAGCGACAATTTAATGAAATTGCATGGAACGAAAACTTCTTATTTTATTTACAAACCATACTTCCTCCAGCAGATTTTATGAACGCTTGGCTCAAACATTGCTTGTTCAGGGAAGAAATTGAAAAAAATTCAGCCCACGCAGAAAAAATGAACACGCTTGTATTTCCTGACATGTGCATTCGGGGGAATATAAACCTTGTTACGGAGAATTCAACGCAGCAAGCACTGGTGTGTCACTCGGTTGGTAAGACCTCGGACGAGACACATTCGGGAGAGACGTATTCGGGAGAGACACATTCGGGAGAGACATATTCAGACGTGAAACATGCAAACCAACTGTCATGAAATTCGATCCAGAGATAGTGCTATTCTGTTTGTCCTTCCAAATTGTGTCTTTCCCCACTAGCTCATTCCACTGGGAAAATTTTCTGCAAGTTGAATATAGTTGTTAAAAGGGAATACAAAACTGAGAACACCACGTGGGTATTCATCTTTGGAATGTATGTGTGTCTTAGTTTTTGATAGTGTCTAAAGTCCATCTTGGGAATGTGTATTTCCTCCTCCCCCTTTTTCCTTCAATTTTTTTTTTTTTAGCCTTAATTATACTAATTTTTTCTTCCCGTACACATGTATACACATTTCCCACTGGATGAGATATTGACAGTTTTTCCATCTAAATACATATATACGAACAGATTTGTGGCTTTCTCATGTATATCATATCATGCCAATTTTTCTACATTTTTTTTTTTACATTATAATGTGCATATGTATACTTAAACAAATGCCTGCTTCTTTCTAGTTGTTCCCTTTTAAACACAATACCAAAAAAAAAAAAAGAAAAAAAAAAAAAAATTCAAAAAAATGGGTATTTCTATTTTATAGCTCATCTTCCTGCTGATGTTGTGAAATGAACATTTTTTTTTTTTTTTTTTTTTTTTTTTTTTCTTTCGGAAAACTCATTCCACAAGAAAAAGATGTGTGTAATAAAAAAGTAGTGTTACCATTTGTATGTCATAAAAAAAAGGGAACGGTTTTAAATTCAAATCAAGAGAATTTGGTTTTACCCACTTTTTTAATTATTATCTCTATTGAAGAGAAATTTTGTTGACTCACCCATGGACCTCAACTCATGATCTCCATAGCTTATGGCCGATTGTATACACATTTCTACACGCTAGATTCAATTTCCATTTATTTATTATTTGTTTATTTATGTATTTTTTTTTTTTTTTTTTTTTTTTTTATATAAAAAAAAAAAATTTAAAAAAAAAATTTTAAAAAAAAAAAAAAAAAAAAAAAAAAAAAAAAAAAAAAAAAAAAAAAAAAAAAAAAAAAAAAAAAAAAAAAAAAAAAAAAAAAAAAAAAAAAAAAAAAAAAAAAAAAAAAAAAAAAAAAAAAAAAAAAAAAATTCAAAAAAATGGGTATTTCTATTTTATAGCTCATCTTCCTGCTGATGTTGTGAAATGAACATTTTTTTTTTTTTTTTTTTTTTTTTTTTTATTTAATAAAAAAAAAAAAAAAAAAAAAAAAAAAAATAAAAAAAAAAAAAAAAAAAAAAAAAAAAAAAAAAAAAAAAAAAAAAAAAAAAAAAAAAAAAAAAAAAAAAAAAAAAAAAAAAAAAAAAAAAAAAAAAAAAAAAAAAAAAAAAAAAAAAAAAAATAAAAAAAAAAAAAAAAATAAAAATAAAAAAAAATAAAAATAAAAAAATAAACTAAAAAATAATAAAATGTTTGACAAAAATGGAAATTAAAAAGTAAACAAAGTATGACAAAGTGGAAGAGCAGCAGAGTGTGGCACAGCGACAAAATTGCAAAATGATGAAGCAATGCAATGACATAAAAAAACGACATGATAAAATAATGACAGACGATACATGACAAATGACAAACGGCACATAATAAACGACAAAACAACGAAACAACAACAAAAAAAAATTCCTTTTGCGAAACTTAGAAAAAAGTAACAAGTAGGAATCATCCTTGTGGTAAATGACATTAATGAAAATTTTTGTTTCCCTTTTTTATTTCTATTTATTATTAGTTTTTTTTTATTTTTCTGCTCCATCATTTGAATGACGGGGGAGAGGGGTAAAATTTAATCAGTGGTTTTTAGAGGAGAGCCACAATTTACATTCCAGCGAATGTGCAAGAACAACAAACAGTTTAAAATATATATATATATATATATATATATACGTACATATATATATTGTCTCTTTTTGTGCATATAGAACAGTTTGCAGCAACAGTAATAGCAGACTCATCGAGGGAGCAAGGGGTGTAGACGCAAGGTGCGCATACGAGTGGCAAGAGGATGCAGGAAAAACACATCGAAAAGGTATTTCCAATACAGCAAAAAGATGCACAGTCCCAACAGACTGAAAAAAATTCGAGTAAAGACTTGGAGAGGGAAACTGAGGTACATCCCCCTCTTCCATTCTTTTTTTTTTTTTTTTTTTTTTTTTTTTTTTTTCCAAAACACCTCACAGAATGACTTAGAATGAGACAAATTTTTTTTATATAGATATATAAAAAAAAAGTAATGAACCAGTTACGTCCTCATGCTAGCCATTACAATTTGCTTGCAGGAATGAGGAACAATTTTTCAAAATTGTTAGAAGACAATGGGAAAATACTTTTTAGAAAATAAAAAAAAAAAAAAAAAAAAAAAAAAATTAACAATGTTTGTTCATTCACTAAAAGAAGAAGAAACAAGTGATGTCCACATTAACAAAAATTGGAATATGAAAATCGAGTCTATTCACAAGGGGGGAATTGCACCAGCCTGTAACTCGAACTTAGAACAGAGCCATGACATAAACTATAACCAGATCGATATGCATAAACATAAGAACAATGTAGATTATGAAAAATCCAATATACATTATGGCTCCAAATCAAAGGAAAAAAGTATGAATGGTGATTATAGTACTTTCATTCGAAGTAACGAACTGCAAGACGAAAAGAAAAATTCTTGTAACGTGGGATGCAAGAGTAATGAAACCACAGTTAGTAGAAGTGAAGAAATGCTTGATAACACAATTCTCAATGTAAGTTTAAAGAAAGGATTTAGTGACATTAATAATTGTTTATTACGAAATAATTTGGAAGGTATATATGCATGTGAAAGTGATATATCAAAAGAGACAAGTCAAATTGTAAAAAATAACGCATCTCCCAATTGCAGTATGTATTTAAGAAAAACAGAAAATGAAAATTGTGCATCTAGTATTAACATGAATAGTGCACTTATAAGTGAATGTTCACATGTGAAAATTGCAGAAGATGATAAGAAAGAGTCTGTCCATTATACGAACAGATTAGTTAACAATAATTTCGACAAAGTTAATTATAACCCTCATATGGTTACTCAGCCGAATGAAAATTACACATGTGGTTTCAAATCTACATCGAATGAAGAAGATATAATGGATAGAAACGTTTCTAAATTTGTTTCCCACAAGGAAGGGGGACATGTTTCTGAATATTCTGAATATTCTGAATATTCATGCCATTTGGGGAACTTACCGTTACAGAAAAGTGAAGAGAAGAAAAAAGAAAGAGAGGGAAATATGTCTCAAACGCATGAACGCAGAATTTTTTGCGAAGAAGGAAATGACATCCGTCCGCTAGATTGGAGTTCTTGTAAATCATGGGAATTTATGGAGACACAAAGGCCGCTCGTTCGAGTGGATGTATGTAATTCAGAAGCAACAGCCATCAGGTTTAATACCAACACTGACATGGCTCATAGTGATGTATCTCATAGTGATGTATCTCATAGTGATGTAGCAAAGCATGACATAGTTGAACATGACAGTGTAAGTCAAAGTAGACATGAAGATGCACCGAGACAGAGAAACGATTCGCAGGGCAGGAGGAGCCCCGTGGAGACATACAAGACAAACTCGACAAAGGATGTGATAAATTTAGAAAAAAAAATAATTCAGTCTGAAAATTCTTGTGAGGGAGAGAAAGGTCAAGTGTATCAAAATAATGGGAATAGCTATTCCTCATCGTTAGCTGAAACGAATCCAAGAAAAGGAAAAGAGGGTAGTAAGGATAGAAAGATAAAGATACAATTTGATTCTGATTTTGATTCTGTTGGGAAATGCAAAAAACAGCTGAAGGAAGACCATAGGATACATCCTTTTTTAGATGAATCAAAAAGGGTGAAAAAGGAAAGGTTTCCAGAAAATAAGAAAAAAGATGAACCCATGACTATATCTATTAAACGTGAGCCCGTTTGGGAAAAGAAGAATTGCATGCTGAGAAAAAAAAACAAACAAGTAGAAAAGAGTGAAAAGGGTACATTCTTGGAGGATGAAGAAGAGAGAAAGAAAAATGAAAAAGAATTAAAACATGTAAAAAGTCTTCTCATATTTGATGAAATTACAAATTCGTGGAATATCATATGGAAAGATGGAAATATATCTATTCTAAAAAGTTATAGCATAGAAAATTGGGGTTCTACATCTAGGCACCTAGCTCTGAACGATCTCCAGGATATTAACAATCTATATGAAAAAGCAACAAATAATGGAGTTATTGCCACTTATGAAGAGAAAGCGGAACTTGTTAAACAGCAAATATATAACAAATTTGGGGAAAATTATTTTTTAATAAGCAGAGAATGTCATGAAATGAATGAATGTAGTGAAAAGAAGATGGAAGAATGGACGGATGACATGCTATCCTTGGAAAAAAATCATACAGCAGAATCCATTGAGGAAGTTATTGCAAAAATGGAAAAAAAATTAAGTGAGAATGAAAAATATGGGAACTGTGTTAAAGACAACAAAGTCGGCTCTTGCAATATGATTTATGATAATAGATATAGTCCAAGTAGAAAAAACTCATGTGATGAAATGAGGAATATGTACCTGTCCGGACAATCGAGCCAAGTGGAAAATTTTTGGAAAAAAAAAGATGAAAAGTGTCAGAAAAAGTTGAACTTCAATAGGATTGTGTCGAGGGCGAAACTTGATGAAGCTGAGGGAGAAGGTGCACCTCTGGGAAGGACAATAAGTGTAGAAGAAGTGGAAGGGGTGGAAGAGATGGAAGAGGTGGAAGAAGTGGGCAAAGTGGACAAAGTGGAAAGAGAGGAAAGAGAAGAAAAAGAGATCACAGATAATAAAGCAAAACGAGCAGAACAAACGAAAGGAACAAAACGCAGAAGAGAAAAATCGACGGTGAGTTCGCAACTTGAAGCACCCATGCCAGATCTGGAAGAAGAGCGGAGAAAAATGCTGCTCATAAGGCAAGAAATTAAAATGAGGGAAGTTGTTGAAAGGAAGGAAAGGAGACTGCGCAGAGAAGAAGAGAGAAAGAAAAAAGTTCGAATAAGGGAGGAAAAGAAAAAACTTCGAGAAGAGAAAAAAAGAATTAAAGAGCAAGAAAGGCTAAAAAGGAGAGACGAAAAAAATAAGCTGAAAAAATTGAAAAAATTGGAAAAGTGGAGAAAATTGCAAAAATTGAAGAGATGGAAAAAAGTGGAAAAATTGGAGCGCTTGGAAAGGATAGGAAAACTGAAAACCGTGGAAAAGCTGCAAAAATTGGAAGGGCTAGAAATGCTGCAAAAATTGGAAGGGCTAGAAATGTTGCAAAAATTGGAAAGACTGGAAGGGCTAGAAGTGCTGCAAAAATTGGAAAGACTGGACGGGCTAGAAGTGCTGCAAAAATTGGAAAGAATAGAAACGGCAAAAGCAAGGCATGGAGACACGAAAAACATCGAGATGGAGTTTATCCAAAATAAACTGAACTCTCTTCATGAGGAGGACACTGAGAGCTGCCCTGACCTTGTCAACCTTTTGGGGGATTTTCATCACACTAATGATTCCATCAGCAGTATGAAGAAAATGAAATTTCAAGAGGGAAAAATGAAAAGGCGATTTCAGGAGAAAAAAGAAAGAATGCGAAGTATGATACAAAGAAATGTCCATATTACTGGAGGACTATACCTCGATATTGGATACGACGATCAGAACAGTGGAGACAGTGAAGATGTAGAGAATTATGTAATAAATAATGTACATTCATGGAACAATGAAGAGAACAAGAAAGCATCAATACCATCTGGAATGTTGGATAAGTCAGGTAATTGGATAGTTTCATGGGTTCTTTATGGAAGGACATGTAGAAAGAAGTTCGCAATCAAAGAATATGGATTTAAAAAAGCTAAGGAACTGGCTGAGAAATACAAAAATGAGAGGGAGAATCATATAATAAATAACATTTCTGAATATGACACGTACCTTAACCAAGTCATTAGCAATCATGAGGAGGATATTGCATATTGTGCTTCCAACTCGGATCAATCTGCTGGAGATATATGCCAATTGGAGGGGAAAGAAAATGAAGTCAATAGGAATCAAATGGACGAACCTTATAGTGATAACAAAGGCATGGAAGGAAAATACTGGAAAGATTCATTCATCCCCTTGGAAGAGCAGCAACCTCATCAGTTGGAGCAATCACATCAGTTGGGGAAGTCTCATCAGTTGGGGAAGTCTCATCATTTGGGGAAGTCTCATCATTTGGAGCAGTCTGAGCTGCAGAGGCACAGGTACCTAATTGATTTTTGCAAAGATCTGTTAAACAGTCCAGTGAGCGATGAGTACTGGAAAAATAAAGTAAAATGGGTTCAAAATCGAAGTAGCTGGAGCATTGAAATAATTAAAAAGGAACATAATAAATATGTGAGGGAAAATAAATATTATGCAGAAGAAAAATATGGGTACACGGTTGGTAAGTGCATAGCAGTGTATGATTATCTGAACGCAGAACATAACGTTTTAAAAAATTATTTTGATGTAAATGTATCTAATTTACAATATGACAATAAGAGAAATGCATGGAAAATATCAAGATATGTACCAAACCAATTAAATAAAAAAAATTACTATTTTGAAGTAGATGTATATGGATGGACATATTCGAGAAAACTGGCTCTTATATTAGCTATTTATTTCAATAAAAAAAAACCATTAAAAATTGAGGACTTACGTAAAAGTTATCTCTTTTTTGAGCAACATCAGCATCCTCATCTGAATGATGATCCTCCAGTGAGTGAAAAATCACCTTTTGATGAGAACAATATGCAGAAAAATCACTTCGGAATTATGTCATTTGAATCTAATGATAACGTCAAACATGTGCACGTGAACCCGTCTATCAGCCAAACAGATTCGTACAAACAAAAGTTCATAAACAATTTTCACATCTATGAGCAGCATGTGAAAAATTCTAAACAATGCATGACAATTGAATCCTCGTTTTGTCAAGACGCAGAAGATGTTGGAAATTGTAATGGAACATATCAGGAAGTTGTTCATAAAAATCTTAGAAACAGCATTGCTATCAATGAAAGAATAAGCCAAAGTACCAATAATACTGTTTGTATCGATACAAGTACTTCGAAGAAGAAGTCAGAATGTAAGAAAAGAAATCAAATGGACAGTTGCCAATATAACCCGTGTGTAAATAGAAACGAAAAAATTATCTACCACAGAATTATGCAGGGTGAAAATGGTGCCTCGGACGGGTTGTGGGAACTGAAAGGTGAATCGGACAGTGGCATATTGAACAAAAAAGAAGAAGAAGAAGAAGAGGAAGAAACAGAGGAGAGGACGAAAGAAGAGAAAAGTGAGGAGAAAAAACAGCAACGAGGTGATGCGAACTGCTGCAACAAGAATGGAGACATTGTAGCAAGAAATGGAATGGACAGCAGAGTCACTAACCTGATTGAGGAAGTAAAAGAAGAGGAATCAGCAAGATGTGGGAAGACTAACCCTGATAAGGAAAAAGAAGAAGAAAAAGAAAAAAAAGGATACGCAAACGTGTTATACGAGGAATTAGATGCAATTTCAAAAGGTAATTATTTGGTACAAATGGAAATTAATGGAATGGATTCAGATATCAAAGGAAAGGAGAAGCGAGATGAATCGGTATGTGATCATGACAATAGGAACTTCCAGAAGATCGAGAAGAAAACTTCTAAGAGGGGAAGGAAAAGAAAAAAAATGGAAATAAGTGAACATGAGTTGAACCCGAATTGTATGAGTGATGATGAAATTGAAACGAGCAAAAAGAGATATTTCGAAAATGAAGAAAAAAACAAAATAAAGGGAGAAAAAAGTATAGATTTAAAAAAATTGTATGAACATGTTCATAACGAAAAGTATTGTGAATTAAAGAAAATGTATGCCTGTAGTGACAATGACTTGTTAAATTTCCTATCTAATGAAAATGATAAAGCACTATTTTTGAAGGAAAATATAAATATACATGCAGAAGATGAATATTATCTAGTTAAAATATTGGAAGATTATTATTATAATAATTTGTCAAGAAAAATGCTTAAAATGAAAAAGAGGTTATCTACATGAATTTATTTTTTCTGTGTGTGTATGCAAGGTTTTTGCATGTGTTCATACTCCACCGCCTGTGGATAGAGAGCTGTGTCTACACACCACCTCACTGTCAATCTTACTGAATCACGTTTGCATTAATAGAACATATAATTCTGTTCGTTGTTCCACTTTTTTCATTTAAGGAGGGGGAGAGCCGTACGCATGTATAAACACACGCTAGTGCACGTACATACATCTTTATATGTGTGCATCTTTATATATGTGCATCTTTATATGTGTACATCTTTATACGTGTTCATCTTTATATGTGTGCATCTTTATATGTGTACATCTTTATACGTGTGCATCTTTATATGCAGATGCTTAGCCTCAGTGCCCTTGTGCAACCATGCCAGTTTGTTTCTCCGCTTGTTCTTGTATGATTTTTTTTTTTTTTTTTTTCATTTTTGCTTGTAAATTTCCGAAGGAGATTGGACACTTTATAACATAGTACCTTTTAGTTTTCTCTCCCTCCCAGCAAACAACTTTTTATTTTTACCCATAGGAAGAAGAGGTGTAGTGTAGATATATTTATGTAGATTCCATCCTGAATGCACTTTCTCACGATCACATGAAAATATACCAGTAGATATACACTTCCATATGTTGCTTGAGTGGATTAGAAGGGCGATTCCTCACTTTTGTCTATTATTAAGACGTGCCACCACCACCTCATGCTGGTCTATTCTTAGACGCTTCTTTTTTAAGAGGTACATAAAAATGCGTATCCTCCAGAGAAGTTTACATTTTTTTCCAGCCATTTTGCATTCCATTTTGCATTCCATTTTGCGTACCATTTTTTCACTTTATTGTGTTTCTTGCCAAGGGTAGAGTGTCTCGGACTCCTTCTCGTAGACCTTCATTTCTTAAGAGAACATGCGTGATGATACAATTGCAGGAGGGGAAGAGTACCTTTTGTTGTAAACCACGATTTAATATGTTAAGCATCATTTCGACTTAATTATCATTTTTTCATTATTTGTGTACCTTTTTTCCCTAATTCTGTAGAAGTATTTAATACTTACCCATCCGTTTTGTAATAGTTATTAGATTGAGGATGTGTTTATGTAAATGGGAATCGATATTCATGATTATTATTTTTCTATTTTATTTTGTTTATCAAATTCGATTCCTTACTTATTATACATGCATTTAAAAAAGTTCAACCCATTTTTTACTATAACCGTTACCGCTAATTTTTTTTTTTTTTTTTTTTTTCTGTTACATGCATAAGAGCATATATACATTCCTGCAAAAAATTCCCATTCCTATTTCTATTCCTATAGCAATATATATTTTTTATGTAGTGAACTATATTCATACATGCATTTGTTCATGATTATATGTACATGCACATAATTTTTTTTAAAAAGAAACTTTTTTTGTGTATCCCTGACTTTATCTTTTTTTGTCAAAAAAAAAAAAAAGGCATTTTATTTTTGTTCGTTCTGCTTGTTTAGCAGCCCTGCCTGTCTTTTTCTTTTTCGCGCTTCACTCGAATGAAAATAAGGCAAAAGGAGGCAGAAAAATCAGAAAAAAGTAAAAATATGTAGGTATAAAAATTTGTAAGAATGAAAATACATAACTATAAAAATAGACAAGTAAAAAAATAGACAGTAAAAAAATAGACAGTAAAAAAATAGACAGTAAAAAAATAGACAATATAAAAATAGACAATATAAAAATAGACAATATAAAAATAGACAGTATAAAAATACATAACCGTAAAAGCAAAAAAAAAAAAAAAAAAAAAAAAAAGTCACAAAAAAAGAGTGACACACGAACGGGCATAACGCATGACCAAACCAACTGTATACGCTAAACGAGAAAAAAAAAAAAAAAAAAAAAAATTACAGGGTATCAGGAATGAAGATAATCCCCAAGCCCTACATAATTACTGGCAACACACTTACTCATTTATTAATTTTCCATTGATTTTTCTTGTTGTCTCATTGTTCCACCTACGCTGTACCACTCTCTTTATAGTGTTACTCGTTAACACATTCCACCCTACCCACCTTAAGTTGCAAATTAAAAAAAAAAACAGATGAATTGTGCACATGGGCATGGTATCCCACATGTTAGGAATTCTGATTACAGTGATGAGAATTACTTGAAATCTGTAAAGAAATACTTTTCTACCTCTAATGAAATTATAAAAATGAAACATGGCCCAGATTTAATCCCTTTTAAAAAGAAGAAGCTGAGGGAGCAGAAGGCACACAAAAAAACTGTCTTTGATCGATTGACGGATGCAAATTTTTACACAGGTATTCATAAGCAGAAATTTGAGAAATTAAATAGTAGAATTATTACAAGGAAAGAAACGAATTGTAATTTTGATCCGAGCAATTTTGTAAGAAAAGAAAAAGATGCAAATGAACATTACGCATGTTCTACTTTGGAAAAAAATAAATGTTTCATCATGCCTGTAGTTATTCCAGGTACTTTAGGAATGCAGAAATATGGAATTCAAATTGCCCGACCAAAATATATTTGGTTATTTCGAAATGGAGATAAAAATCACAATGGATTATTATTCTTAGTCAAGCCTTACATACACAATTGGAAATCGCTTCTTATAGAAATAACAAAAGTATTAGATCCTATCATGGGACCTGTAAGAAAAATATACAATACCAATTTCAGTCTAGTAAAAACATTTGCAGGCCTGAACGATGGGGAAAAGTATTTGTGCACCTCTGGGGAACCACCTGCTTGCATAGACCGATTGGATCGTTTTCTAAGTCCTTGGGTGATGCACAGCTGATGTCAGAAGCGGGATCTTTTTAAACACATTGTTTGTTTATGCATTTACTCATTAGCTGTGTGGTGATTCAAAAGCGTGTTGGTTCGACAGCATAATGGGTTAGTGGCTTCATGAATTAGAAGTGTGATTGCTTGATGATACTTATCTGCCCCTTACGCCACTACACAGTTTAAATTTCTGAAACTGAGAAACACCCCTCTCCCCCCCGGTAATTGCAAAGGTAGAGATTGGATAGTGTGGATAGAATCTTTCCACTTGTTTTTTCATTTTTTCATTTTTTCATTTTTTCATTTTTTCATTTTTTCATTTTTTTATTATTTCATTTTTTTATTATTTCATTTTTTCATTTTTTCATTTTTTCATTTTTTCATTTTTTCATTTTTTTATTATTTCATTTTTTCATTTTTTCATTTTTTTATTATTTCATTTTTTTATTATTTCATTTTTTTATTATTTCATTTTTTTATTATTTCATTTTTTCATTTTATTTTTTGTTGCACAGCTATATATGCCTTGTTAATTTTCCGCCTTAACAAGGTTTCCCCCAAAAAGAAAGGAAAGCAGGAAGTTAGGACGAGGGGCGTCTGAAGTGCTAAGCGTGGACAACACTTTATTTTGGGTAGTGTTAGCTTTTGCAGCATTTTAAACACATGACATTCGTATGATGTAATCTCTATATGCGATGTGTAAAATGTTGCAGAAGCTAAAAAGATGTATATTTTTTTTTTTTTTTTTTTGGGGAGGGGTGGGGGGAAAACCTAGTGCCCATAATTTTCCTCTCACTTCTTTTAAACGCTTTGCCGGGTGAATGTGGTCACCAGAACCTCTTTTCACTTTCTTGTTGTAGCATTTTTCAGAGGCTATATCGCAAGGGGAATAGCCACTTGGAAAATAATAAAATAATACAATGCAGTACGGTACAGTACTGTGTATAATACAATGTAGGATAAAATAAAATTACTGCATTTACAAGTTCAATTTTTGCGCAGTTCTATTCATTGTTGCTGAGGATGGAGAAGTAAGAAACGATGTGCTGCTAAATATAGGAAATATGTAAATGTATGTGACACAGAATGAGCACATTTTCTTTCTTTTTTTTTTTTTTTTTTTTTTTTAAATCTAATTATATGCAAATATGGAATATAAACTGGGGAAGCAAAATGGGCCCGTGAAAGAGGCATGCAAAAAAAAAAAAAAAAAAAAAAAAAAAATTATTCTGATGGTGTAAACAAAAAGGAGTTTTGACAAACCTACTATCGATCATACCCAGCTGGTACACATTATGGGTGTACACATAAAAACATAACCTTTTTCTAAGAAAATATTTCCTGTTTGACAGATAGTACATGTTCAATGACAACCGTCTTCTCTTCCCATTCGAACTGGTTCTCAAACTGTTCCCAGTTTTTCTTAAACTGCTCGTATTCCTTAAAGGACTGAAATAGCTGTGTGATTTTTTCCATTTTTTGATTAAACATAGTTTCCACAATTTTTCTGTCCGAAATGAGTTGATTCCTTTTGGCATGTCTAATTTTTTCATCCATAACATCAAACTTTTTAGAATAATCTTTTAGATTATTTTTAATGTCTAATTTTAGTTTATCACTGAATAATGATTTTGGATGTGGTCTGAAAAAAAATTGAAAAAAGGACGGTTTTTTTATTGTCATTAAGCATCTACCTTGAAATGACCATATGTAGAACCCAGTTTCACTATTTTCTTCCCTATAATTAGAACTTGCTGCATTTGGCATACTTGATATAGATGTAACTAAATATCTTCCACAATTACTCCAAGAAACAGAATTTGCTAATAAGTGTTCATCTTTGTGTATTACTTCCACTTCATCATTTGAATTGAGATGGCAAAAGTATAGTAATCCTTCTGCTCCTAATGAAGCTAAGATAAAGTAAGATCCTTGTGGTGACCATCGCATAAAATTCATCTGACTGTTAATATCAAATGTGCTGGTCCATTTGGCATTTTTAGCTGTGCCTTTATTTGCAATTTTGTAGAATCTAATTTGTTGTCTACTTGTAACTTCATCTCTAACTATTAAAGCGAATCTATTACTATTGGATTCTTCCCAATGAAATTGCTTCGTTTTGATTCCTTCAATTTGTATATTATCAACAGGAATATTTTTTTCTCTCATTCTGAATATTTCTAATTGGGTATACTCTTTCTTACTTTTTTTACTGATTTTTTTTTCAATAGTAGTTTTAAGACACAAATAATCTCCCTTACTTTGCCAATGAATAGAAGCGTGTACAACATCATAGATTTTTCTAGACACTAATTCTTTTCTTGATGGAATATCAACTAACACTAAAGTTCCTGGTGCAACCTTAGTTCCTGGAATCCAAATAGAAACAATATTATCAACGGGTGACCAATCAAATTCTTTTACTAATGTATATTTCAAAGGAGTTCTTTTCTTTTCATGATCTTCCATTAGTAACATACTGGGTAATTCATACACATATACTTCCTTCTGTTTTCCTATGCATGCTATGTACTTATCGTCTGGACTCCATAAAAAATAATGAAAACTTTTATCCTTAGCACTAAATTCAGGGGTTATAAATGAACGTAATAATTTTCCAGTTATTACTCTCCATATACAGATAGATTTTTCATTTCTTAAAGATGCCGGAGTACCATCCCATGTTAATACATAATTTTCGTTTGGAGAAAAACTAATTTCTTTAACACTTTTATGTTGTAATCGAATTAATTTTTCAAAAGTATCACCACCCCATAGTGCTATACCTGGGTTGTGAAAACTAACTAAATATGAACCTTGATTACTCCATTGTACACTTGAAAAAGGTGCATTTTTCTTAAATGTGGTATATATTAGTTGTGGTTCTTTTTCTAATGGATCAAACCAATGTACTTCAAAATGGGAATCATATCGTACTATAAATTGTTCTCTACACTTTTCATCATATAACCACCATCTAATTTTTTCTCTTGTAAATCCGACAACATTAATTGGCATGACACGTTCATCTCGATTTATAATATTTTCTATATCATCCATTTTCGATGCTGTTAATACGTGTTTTGCATCCAGTTTTAACTTGTTCAAGATTTTCACCGCCTCATTTGCTTGAAAACTGTCGTTAAAAGTTACAAAGCATATACCTTTTGTTTTCTTTTCTTCATCAACTGGCATATGAATTTTAATATTCAAAAGGGAAGAATCACTTATTTTTGCATTTAAGTGTCTTATAAACAATTTTTTCAGCACCTCTGCCAGTCTGCTATGTTTCTCTTCCTCCACCTTCGGAATTCCCAAAATTGTCACAATCTTAGGAAATTTAGTTTCCAGTGTTATTAGTGCTTCCTTTTCAGCATATTTTTTGTTTAACAAAGCTTCATCTCCATCATCACTGTCATCAGACAAAAATTCCTCCAATCCCTTGTCGCTCAGTTCGTCTTCCGACACCCTCACCATGTTTTACGTGTTCGATGGAACAGCGCACGAGATTGCGTGTATATATATGTGTGTATTTGTTTGTGTATGTATCTGTGTATGTTTGTGTATGTTTGTGTATGTATCTGTGTATGTTTGTGTATGTATCTGTGTATGTTTGTGTATGTATCTGTATATATTTGTATGTGTATGTATATATGTGTGTATTTGTATGTGCATGTATATACGTGTATGTTTGTATGTGCATGTATATATGTGTATATTTGTATGTGTATGTATATATATACACACGTGTGTATCTATGTTCACTATACGATATGTCAACTTTCCCTCAACGGACAAGCACCTTGTGTTGCGTTGCAATGATCTTTCGACGTTCTCTTTTGGCAAGCGGTGGTGTTCCCTCGGCTGATACTGCTATACGTTTTGACAACTTGGTCAACAGACCTTTGGATTTTGGCTTTTTCGTAAACAATAATAGTGTTCCTGTGAAACTTCTGTCACCGAAGTTTTTTTTTATTATTTTTTTTTTTTTTATTACGGCAGCTAGCTAAAATGGTCAGGCAAAAAAGGCAAAAGTGATAAAAGTAGATCTATAAATATTTATATAATGCCATCTTTGTTCAGATGCGAATGTAGATATGTATATATAACAAACGATATTTATTGTGTGTTTTCTCTTATTTCTTCTTATCTCCTCTTATTTCTTGTTTTATTTTATTTATATATATATATAAATTTTTTTTTTTTTTTTTCCCACTCTCTCGTTATGGTAAATTTGATTGAACCTTTTAAAAGTATGTTTTTTATTATATTTTATTTTTACCGGTCACCGACGCAACCCCCAGGGGGCATGCTTTTAAAACGTTTTGCATGTGATATAAATAAAAACCCATTAGGTAAAAAAAGTACTACAACAACGTATGTTTTTTTTTTTTTTTTTTTATTCTTATTTTGTACTTATTGGTTATATATATAATATATGATGAAAAAAATGTATAATGTTTTTTTTTTTTTTTTTTTTTTTTTTTTTTCCATGCACCTCTAAAATACTTGTAAATTTTGCTGCATAAAATTTTATATGCTTCTTTAATTTTTATTTTATTTTTCTTCTCTTTCCTTTCATTTTACATATTCTCTCCTAAACGTTTGCTCTTTTAGGTGAGGGGGGTGTTCCTTATTTGTAATAATATACTGCGAAATTATAGTGTAGGTGTTAATTTTTTTTTTTTTTTATGTTCATATTTTTTTTTTCTTTCATAGAATAATCCGCTGCTATATACTTTTGGCCTAATCACGAATTGCTTTTTTTTTTTTTTTTTTTTTAAAAAAATCCTTACCAGGATTGCTCTCGTAGCACATTTTATCGCACGCCCTTATATTACCTCCATCTGTGCAGTATATACGTAATTTTGTATGTGATAGTGTAGATACGTAATATATGTGGGATTGTAACACCCTAAATAGGTATTATACGTGTATATATTTTTTTCGTGTACTTTTCATACATGTTGTAAATACTATATATATATATATATATATTATGCATACGAAATGAACGCACATTTTTTTTTTTTTTTTTTCGTCTCCATGAACCCCCCCCAAAATTGCTTACTGCTCTGCAAGCAGACATATTTGTATATAATTGTTGAAATATAAAATTTGTTCGTATTTAATGGGGTTAACACTTTACAGTTTTCCCACCTAACGGAAAAATATCTCAGAAAAAAATTTTCCCATGTGTAGCAGACACTTTTTTATAGATACACTTGTAGAACTGTGCAAAAATGAACAAAATTTATGATGTGAAAATATATGTAGATTTTAAGAAAAAAAAAAAATTAAAATAAATTTCACAAATGAACAGATAATATATAATTTTCTAAGACCCCCTGAAGTGACACAAAAATTATGTGGTCAAATCGTTCAGCAGTTAATAGTAAAAAAGATATGCACACCATGGTATGGGAATTTTAACATAATAACAAAAATGCATCATTTAGAAATGAATATAAAATAAATATTATAAAAATAGAAAAGTAGAATATAATGACAGTTATTATTCTCCTACAATTTTTCATTCTTTTTAAAGGGGTTCAATGTACCACGTTTGGTTTCCTGCATTACATATTAATACACTCATTTTTAATCTTTTCACTTATCACAAAATGATTATATATGAAGGAGGAATGTTCGAAGGAAAAAATTTTCCTGTTGTATTCTTTTTTTCACAAAAAGTAACTGTGATCATGCTATGGCTGCATATGTATGATCCATTTTTATTTACCTATGCTATCATGCAAAATCAATATGGTGTATCTCATTCTCTATATTAACAGAAAAGTGATGGGAAAATGGAAAGAAAATACATTACATTCTAACTCTTTTGGATGAGGGGAGGAAAGGGGTATATATGCACACACATTACTTTTTTCGTCTAGTTTTCATTTTTCCCTGATTGGATATTATACATGTTTTTGTTGTAAGCATAAGCTGTCTTATTAACAATTGATAATAACTCTTTTTTGTGTCATATTTAATATAATCATAAAGTTGGTATTTCCATGTTAATTTTTTATTATTATCATTTCCCTTTATTTGCTATAATATATATATAGTTGTGAAAAAATAAGCAGTTACCACTTATGAGACCAAATGGTATTAGTAACTTCGAATAAGTTTTGCATACATACCACACATAGCATTAACTTAATGTACTTTTTTTCCTCATTTAATTTTTTTTTTTTTTTCGTCTCTCATTCTCTCCTTGTTAACTTTCACACGTTAGGAATGGGTTTTTTTTTTTTTTTAACAAAATAATAAAAAAAAAAAAAAAAAAAAAAAAAGGTACATGGGAGATCGAATGACACAGGTTACATTTTGCATATTTTTTTTTTCATTCTCATTACTAAAAACTTGAGTCTTTTCCCCGTCCTCAAATTTTCTTTTGTAACATATTAGTGAGAATATATTTTTACCACGAGAATATGTGAAAAGTGGGAATTTTTTTTTTTTTTTTTTTTTTAAATGAAAAATTTTCCATTTGAGAAGGAAAATTACCTAAGTGATCAAACAATGTCACCTACTGTATGAAGAAAAAATGTTTCCATGTGCAAAAAAGACGTTAAAAGTTTCAAAATCGAAAAAGTGCCAAAACTATAATAGCATAGGATAAAATAGAATATCATATGTATAGAATTGGCTTAATGATTCTTTTTCTCATTTGAGAGTGGTCCTATAGGAGGAAATTTTATTCTCCATAAGCGCGCATCCTTCCCCCTCCACACACACACACACACATAGACTTAGACTACTGCACATCAGTGTATACGTATATATATACACCTGCACATACGCTTAGACAACTGCGTATCAGTGTAAACATATATATGTACATATACATATACAGTATATCCCCAACTTTGTCACTTCAAAGAATCTTATTTTTTATGTGATGATCGCTTATTGGTCCATTTTCCCATCCACCACTATCATCAAAACAAAAAATGCAGGAAGCTAAAATCGAAGCAGCTTTGCGCATATGCAACATTTTACCAGCGCATTTATTTGAGGAAACGATAAATATTTTATCTAAAATTGACCAGAATTTAACAAACAATATTTTAATCAATAAAGAAGGACCAATAAAAATAAAATTCGACAGCGAAGAGAAAAAATATTACCTAGGAAATATGTTCAACAAAGAAAAAGATTCATATAGATCCCCATATACTAATATGTATTACCCTGAGCATTTTCCAAATAGTTATATTCCATCTGAATCGCTAAGAACGCTAGAAATATTATATAATGAAGTATTTGACAGGTACAGAAAATCATACTATATAAGCGGATTGTCATCTGTTTATTTATGGCCAAATCCAGTAGAAGACGGCTTTGTGGCTTGTTTTTTAATAAAAAAAAAAGAAAATTATGATAATTGTACAAGTATAATATGGGAAGCTACTCATTTAATACAGGTAAATATATCTCATCTAACAATTCACTATCAAATTTCCACTACTCTTAATTTTACCATTACTAGAAAAAATGAAATCACATTGTCTGCTTCGATTAACAAAGCTTTAGAAAACCCGAAGAAAATATCCAATATTAATTTAATAAAGGACAAATATTTCCATATGGAAAATATGGGGAAAATGATTGAAAGCATTGAAAATTCGTTAAGAAAAAGTATTGAATATATATACTTTCCAAAAATTAATGACATATTAAATTCTATAAGATTTAATGACTTTTTTGGTTATCATACTGAAAGTAACCTGAATGTTCAGAACTTACATTCCATTTCGAGTAATATTGCCTTATCAAAAGAAAGTATACAGAAAGAATTAAAATTAAAATTGAAAGACAAAAGTTTGAACGACGGAACGGAATACTCTCTTCATACCTGAGAATAGACAGCCCCAACAGAAAAGTGCCAAAGTAGAAAAATAGAAAAATTTCTCCAATATGAACGTATGCTTACATTTATGCCCTTATGTTGTGTACATGAACACGATAATATATTTTCCAACGTCTGTATGCACACATGTGTAATCATCTTTTTCATAATACTTCAAAGAATTTCAAAACTTTTGCAAAATGCTCACCCCAGTCTAACCGCTCGTAAAAAGTGCCACTCCTTCTACCTCTTAATGGATTATTTACCACTCTTTTTATATTTAAAAATCTGTTCAGGCGAAAAGTGAAAAATATACATATATGAATGTTAATATTTATACCTACACATATACACATCAACATGTTACACAAAAGGATAGACCTCTACAAAGTATACCCAATTAAACACTGTCCCATTTTTCCCAGAAGGGGATTTACCAAGTTTTGTTTTAAAAAGATGGAATGTTGCAAAGCTCAGTTTTTAGCTAGCTCAAAAAAAATAAAATAATAAAATAATTTGGATGTTTTTTTTTTTTTTTTTTTTTTTTTTTTTTAAATGTTAAAGGTTTTTGAAAAAAAAAAAAAAAAAAAAAAAAAAAAAAAACTCAAATATTTTCCCAGTATATTCCCTTTTTACATCGATTTAATAATTCATGGTAAACTTTTCCAAAAAAATCGCAATAAAAAATTAAGCAATGATTTAAAGAAAAAGAATATAGACTTGTTAGTTCTTTCATGAAAGAGGAAAACGAATGGAATGTTGGAGGAACTACCAACACCTGTACATGTATTTTATCTGCACAAATCTTCACTTGCACATATTTGTTTCATTCGTCTTTTTTCTTTCGTCTTTCGCCTTTCGTCTTTCGTCCTTCATCTTTAAAATTCTTGAATTGCTTCAAATGTCAGCTATATGATATCTCTGCATTTCTTCGACTTAAGATTTTTATAAAAACTTCAAATGATTTTCTACAATGATTTTTTTTTTCTTTTTTTTTGTTTTTCAATGTAAGACAAAGTTAATTTAACACGTTCCAGGTTTTATCACTCACTTAAAAGAATGATGGAAGTAGAAAAAAAAAAAAAGGAAAAAAAAAGAACTCTGCTATGAGAAATACAAATGTAAAAAAAATGAAGAAAAGGGAAAATTGAACAATGCTGTTACTTTTTTTTTTTTTTTAGTGTATGCTTCCACTATTTCTCAACTTTCTCTTTATCCGTTCACCACATAAGCGTAAACCTACAAGTAAGCGTGGTAAATTCAATGTATAGCAAAGCATACTCATAATTTGAGGAACTTGTTCCGATCTACATTCTATTAAGTATTGTATCCACAGTGAAACTATTACTTAGAGTACATGGTATTCGATTTAAACATTGTTATGGGGTGATTTGAATATATATTCATTATATAATATTCTATAGCTTCATAACATGTCTTTTTTTTTTTTTTTTTTTTTTTTTTTTTTTTTCCGGGTCATACTATATATAATGCAAAAGGAACATATTTCAATACAGTTGTGTCAAAAAATATGTAAAAATAGAATAAAAAAAATAGCAACAACATATACATATGTTAATATACATGTATGAACATATAGGTACATGTGTACACATACTTCCCTCTCCGTGCTTAGATTTGAGAAACGAGAGAGGGACCAAGGTCTTTTGTACAATGTTTGACATGTGAATGCATATATACATTTTCATCAATTTCGTGACATTATCGAGACAGCAAGGCGGTTGCAGAGACTAAACAACAAAGCAAAGAGGAAAAAAGAAAAAAAAAAAAAAAAAAAAAAGCAGTGATATAACAAACTATAGCCACTACCTCCAGCCTGAATATCATCCAGTTTCATGTCAAGAAAATGCGAAAAATAGACAAACTCATTAAAATAATAAAGGATGAAGATAAAAAATACATCGAAGATTTAATTTCAGCGGAACAAACAGAACTATTAAACCATGATGAATTAAACGAAAAAAACATTTTGGACATTATTAAACAGATAAAAGAATTTGAACTGGTGTATCCAGATGGTTTTCTAAAATATATAAAGAGAGCAAAATCCCTTTTGAAAAAATCAAAAAACAAAATTAATAATTTTTCAAATTGTTTAATAGAAAAACCAGATAATATAATAAAAATAAAATTTCCATGGAATGATACGTTACATGAATTTGATGAATGTAGAAAAATGGAAAGACAATTATATTTGTCTGATTCGTTGGTATATGACAAAGACAATTCTTTGAATGTATCATCATCCAAATCAAGTCATAGCACAGAAGAGGATGAAAAGCAGGAATGCACAAAACGCATCAACACTGAATATGACACAACTGCTATTTTTACTCAGAACAGTAATTCCATTTCTCTATCTGAGGGCGGAATTACTCCGATGTTATCTCCCTCATCATCGAATGATGAAATTTTCGACACAACTGGGAACAGAAAATTTGTTAGTAGCTTATGTGCTAAACCCAAAGGGGTGAAAATTAATGAGAGAGAAAGAGGGATAGGCAGAGCGTATGAGATCGAGACAGGGAGAGAATGTGAGATCGAGGCAGAGAGAGAGAAAGAATTATGGGAATATGGTGAGAGAAGTTTAGAAGGAAATGAAATTCAATTAAGCACAGTGACATGTGAGAAGATAGCACAAATTGTTGAATACATTCGATATGAAGAGGTAGGACTGAGCCAAATTGATAGAGTATGTTTTGTATTATTAGCAGGAGGGTTAGGAGAAAGATTAAATCATAAAGATATAAAATTAAAGTTACTAACAAATTTGATATCTGAAAAAACGTATATTGAATATTATTGTAATTATATAAAAAGTTTTCAAGAGTATATAAAAAAAAATAAGAAGAAAGATATAGATATACCATTTATCATCATGTTGTCTGATGATACGTATGAAAAAACAATTTCCTTTTTTGAGAATAATAACTTTTTTTCTTTAAAAAGACATCAAATACATTTTTTAAAACAAGGAAAAGTACTATGCTTTAAGGATAATGAAGCACACATAGATTTTACATTCCAAAATGGTACTTTTCACTTTTCGAGAAAACCACATGGTCATGGGGACATTCATTCTCTCATTCTAAATAATATTGATTTAGATTCTCTAATAAAACAAGGATATAACTATTTGTATTTTTTTCAAGATACAAACGCTCTAGCAATGAAAGTTTTATATCTATGTTTAGGAATTTCTATAGATAAACAGTTACATATGAATTTTTTAGCTATTTCGAGAAAACCAGGAGAGGAAATTGGGGCTATCTGCAGTTTGACTAGCATGGATAATTGCAAAAAAGTTGTAAATATAGAATATAATATGTTAGAATCCATAATTACAGGTTCAGGAGAAAAAGAAATTGTTGATGAAGATGGTTATTCCTTATACCCAGGAAACACTAGTGCTATCGTGTTTGAGCTGAGAACTTATAATGAGCTTTTAAAAAAAACAAATGGATTCGTACCTGAGTATATTAATCCCAAGTATGCCGACGAGAGTAGGAAACATTTTCTGCGCCCCACCCGGGTAGAAACTATGATGCAGGATTTTGCATTCTTGTATTGTTGTCATGAGTGCACAGGGGAAATCATGTCCAAGCATGCCAAAATAGGAGAAGAAAACGGTGTTAATAGCGATAGTATAGGAATTCCTAATGATTTGAGTCTCTGTGGGAGAGGTAGAGTAGGAGTTACCCAGTTAGACAGGTGTTTATGTTTCTCAGCAGTGAAGAATGATTCTTTGAAGGCGACATATAATGCTCAAAGGAATATACACCCGGAATGCATGTTCAGTGCTGAATCAGATTTATACTATAACAACTGTGTATTTTTACAACTAGCTTGTATGTATAATCGTAAAAAATTTGTTTTAGATAAAATAGAAATGAAAACATTCAATGGGGTTCAATATTTCATGCCTCCAAAAGTTTTAATCGAACCAGAATTTGCGTTCACCCTAAGTGAAAT
The DNA here is from genome assembly GCF_002157705.1 of Plasmodium gonderi. Classification (NCBI taxonomy): domain Eukaryota; phylum Apicomplexa; class Aconoidasida; order Haemosporida; family Plasmodiidae; genus Plasmodium; species Plasmodium gonderi. The sequence continues at coordinate 645,525 of NW_021628935.1, forward strand.
GATAAAAAAAGTGAAAGGAAATATAACCATTCGTAATAAATCTACCCTCTGGATAAAATCAGATGCACTAATTAGGAACTTATATTTGGATGGTGCATTGATTATTGAAAAATTGAATTGTGAAGACACTATACTTCCTGTTATGTTAGAAAAAAATGTATGCATAAGGAATAGAGGATATGAGTTAGTACCACTTACAGACATTAATGAAAACAATTCGGTACATTTACAGATAAGGAGATATAAATTAGTGAAAAAAGAAGCCCTTATAATAAGCAGTTGAAGGTGTCACAATCATCTGACCATTTCGTTAGATTCCATTATCCTGTGCAGGGGGGTTTACTAAATTTAGGACTACGAAAGATGAAGTGTTTTCTCTCCTAGATATATCATGTAATAAATGATATTTGGATTTTTTTTTTTTTTTTTTTTTTTCTTTTTGTTTTCTCCTTACCTACATAGAAGGGCAATTCATTTATTACCTTTTTTTTTTGTAATAAAATGTGTATGAGAAATTCCCCTATCTCTCATGTACATACTTTTTTTCCTTTTTTTTTTTTTTTTTTTTGTAATGCATAACTGAGATAACATTTTGATGTGAGTAACCATACTTTAATACTTGTGCTTCTTGTTGGTGAGAAATATTCAAAAAGTTGTTTTTTCATTTTTTCATATATAAGCACATTACATATGCGTTTTTGTGTATATGCATAGAAACATATATGGGGTGGGTGTGGTATGATATCACATCCTTCAACCCCCTTATGCAAACTAACTTGTATGTAGCGACACTAGTAATTCCACTCTGTCGCTTTATAATTTTTTTCGTTTTGATTCTCTACTTCTTTTCCACATATATTACTACGGCAAAGTTGGGGTGTGTTGTACAGAATCAAAATTAGATCTATTCAAAATCTTCTGTTGGTTTTTTCGACGATTTGTTCGATTATTTTATGTTTTAATGTTACAGGGTGTGGGGGGGAAGTCGGAAGGTTAGGGAAGAAACGTTAAAAAATGGGAGGGGAAAAATGAGACGGGAAAAAATAAAGGATGAGTGTATAGCTATGTGTGAAGAGTAAAACATGGCAGAAGAAAGTTATACCTTTTCCCCAAACCCCCTCCTTACCCCTTTTTTTTTTTTTTGTGTATATGTACATAAAACTTAGTGGTTTGAAGAAGGAGGTATAAAAATGACATTATGGTGAGTATGCATATGAATATATGGAATATATATATATATATATATATATACGGTTAAAAATGGGAAAAGTGTTGGGAAAAAAGGAAGAATAAATTTTAAAATATGGTAAAGCATTATCTTCTCTGTTCGTGGCACTGGTCCCTAGCTTGTGCACCTTCGTAAACTTGCTCTTTCAAGAAGAGACACAAAAAGCATATGCATTCGCGTAGATATATCCTTTTTGTCATTGATAGATCAAAGAATTGCAATTTATGGGAAAGGACACACTCATGGGACAATGTGGTACGGGAGAAGAAAGATGAGAAAAAAAAGAAGAAAAATACGGGAAGAGAAAAAGAAGAAGAAAAAAAAAAAAATGGACAGAATAAACAGAATAGACAGAACAGACAGAATAGACAGAACAGACAGAACAGACAGAATAGACAGAACAGACAGAACAGACAGAATAGACAGAACAGACAGAACAGACAGAACAGACAGAACAGACAGAACAGACAGAACAGACAGAACAGACAGAACAGACAGAATAGACAGAACAGACAGAATAGACAGAACAGACAGAATAGACAGAACAGACAGAATAGACAGAACAGACAGAATAGACAGAACAGACAGAATAGACAGAATTACGAACATAAGAAGAGAGAAATAGGAAATGCTGTGCTATCACCATTGGGTGACAATGCCAAATGCCACAACATTTACACTATATCTTTGCGAGGGGGAAAAAAGTGCCGAAATTTGGGACTGCCCAAACACCCTTCGGGTGGGAAATATAAAAAGTGGGACATAACACATTTTCGCTGGTAATAGCTAAATGGCTAAAATAGGTGCAAGGAAAAAATAAAATTCTTCTTCGCAAGTATGTGGATGAAAAAATCAAAGATAAAGGGGTAAGAAGTGTCATACGGGTCAAACGTGCCGAAAACACGTCAGGATTCCATGATTATTTTATCATCCGTTTTCTTACTGGAAGGAGCAGTGTAAATAACAACAAAGAAGTATGACATTTATTGTACATTTATGAAAGTACAGGGGGGGGGGAGGAGGAAAGGAATGGCTCAAAAAGTAAAACCAACATATAGAATTGTAGTATAATCTGCCAAAAGGGGCGAAAAAAAAAAAAAAAAAAAAAAAAAAAAAAAAAAAAAAAAAAACATGCTTATAATTGTTAATAAAATATTTTGTGAAATAAAAATTTGAAATTAATTCTTCTTCTTCTTCTTTCTCTTATTGTATCCTTCATCGTCATCACTTTTGTAGGCGTATCGTTTTTTATCGTCTGCGAGAGGTGGTACGGTGATTATGGTAGTGGTGCGTGTTGTTATATTTTTTTTCAATGGGGTAAGTGCAAAAAAAGAGTGATGAGCAGAAGAATCCCCTGTGTATACACCCTTTTTCTTTTTTCATTCTCTCTCTTTCGATTTGTCTCTCTTTCGATTCGTCTCCTTTTGACGTTACCCTTTTTAGCCCTTTCTTCTAGTTCATCCCATGAGAGACCTTCATCCTCAGAATCTTCTTCAACTTCTCCTTCGCCATCACTTTCAGTGGCCAAGCTTTCATCTTCACTGTCGTCATAATCGCTGTCATCTTCAGCACTCTGCAAAAAAATGGGGAAAACGGGAGAAGGTATGATTACGCTTCATGTTGAACCATCATGTTGAACCATCATGTTGAAGATCATGTTGAAGATCATGTTGAAGATCATGTTGAAGATCATGTCGAACTTCTGGTCGAACTTCTGGTCGAACTTGAAGTTGGGTTCAGGTGGCTGCACACGCGGAAAGCACGGCTGTGTGGAAGCGAGTTCTATTAGACACACTCGATGGAGAAACACATATGGGTTCATATCAGATGAATCGCGGGGGGAATGGTTTTACTCACCAGCTCTGATTCATCCACTTCATATTCGTCATCCTCATCTTCATCTTCAGCGGATTGTTCCTCCTCTTCCTCATCGTCACCAAGAAATCCATCGAATCCCTTGGAGTTGACAAACGAATCGATATCAGCTAAAATGGTCTTCAAAATATTTCCCCACTGTAGGTTATTCTTTCCCTCATAGTATACAATATCAATCCTAGTTAGCCATTTTTTGATAGTATCAATGTATTCAGTTGGTATTACATCTATCCTTTTAACTGGTTTGGTGTAATCTTTGAAGACAAATATCATATCGAAATTTCTGAGTCCATGATGTATTCTTTCAAGTGAGGCGATTTCTATATCTTCAACTGATAAAATAAATGGTGGCCATTCTACGAGATGATTAATTGTGTTAGCTGTTACAAATATTTCAACATTACTTTTATTTGGAACACCTGAAAATGTAAGTTCTGGGTATGGGATTTCGAATTCGATTTTGGAAATATCTTGCATTTGTTCTACGAAATTTTTGAATATTAAATTTAATCTATTTTTTTGTTCTCTTTCTTTCATTTCGTCATGCATTTCATCTGGATCGTATACATTTCTTGCTTTAGCTCGATCTAGATCATCAATTTGTGTACCTGCTTCACAATAAAATTGAACATCCAATGTTTTTTTTTTTCCAACCATAATATATCTTTTTAAATGAAAATGAATTAATATGATGAGTTGTCCATCTGAGGGTTGATAAAAAGCATATTTAATATCATCAAAAAGTATATCTATATATTCTGTAGTTCCACGTGAATTAGCTGAATATCTAACCCCATTTGTGTGTAATTCTAATGTTCCTAATATTTTTCTTCCTGTGAATATATTTGGTCTTGTCATAAGATCTCTGAGAATTATTCTTCTTCCACTTTTATTTAAAACTAATTTTTCTTGTGCATTTTTTGGATCATTTACATCTGCTTCAACTTCTTTCTGTTTGACATGCTTTATTAATTCCTTAACTTGTTTAACGATTGTTTGAAAATGTTTTTCATCATTTGATTTGAACATTAATTCTTTTATGTATATTTCTTTATCTTGCAAAGTGGGGAATGTGTTAAAATCTCCTTTTAAAACTCCTTGATTTCCTGGCACTAGGAAATTTATACGCAGAACAAAAATGTCATTATTGTCTTCATAATTAGAACTTAAATTTTTAATAGTAGATACATGGAATGGAATGTGAGCCCCATTGATTGGTAGTAATATACACTCATGTTTATTATCTACACATATGATATTTGGCCTTAGATCTCTAGGTAACAAATCAGCGTCGTTATATGCCTTTAAGTCTTCTAACTTTTTGATATTTTTTTTATTTGGATCTTTATAATCACTAGTTCCTTTTGAAAATCGGAATTTGATTTCATTAATTTTTTCTTCTTTTAACTCATTTTGTCTTTTGTTTAATTCTTCCATTTCTTGTTCATTATTATGAGCTATCGAATTTTTATTTCTTCTTCTTAATCGATCTGACACGATTACACTAGCAGCGTTATTTAAAATACTTGCTGAAATTCCTGTTTTTTTTTTACTTAAATCTCCACTTGATTCTTTTTTTTCACTTTTAACATTATTCTCTTGCTCCTCGTCACTCTTACTGTCTTCTAATTCGTATGATATTGTGTTAATTTCTTTACTAATAGAATCTGTAAAGATATTTACTTCCTCTTCATCATTAATGCATACAGTGTCGCTAATCCATATGGCAAAATTATTTTTATCATTCCCTGGTACATTTTCAAATCCAACTGATAAATTATATGATGTATTTTTCTGTATCAATCCAGTTGTATTATTTTCTGTTATTAGGAATTCTTTTTCCATAAATTCAATTCCAATTACGTGTCCTAAGCATTTCACAAAGTAATCTTCAATATGGATAGAATTCAAAGTATTATAATCGTTTTTATTTTTTTTTATAAAATTTAAGGCTTTCTTATAAACATCTGCATAGGTAGTGTTAACAATAAGACATTCCTTGATGATATATTTTTCGATGGCCAAGGTCAGATTATACAATTCTTTATGTTGTGTTTTTGCATTGAGTAACAAAGTTCTGTTTACATTCGAACATAATTCTTTGTATTTGATACCTACACCAACGAGTATAGTGCCTTCATTCTGTGACAAATAATTTTTATTATTACTATTTTTGTAATTTAACGTGAACTGATTTCCACTTTGGACATTGCTGTATATAACATCTATATCATCAATATCTACTTTTAATTTTTCTTTCAGTTTTAGAACACATTTTTTATTTTCATGAAATTTTAATGCTTTGTCTTTTATTTTGTCGTGACTTTGAAATTCTTCACTATCTAAAGCATTTTCAATAGTAGTTATCAGAATATTCTTTAAAATAATACAAGCAATATCACTTCCACTTTTCTGTATCTTCATATCTGACTCAGAACGGAAATTTAATAACAATTTCAAATCATTATTTACATCAATATGAGATTTGTTTAACTTTTTAATAAAATCAAAACAATTTTCAAAAAAATTCCCCGTTGCATCTTTATCTTTCAATATCGCTATTTCATCTGTATTTGTACTATCTATCATCTTTTTTATCTTATTAAAATTTTCTGTATTATCATTACTCCTTTCCATCACTTCTATACTGTCCATGCTATCCAATAGTGGTTGCAAAAATTTCTTCTTTTTATCACTTGTAAGGATGATTAATTTTTCCTTTTTTAGAAAAAGAAAAAATGTTTCAGTCAATTGATATCCCATCAGCCACATCTGGAACTGTTCCTGTATCGTTGCATTTTCTTCTTTGCTCGATTTTCCAGACAATACACAAAATGCATTACTTAAACGAAAATTCTTATTTTCTGCATTCTCCCAGAATGAGAACATCAGTTTCAGCTTTGCCTTTGCATTATCAATGTCTAATGATTCGCTCATTGTTTCGGATTTCTTGTGTATATATATATGTGTATCCTTTGATGGAGGTGAAAGTGTAATCTCTTTTTTTGACACTTTAACGAGATGATTATGACTGAGATTCGGAGAGGCTTTAATCCAAATTCTCTAACTAGTTTATGGGAGTTATTCTCTTATCGTTATTTTCCCTTCCAGATAATCGCAAAATGTGGTTCTTTTCTGTATGCAACCTTATCTGTAGTTATGTATATATTTGTGAATATGCAAATGAGTGTTTGTGTTTGTGTTTGCTTGTGCTTGCTTGTGTGTGTGTGTGTGTATTTCTCCTAATTACAATATCTCACATGTGAACCTCTGTTGAACGGGTAATCAACCAGTCCCTCTTTTCTTCCCACGAGGAACTGTGCTTTCTCCCTCACTTCTTTTTAAGAGATGATGGGATTCACTAAATGTTATTAATGAAATTTTCTTCAAAAATGACTATATGCATATGAACCTTTGCCAGGTGTGGGCATGTGAAAAAAAAAAAAAAAAAAAAAAAAAAAAAACTAACCTAGTTTGAGTATATATATATATATATATATTTTTTTTTTTTTTTTTTTAATGCTATCAGCAGTGGACAGAATTATGGGCCAATTTTTTTTGTCACATTTGACAAAATGGGAAAATTTCAGTTCTTTCTATTTTGTTTCACCTTTTCTCTCTTTCAACTGTTTCTACCCTTTGCCTTAAACATTTGAGGGATAAAACATACTCAACGATTCATGAAGTGTGATTTTCGTCATTCGTTCGCAAAAAAAAAAAAAATACAGAGGGTGGCAATTCAAAATGGTGAATCGATTTAATGCTTTTGGGGGAGAAAAAAAAAAAAAAAAAAAAAAGTAAAAAATGGAAAAGAAACATGAAAAAAGAGGAAAAAAGGGAAAAAAAGGGGAAAATTTTTCTTTTTCAAATATGTGAATAGAAGAAAATGAAAAAGAATACAAATGAGCATTTGAGAGATTTGTGGAAAAAAGAAAAAAACAAAAAATGTAAAATAAAAGCCAAATTTTGTTGCCTCATTGGTTAACGGGTTGACGGACAAATGGTTCAGTCATTGCCATACTTGTGTGAACACGTTTACACATATGCATCGCATAGTTATAAGGTACAGTTGCATTTCTCTATATACACGCACAGATGATTAACCTTGCGTGGCACTTACCAATTTGCCCAAGGTGTCAACTGTATGTTTGCTAAGTGCAAAATGGGTGGTGCCTTAGAAGTTTTATGGATACACAATGTGGGGGCGAATGTGGGAGAAAATGCGATTGAGGGTTAGAAGTAACTATTCAAAATGCCATTAAGTTTGTGCCTTGAAGGGGTGTGTGAGAGAAGCAATAGTAGGACTAGTAGTAATATAAGCAATAGTAGCCTAGTAGTAATAGTAGCAATAGTAGCCTAGTAGTAATAGTAGCAATAGTAGTAATAGTAGTAATAGTAGCAATAGTAGTAATAGTAGTAATAGTAGCAATAGTAGTTATAGTAGCAATAGTAGCCTAGTAGTAATAGTAGCAATAGTAGTAATAGTAGTAATAGTAGCAATAGTAGTAATAGTGCATGTATACGTGTGTTCAATAAACCACACATGGGGAACTATATATTATATAGGTATGCTCATAAGCATATGTTAAAGTGGGTCTCCAACTAAATTTTTTTTTTTTTATTTCATTTTATTAATTTTTTTTTTTTTTTTTTGTTTTATTATTATGTTTTATTTTTTTCCCATAAGGGGTTACATGTTACCTTATGTCGCCTTAGTTTTGTTTGGTTTCCTTTTCACTACGCTTCTCTGCTTTTTTTTCCGCCCTTCTCTCTCACTCACTCACTTTTTTTTTTTTTTTTTTTTTTTTTTTTTTCCCTGAATTGTCTTAACAAGAGCAACCTCTTTGGGGATTCATTTTTTTTTTTTTTTTTTTTTTTTTTTTTTTTTTTCAATTTTTTTATTTTTTTTTTTTTTTTTTTTTTTTTTTTTT
>NW_021628935.1:653570-668570 GCF_002157705.1 Plasmodium gonderi
GCTTTATTGCTTTGTTGAGTCTTTTTTTTTTTTTTCTATCATTATTGTTCTTTTCTTTTCAATTATTTTATTTTATTTTATGTTATGTTTTTTTTTTTTTTTTTTTTTTTTTTTTTTTTTTTTTTTTTTTTTTTTTTTTTTTTTTTTTTTTTTTTTTTTTTTTTTTTTTTTTTTTCTTTATTTTTTTTTTTTATTTTTTTTTTTTTTTGTGTTTTTTTTTTTTTTTTTTTTTTTTTTTTTTTTTATTTTCAACTGATTGAATATTTTTGTCTCTAGTTCCGTTTCATTTTAAGTCGAACATTGGATATAACCTCTTTGTGTCCTTCCCCCCTTTTCCATTTTGCGGAGAATACATATATATTTTTTTATGTGAAAATACAACAAAGTGTTAAGGAATTATAAAAACTTATTAATAAGCGTATGCCCAAGATACCGTTAGCGTACATACACGGGTACACACACATGCACACACAAATATACATACACAAACGTAGGTGAATGGACATGTGCAGGTATTTTTACATTATTGCATATCTCTTTTAATAACACCCCTTTTTACAGGTCTATCACCTTTTTTTAAAAAAAAATTAATTAAAGAACAACCCCCATTCAAGTTTCTATCTCTCCTCCTTTATGAGTAGATTGTGTGGAGCTACATCCCATTTGTGTATCCCTGTTATGAATTTATTTTGTTATCAAATGGATGCATTAAAAAAAAAAAATAATAATAAAATAAATAAATATATGAAAAAAATTTGTTCAAAACGAGGACCTAAGGGGGGGAAAAATATACACATATATATACACATATGGATGTACATACTATCCATTATGCCATCTCCTTGGGTTTCACTTCTCACTACTTTAGTTTTATCAACCGGTATACATGCTTATGTACGTTAAATAGTATGATAAAAAGAATTCTGTAATATATATATAAAAAAAAAAAAAAAATGTGTTCAAAACCCTCTGGGGAGGGGGGCGATTTCATCACTGAATGACATGTTGAATATTCCTTTACAACATTTTATATCAACCTATGCCACAAGCACATGTATTTTACACACACGATTTGCACTCATTCAGTCCTGCTTGTACCCACCGTTTTAACACAAGAAAAAAAACTAGCAGTTCTTTTCTACCTAAATAGGTAATTTTAAAAATAGAAACAACATAATAACATACCGTGGGGGGTATGTAGGTGATACAACTAGGGATTTGAAATGCTGATTATCAATGATTTTAATTCGTGATATACTACTCTAAGCAAATTATACTTGCATGTGTGATAAATGAAAGGAAATACAAACAAAAAGATGATCTGTTGAGAAACATAAGCGAAAAGGAATTTTACGTACGTATGTCTATACAAACTCTCGTAATACTTTAATACAGCAAAATTGTACATAAACCATGTTCAGCAGTTTTTTTTTTTTTTTTTTTACAAAAAAATAAGCAGTTCTATTTCGTTCCCTTATATAAATTATATGCATGTTCTGTGTTTTCACCCCTTTCTCTCCCCCTCCCCCCCCAATGGCATGAAATATAAATTATTTAAAATGTTTCCTTTCGCTCTTCTGTATATTACATGTATGGGTTTCCGTATGTACATACATAAATATACATATATAAAATTAAGTATATATGTGTGTGCAGGTTGAACTGCCTTTACGTGGGCTCCACGCGATGAGAACCTTTTTGTTAGTTACTAAGGATTTATGTTCAATAATTAAGTTTTTTTTTTTTTTTTTTTTTTTTTAAAACTATTCGTGTAATTTTTGAACTTGTTCATGTGTATAATAATTATTATTCTTATAGTATCTGTGTTTATGTATTGAGGCCTATATATGTATATATATTTTATGTGTACATCTTTACCCGTGTTTTTTACGTAATTGTATATATATATATATATATATATATAATCTATTTGTTTTTCCTGTAACAGCGTGTAGTGTTAACTTAAAAAAAAAAAGAAACATTCATGAACTTCTGAATAAGAGGAAAAAACATGAGAAAAAAAAAAAAAAAAAGGATTAATACTTGAGGAAACAACAGCATAATTATTGATGGCGAAAAAAAGAATTACTAAAACTAGAGTAAATTAACATATACAAATATGTCAAATTAGTGGGGTTCTATCACCCTCCCTTAAAATATATGGAGTTACATACCCATTGAATATTGTACTGCGTACATATTGTATGCGTAATTATGTATACATATAAATAAATATACATACGAAACGCATATTTATAGGAGTTCCATGCACCTGTTTTTTTTTTTTTTTTTTTTTTTTTTTATCATAAGGAAAAAGTGCCTATTATTCATGAAAATTTTTATATTCCTTTTTTTCAGAATTAGAAGCAAAATTTATGCCCGTTGTGCTTTTTTGGTTAAACAGGTGAATAATTTTCTCAAGCTAACCATGAGCATGAACGAATGCGTGCTATATACATATACATAGTGAATATATATATATATATATAGAATATTTTGTATATATATGGATAAATGCATATATGCATATATATATGTATACATATACACTATTTTTTTTTTTTTTTTTGTTTATACCTATTTAACGCTGTTAAAAATACATGAACGAACGACCCTAAAAGAACAGAACTTCCTCCCCTCCGTATACATAGTTAATAATAGGAGGTTTAAATATATATATATAACATATATCATATAAAAATACATGGACGAACGCATATATGCAAAAAAAAAAAAAAAAAAAAAAAAAAAAAAAAAAAAAAAAAAAAAAAAAAAAAAAAAAAAAAAAAAAAAAAAAAAAAAAAAAAAAAAAAAAAAAAAAAAAAAAAAAAAAGGTTAAAAAAAAAGAAAAGGGAAAAAAAAAAAAAAAAAAAAAAAAACGAGAATAGAGAAGAAAACAGAAAAAAACGAGAGTATTGACTTTTACGACTTTTTACTCTCTCCCCACACGAACCAAAAAAAAAAGAGCATAATTTTTTAAAGTTTTTAAAACTATTATATCATTACGGTCGAAAATAATTTTCCGCTTTTATAAAAATACATGAACGAACGACCCTAAAAGAAAAGAACTTCCTCCCCTCCTTTTCCATAGTTAATAATAGGAGGTTTAAATATATATATAAAAAATATATCATATAAAAATACATGGAAGAACGAATATATGAAAAAAAAAAAAAAAAAAAAAAAAAACATACGGAATAATTACGAACAAACCCTGTTGAAATGTAAGAGTATAAAATAAAATATGCTCACGAAAAAAAATACATTCGCCATATAAATGGTACAAAAACAATATATGTACAAATGTAAACGCTCCCGTCCCGTCCCTTTTAATATCGTTGCTTCATTTTGACATACTTATTAACAAAGAGAGGAGAACTATATGAAAGAAAATGATGAAGGATAAGATTCGATGAGAAAATATAAATAAAAATAAGAAAAAAAACAACAAAAAAAAAAAAAAAAAAAAAAAAATAAAAAAAAAAAAAAAAAAAAAAAAAAAAAAAAAAAAAAAAAAAAAAAAAAAAAAAAAAAAAAAAAAAAAAAAGGAAAAAAAAAAAAAAAAAAAAAAAAAACGAGAATAGAGAAGAAAACAGAAAAAAACGAGAGTATTGACTTTTACGACTTTTTACTCTCTCCCCACACGAACCAAAAAAAAAAGAGCATAATTTTTTAAAGTTTTTAAAACTATTATATCATTACGGTCGAAAATATTTTTCAAAACTTATATTTTAACAGATTAGAGAAAAAAAAAAAAAAGAATATATTATGTATGTTACTACTCCAAATCGCAAGCTACAAACATTCAAGCTTTTGAGAAGCAACAACAATAAATGCACTTCTTACATATATACATATAAATATATATATATATATGTATATAAATATATATATATATATATGTATATAAATATATATAAGATATAGAGCTTTGGTTCTATTCGTGCTAGTGGCAGAGGTTATTCATAACATATATCTACATATATAAGAAGTTACCAGGAAACTTAAGAAATTGTCATATTAATACAAGATAAAAGGGAGCAGAGAATTGAAGAGAGAATTGCTAGGAAAAGGGGAAAAGCCCACAGAATAGGATAGAACAAAAAAAAAAAAAAAAAACAGCAAATTAAAGCAGTTAAAATAGAACAACGGATAGGCACCAGGTACAGACCAAAACTATTCCAAATCGTTCACAAATTTCGCTGAGGTATATAACGCCAAAAAAAAAAAAAAAAAAAAAGTTATTCAAAAAATGGCCATGCGGGAAAGCGTTTCTCGAATTTATGTTGGAAATTTACCATCTCATGTAACACCAAGAGATGTAGAAAATGAATTTCGTAAATATGGAACTATCCTAAAATGCGATGTCAAAAAAACCGTATCAGGAGCAGCCTTTGCATTCATAGAATTCGAAGATGCAAGGGATGCAGCAGATGCAATAAAAGAAAAAGACGGATGTGATTTCGGTGGTAATAAATTAAGAGTTGAAGTTCCTTTTAATGCTAGAGATAATGGAAAATATAATTCTAGGGGAGGTAGAGGATTTGGTGGTAGAGGAATGAAATCTAGGAGAGGCCGTTACGTTGTTGAAGTAATGGAAAAAAAAAAAAAATAAAAAAAAATTTACAAAAATGTGCACCGTTAGGATAATCGCTATCCTATTTATTCTCTCATTTTTGTACATGAATTGATACATGAGTATTAGTGATAATGTTATTATTAACATGCATTTGTGCAGATATCAAAAACATGTCACAAAAGATAATGCTACACCACGTACCTTTTAAAGAGACACACATTTCTTAGCTTTATTCTATGTGTATTTGTCTTGTGCTTATATATACAAACATAATGTCCACATTTTTTTTTTTTTTTTTTTTTTCTGAATTTATTTTTTCCTTTTGCCTACAGGTTAGCGGGTTACCCCTTTCAGGTAGCTGGCAAGATTTGAAGGATCATCTGAGAGAAGCAGGGGAATGTGGTCATGCAGATGTTTTTAAAAATGGTTTGGGTGAAGTATCTTTTTTTCATAAGGAAGATATGCTTGAAGCTATTGAAAAGTTTAATGGATCTACATTTAGATCCCATGAAGGCGAAAAATCAAAAATAACAATCAGACAGAAAAAAACATCGTGGCGTCGTGAAGACGGAGGGTATGGTAGATACAATAGTAGGAATAGAAGTTATTCAAGTAGGAGTTACTCAAGAAGTGATAAAAGATCATATACCAGAAGTAGAAGTTATAGTAGAAGCAGAAGTGGAAGCAGAAGTAGAAGTGGGAGCAGAAGTAGAAGTGGAAGCAGAAGCCGAAGTAGAAGCAGAACTTCCAGTAGTAGTAGAAGTAGAAGTATGGATAGAAGAAGAGATGCTTATGATAAGAAAAGAAGTTATTCCAGAAGTCTCTCTTATCAAGAAAGAAGAAGAAATAATAGATCAGTATCAAAGTCTGGATCGAGATCTGCTTCTAGATCAGATTCTAGATCATCTTCATGGTCCCATAAAAGAAGACATTAGATGTTTGTATTATATGTGTAAATGAAAATAAAATTATCCCAGGAAATGTGTATTATGCGTATATTTTTGTGCACAATTTTTTGTGTGTATATGTGTATACATTTCTATGGAATTATTTGTTCCCATATACGTGTAACGATTATATGTACGCATATTTAAGCGGAATAAGGAAGTTTATTGTGATGATATTCTTTAGAATTCTGTTCATAACCTAAATCAGATATTTCTATTTCTTGACATTGTTTTAAGATTATCTTTTCATAAGGAAAAACTTAGCAAGTATGCTACAATTACATATAAATATGGATGTATATGCAGATATGCATTCTCTCTCATTTTTTCCACTCCTTCCCCAAACCATCTTCTGAATTCACTTAATTAAGTATATTATTGCTTTTCTTTTTTTTTTTTTTTTTTTTTAAACATCTACATATTTACATGTTATACTACATGCGTTGTGCGTTATATATATGCATGAGTGCATTATTGAATACATATACGTTTATATATATAAACATATATGTATATTCATACCTTCATATGTATACATACAAACACCTACGCAGACATTCTCTTATCCCACCTGTAAGGACCATCATATATATACCTACACACGTATGCATCCATATTATAATGACAAATTGTTGTGTATTACACGAAATGTTTTATAAATTTTTTTTAAATAATTATTTATAAATAAAATAAGATAAAATATAAAATTATATGTAATAATTTTTTTTTTTTTTTTTTTTTTTTTTTAAAATAATTATTTATATTTAATTTACATGTCAATATAGTTACTTCGACATTATATCGTCATTCGTCAGAGTCAGAACACTATAACCATTTGACACAATAGCAAAAGGGCCCCCTTAGTACTACGAATTAAATCCCCCCACCCCACCCAACTACCAACCCCCATTTCGTGACATTGGCACACACAGCATTTATATATATGATAAATGCATGATGATATCATGGTAAAAAAAAAAAAAAAAAAAAAAAAACTACAACAGTAATTGCCTTAACTAGGGAGAAAGTATCATTTTGTGGCATCCTCAAATAAAAATATGTTTGATCTGGGATTTAATCTTGAATCTTATAATAAAATAAATGTGTGTAAATTCTCTCTCAACCCTTTTTTTTTTTTTTTTTATTTTTTTTTTTTGCTAAATTTTTTTTTATTCTCAAAGTTTTAGTGCATCAAAATGGGGATGAATTAATTTCCCTTTTTTATAGATCCATTGGAGATCATATATAAATACGTATATTTATGTGTGTCTACATATATGTTATGTACCAATATGCTGAATGTACACATATTTCCGAATTTTACAATTTGTTTTATCTGTTAATGCGTCTATAAAGCAACTAGCTATTTGTTAATGTTAATTGCTTTTTTTTTTTTTTTTTTTTTTTTTTATGAACAGCTATCATAAAAAAAAAAAAAAAAACGTTTTATGGACGATTAAGCTTAAACTTTTACATATTTGAAAAAATAAAATAGTTCATTACCATATTAATTTCATAAAGACGTAAATTTATCATTTTAATAAAAAACTATTTGATAACATAAATTCATTATTTTAAGGGTAGGTGGTCATATCTTGGTCGAACATATCTATTCACCATTTTTATTATAAAGTTGTCTTTTCTTTTGTCACCACGTGAATGTACGCATGTATATTCGCTTGCATGCGCAAATATCGCACACGCTTGTCATGTTACACATTGACTGAGGGCAAAAAAAAAAAATTTGACCACGGTTTAATGATATATATGTTTACATATATTTTTACTAATCCTACAAAAATCTTTTTGTGAATAGATTTTTTCATTTACGATGCAATACACAAAGAGTAAAACGGTGGTTAATTTGAGATCGATCAGCATATCGAGCGATAGCACTATTGTCCTAAAAAAATCAAGCACCTCACTGAAAAAGGAGTTGCACACAAATGTTCAGGGAAAATTGTTCAACGGTGATGACCTGTCTGAGGAGGAAAAAAAATTAAGCACGCCTAAATTAAAGTCATCCCTTAAAAAAAAAAAATACTTTCTAGCTAGAAATGCACTAGGTGTAAGAAGCGGAAGTGTTTCGAATCGTGTTCTCCAGAAGGATATCCCCCAAATGGATGTGATAGAAAAGGGTGATGTGGGGGAGAAAGAAAAAGATGATGCAAGAGAGGAAGATCATGATGATGCAGGGGAGGAAGATATTAATGAGAATGACGATGATGAGAATGATAATGATGAGGATGATAATGATGAGGATGATAATGATGAGGATGATAATGGTGAGGATGATAATGATGAGGATGATAATGATGAGGATGATAATGATGAGGATGATAATGATGAGGATGATAATGATGAGGATGATAATGGTGAGGATGATAATGATGAGGATGATAATAATGAGGATGATAATGATGAGGATGATAATGATGAGGATGATAATAATGAGGATGGAAAAAGAACAGAAACAGGGGAAAACAATGAAAATAAGAAAAAACATGTGAAGCAGAAAAAAATAGCAACTAAAAGAACATCCGTGTTCCACAGGTTAGCCACAACACACACACTGAGTAGCAGCAACAGGTGTGTAAATCCAAAGATAAAAAAACAGTTCACAGAAAATATTCATTCGACCATGAAGGGAGGAGGCCCAAAGAAAACGTTCAGCATGAGCGAAGATAAAAAAGAGAAATATTCCTCATTCGCACCGTACAATAAAGCCAGGATGCAAAATATGGAAAAAAAGTTAAATATAATTAGAGCCAAGACTCAAATATTAAAAATAGCGGAAAATTTTATGAGCATGGATAAAATTAAGTCCTTCAAAATGGTGAAGAGGGGGAATACACAATCTTTAGCGAAAAACAGAATGTTCCATTCAAGCAAGACGAAAAACTTGGGACCATTTTTACCCCATAAAATAGGGGAGGTCAAGGAGCCAAGAGATGATGCATGTGCTTCGAGCTATTTTCTGGGAAGATCAGAAAGGAGTGGCAATGTAAACATCGATATGAAAGCCAATACAAGCAACCATGTGAAAGATAAAGGACAGAAAACTTGGAAGCGGAAGAATGATGACAATGATACAAATGATAAACTTAGTATCAAACGTAATTTTCATTTGAATAATCGTTCAACTTTAAAGAAATATCAAAAGATGGTGCTACGAAAAATATGTAGCCAACACGGATTCCCTTTATTTGAAAATTTGCTTGCTGTTAATAATTCCGGAGGGATATATGCATGGGGTGGTTACGCGTGGAAAAAAATAAACATCCTCTATGAATATTTCATATCCTTGTGTACTAATAAAAAGGGACATATCATATGTATCAATAAAAATTTTAAACCTGGATTTATAATGAATAATAATTGTTTTCAGAAAATAGACACATATAAAGAAGATTTTTTTTTTAAAATAGTTATTAGTTCTAAAAACAAAATTTGGGGTATAAATTTAAGAGGTGATTTACAAAAATGGGAAAAATATGAATGGGTGCAGGAAAAAAGGGCTTATGGAATATCTAAGCTAAGATCATTAGCTTTTGATAGAAGTGATAATCTTTGGGTCCTTGATCAGAGAAATTATTTCTTCATCTTCTACACGAAACATAAAAATTGGATGCTTCACAATGTTAATAATAAAGGACGTGGAAAAATATATGATTTTGATTTTAATCCAAATAATTTTTTGGTAGCTGTCACCACTGATGGAATGATTAAAATTTACAAAAATGGTAGATGGATAAAATGTGGAATATTAGGACAAATGAAAATTGTGAGTTTACATTTTTCGAGGATGGTGGAAGGCAAAAAGGGACCAGGGGGGGAAGACGAACCAAAAGCTGGGTCAAGCGGGATGTGCTAACCAATCTGATGGTGCAAAACATATTGCAAAACAATTGAGTGCACGTGAAGAATAACTGTGATAAGTAAACGTTAAGGGAGGGGGGAGACGAGAAAAAAAAAAAAAAAAAAAAAAAAAAAAAAAAAATATATATTAGATGCAAAATATAGTTGCTTGTAAAGCGAACGAACACTAACAGGGTCATCATGTGTAATATTGCAAGAGACAGTTTAGTTCTATGTACACACGTTTGAAAGTGGAGATGGTTTTCCATTTCATGCTCACAGCGCGGTTTTTTTTTTTTTTTTTTGTGTGTGTGTTTGTGTAGTTTTATTTCTATTTCTGCTTTTATTTATATTTATGTTTCTATTACTATTTATTTTCTATTTCTATTTATGTTTCTGTTTCTGTTTCTGTTTCTGTTTCTATTTTTGTTTTATTTTTGGAGGGGTGATTGCCGTACATAACAGGTACAAATTTCGTTAATTTTTGAAAAGTTATCATGCGTCGGCTCTTTTAGCACAGGGTAGTTCTAAGGTAACCAAAGGGTCTAAGTTTTAAATTCAGGGGAAAAACATTTTCTCGTTTTGTTTGACTAAACAGGCGAGCCATTTTTACTTATCGGGGGGGATGTTCTTATGTTTAATATGTTATAGCGTTTTTTATCCGTTATTTTGTGCATTTATTTATTTTTATTTTATTTTATTTTTTTTTTTTTTTCCCTTTTCTCTTCTTCTTCTTCCTCTCCTCCTCATTTTACTACTTCTACTTGAATGCTTTTTTGGGGGATCACAAATACTTTAAAGTTGCTTCTGCACAGTTTGCAGCCCACATTTTTTTTTCAACCCCTCCTGATGAGGTGCACGAATGGTTGGAGGAAACGAAGTTGAGAGGTATTTGAACTACATCCATATAATGCACCCCTAAATTATACGCATGACATATGTATAGATATATATATATATATATATACTGGAGAACTATTCCCAAGAAAGTGTACCGATGAGCTATCCCCATTTTGGCATACTCATAAAAAAACATGCAAACTTTTTGGCACCTTTTTCTTATCACATTTAAGTCCACGCATTTTTCTCCTCTGTATTCATACAGTTAGGACACAATTCTGAGTTGTTTTTAATACATGCAAGTGTCTGCATTGTGACGTGACTATTACTACTTCCCACTCGTATGATACCTCTCATCTAGTTAAATGTTGAGGGGACGACTTAAATAAAGTACTCATTTCAGAAAGTATAATTCTCATTCATACAGGGGGGAAACAGAACGAGGTACTAAAAAATTGTGTGCATACATATGAGCACATATATATATATATATATATATATACATACACACATGTACATGCACAACGTTTTGTATTTTATCTATTCGAACCTTTTTAACACTTCTACACATTCTTTCTTCCTTATATGAAGGGGAAGGCAAAAAAAAAAAAAAAAAAAAAAAGGCCACGTCAAATTTACAGAGAACGCTAATTTTTGTTGTGCCTCTAACAAAAATGAAGATTTTTCCCATTTCATACATCCGGAACCTTATTCCTAGTGTAAGCTTAAACAAAATAAATTCCACACATTTATTAAAACATCTGGAAAATGTGTGTGAACATATATCCGAAGTGTTAAGTTATAACAAAGGGGAGATACCGAAAAGACAATATTGTTGTAGGCTTTTAAACAGAATAGAGAAAAAAAAAAAAAAAAAAAGAAAACTTGTTCCTATTAATGGGATAATAGAAACAAATAGATTATTTGAACAAGTATATGTCCAATTAGATAAAGCTATTGTTCAATTAGCAGAGTTTGGACCGAGTGGTATAGTTCGATTATTACGAGCAATGCAAAAAATAAGATATTATGATAAAAGGAGAAAGAGACGTAAAAGAAGAAATATATTAAAATGTATAGAATATTACATACTACAAAGTTCAGTAAATGATAAAGTTTACAATTTCTGGAATTATATTAAATTAAATGATATGGTATTGTTGTACAAAATGTTTATTATGAATAATTATTTTTCTGCCAAATTACTTAACAAATTGATGTTTGAGATAATTCAAAAAAGTGATTTATGTTTATCATCGGATATAATCATTTTTTTATGTTCATATCATATTTATAAAAAGAAAATAAAATGGATGAAGAAATACAGGAAAAATGAAATTACTATATCTTCACATTGTTTAAGTAAACTTTTTTCTGTCATTATGCGTAACAATTTCGATCTTACAAATAAGGAAATGAGCAATTTTGTTTCTTTTTATTCAATTTATGGTAGTATCATACCCTTGAAACAGAGAGTGGAACTTTATAACAAGTCGATCGAATACATAGACAAAACACAGTTGACATACTCTCCCGTGCATATAAAAAATTTCATCCTCAGTCTCTTTAGAATTAATTCCTTTTTTTTTGATAAAAAATATTCAACTAAATTTGATGAATTACCAAATGCACACTTCCACATGAATATTATATGCAAAAGGAATCAAATGTTGGTAAAATTATTTCAACTTTACAATAGTAGTAATACTCATGCAAATGTGGAAGAAGAATTACGCATCCTTCAAAGTGCATTAAGAAATCACTACTACGACTATGATAGTTTGGAGGTTATTCTTTTTCACATAAAAATTAATATTTCTCATTTGACACTTAAAAATCGAATAAAATTTATGCTCTTGATTTTGAAACTCAAAAATGTATACACCAATGATGAGACTTGTAGAAATGCATACATTTCTAGTACAAAAATGAAATTTATTCATCTTATGTTGGACTATATTTTAACTGAATGTAGTGCCTCTTTCGTTAGAGTCAAATATAAATTTCCACCATGGAAATTTAGAGGTCTTCAATTATTTCAGCACTTGTCTGTGGGTATTCATCAGAATGGTGCAAAAATGGAAGTATGATAAAACACTACTTGCACGTACAAACACTTGAGTGTATTACACTCACGCATTCACTACTCCTTTTTTTTTATTTTTATCTTACACTTTATGAATGTAATTTTGTTTTTTGTTTTTTTTTTTTTTTTAGTAGAATGGTAAGATTTCTCTTATATTTTTTTCAACTCATTTGCATTTTGTTATTTGATTGTTTAATGAGGGGGACAACGTAATAGTTACCTAAAATGTGAGAATAGCTGAATTTATTTTGCTATTATTTAGATGCATTTTTTCCCATACTGTAAAAGACGCGTTATAAATCTTTTGTATCTCATTGACACTTTTACACCTGCTCTCACGGTTTAGTGGGAGTGATGGTTTGTTCGATTATTTTTTTATTCTCTTATTTTGTCATTTTGTTATTTTGTTATTTTGTTATTTTGTTATTTTGTCATTTTGTTATTTTGTCATTTTGTTATTTTGTTATTTTTTTTTTTTTCTTTTTTTTTTGCGTTACTCAGTTGACGCCCCTTCTAATGCTGGTATTATTTATACCATTAACAAGGTTGTTGTCATATTTTTCCTTTTGGTAAATCCAATGTCTGTGATGAAGTTACAGGGGTCAGACATGATAACTGCGTTCTCTCATATATATATAAATGCAGCATTCTTATGAAGATTATGTAAAAAAAAAAAAGGTTTTGTCAAAAGGGCAACACCATTACTTTTCTGAGCTTCTTGTATACATAATGTAGTTATATACTATATATATGTGAACAATTGACTAATGCTAGGTCCCCATTTTATTTTCACCCCTCCTCCTACCAAAAAAAAAAAAAAAGGAGAAAATAATTCCAGCAAGGAGGTCATATTCCTATTTCTTCTACGTAAAAATAAAAAGAGAAGGCACACAATTGTGGGGAAAATAATATGTATGAACATAATCCAAATTTACAATTCGTGTTTTGGCTAAACGGTTAAAAGGTCAAGCGGTTAAGAGGTTAAATACAGTTGAAAAATATAAACTCTCCTCAATTTTTAACGAACATTATTTAGGGAAAATAATTTATACGTGAGATAAGAGATGCTCTGAAGAAAACAAAAAAAAAAAAAATAAAATAAAATAAAAAATAATAAATAAATAAAACACACTTTTCTCCCCTAACACCATTTTTCGTTCACTTTCAATTTTTTTAAAAAGGTAAAAATTGACGAAATTTTTTTTTTCTTTTTCCCCTATATATATATTTGTAGTGGTCAAGTTTCAATGGGGGGCTCTTTTTTTTTTTTTTATGCCCTAACGCGTGTTGGGATAAGTTAGAACATGCATTTATATATATGTATATATATGTACATATAAATATATACATAGTATATTTATGTATAACTTTAGATGAAATATATAAAAAAAAAAAAATTTCACACGTGAGAGGGTAACTAAAATATGATGATAGGGTTTACTCGCAAGGATGTATATATATATATATATATATATATATGCAGCATCTTTGAAAAATAAGCATGATGATGTGATGAAAACCCCTGCCCCTCCTTCCACCCGACTGACTCTATTTACCCATCCTGACATTTGGGGAGTTGCATTTATTTTTCCGAATATTTTTTGTATTTTACGTAGAGAAAGAGGATAGGAAATGTGATCCTACAGGTCTTTGCACCCTTATCCCCTCAAGTATATTTTGGGAGTTCGTGCATATGCAGGCGTACAGTGCTATCAAAATGTATATATATATATATATATATATATGATATATTTTTGACAATATTGTGACATGAATTTTTGAGGGGGAAAAATACATCGGTGAGGTTGTGTTATCGCCCCATTCCAGAAAATGAGGATACCATAGAGAAAATAGGAAAAGGGCAGCCTTAGGATTATACAACTTGGGGGAAATTTTTTTTTTTGCTTCGAATTGGGTGCCAAAATTGGGAGGAGAAAGCTGGTGCAAGCACAAATGGAAGCACAAAATGAAGTGCAATGAGAGAACCTTGCTACTTAGATTCTTTTCTCAGAAAATTCCACGCTTTCCAAAAGTTTTCAACGCCTTGTTTGAAGTAAGCACAATTTAAATTATTTTTTTCCTCTCTCGGGATGCACTTTTTTTGCAAAATTGAACGAGTTTTAAAATTTTCGTTTTTCTGGTGAGATTTATACATTTATATTATACAGGTGGAAAAAAAAAGGAAAAAAAAAAAAAAAAAAAAAATATCAAAAAAAAAAAAAATTAAATAAAAGCGTTACAAAAAAAAAAAAAAAAAAAAAAAAAAAAAAACAAAAACATAAACGAGGGAACAAATATTAAAAGAGTAAAAAAAAAAAAAAAAAAAAAATATAAAATACTTAAACTCGTTAACAAATTGTTAACCAGTACACAACTCCTTCGATTTGCAGTAACAGCTTACCTAGCCCACAATCTTAAGATAGCTCCCTTAAAAATCGTCAAACGCAAAAATTAAAAATGGCCAAAAGACCAGATCCGAATGAGATAAAATATGGTAATATCTTATTTTCCTTTTCATCTTAAAAATGCATGAAAACCAACGGTGAATACTCGCATATCAGCCCTGTTATGTTTGTCGCTATTATTCCATGTTACACTTATATATATGGTGACCTTCATCTGTCCCATAAGTTGCGTACTTTTCTTGAAAAAACAAAGATGCATATTTACATATTTACCCATTTACACAT